>NC_090408.1:41395509-41695509 GCF_036365525.1 Heterodontus francisci
CTAGTAGTCTGAAGAGACCACGTCTGCTGACGAGGTCAAAGGCTTTGATGAGATCAATGAAAGCAATGTAGAGGGGCATCTGTTGTTCGCGGCATTTCTCCTGTATCTGACGAAGGGAGAACAGCATGTCAATAGTCGATCTCTCTGCACGAAAGCCACACTGTGCCTCAGGGTAGATACGCTCAGCCAGCTTCTGGAGCCTGTTCAGAGCGACTTGAGCAAAGACTTTCCCCACTATGTTGAGCAGAGAGATTCCATGGTAGTTGTTGCAGTCACCGCGGTCACCCTTGTTTTTATAGAGGGTGATGATATTGGCATCGAACATGTCCTGAGGAACTGGGGACACAAGTTCAAACCAGAGATGGATAATTTTAGGATTGACGTCAGGAAACTCTGCTTAACATACCAAGTGATCAACATGTGGAATAAACTTCCAGGTGGAGACGTTAGAACCTCTCTGGATATATGAATTAAGTGAGCTGAATAGCCTTCCTTATCTGTAATTAACTTGCCATCATGTGACTTCCTCTGACTTGTACTCTTGCTCGTTTTCTGATATAGTTTGTGGAAAGGCTGTTTTTTTCTGACATCTTTGATATTTGCTTTGGCATTCCTTTTTCAGATCCATCAACAAATCTCCAAATCTTCAGCTCCAGGCACTTTCATTAGCAAGTTTACATGGGTCAGAGGTGACAAGTAATGGAATTTCTTCAATTTACAGATTACTAATTTAAATTATAATCTCAAAGGGTTTATCAACCTTGGAGAGCTCTAATGTGCCCATGTCAAATGTGGCATGTTGACTCATGACCTCTGACAATACCTGGGCTTTGTATGCTTCAACCTTTGACCTTTACAGTTAGAGACGGATCCTGAAAGGATGACATCATGTGATAGAGGCAGATTGTTGAGACTGTTAATAAACCAGGATCTGAGAAAAAGGAGCCTGTGGAATTCCTTTTACTCTCACACACAATCCCTCCATTGTTTGGGCAACAGGGAGTGACTGTATTGGTGTAATTGCAATTCAGATCTGATCCTTTTAACTGAGGGAGCTCAAAGGCTATTGGCGTCTCAGTAAGGCACTTTTACCCTCATCACTGGCATAGTTGCTGTTTAGGGAGAGTGAGCTTTGAGCACTGCTGTCCCTCTTTTGCATTCTGCACTGGGATCTGGTCTCCTCTGATGCTCAGGGCTGTATATGCAGAGCTTGATACACACATAGCGAAAGCAGCTGGCACTTTTGCCCGACTTGCGAGACGCACATGGGATAACACCAAGCTGACCCTTAGGACCAAGCTGATGGTTTATAAGGCCTGTGTTCTCAGCACCTTGCTGTATGGCTGTGAAACATGGGCCACCTACAGCTACCAGGAAAAGAAGATCAATAATTTCCATCTTTGCTGTCTGCGGTGCATTATGGGTATATCCCGGCAGGACAAAATCACAAATATGGCAGTCCTCTCAAAGGTAGAACTCCCAAGTGAGTTGGCACTAATCAAACAGAGGTGGCTTTGGTGGATCGGACATGCCTGCAAGATGGAAGACGGTCACATACCCAAGGACCTTCTGTATGGTGAGGTAGTCGGGGCCAGACGACCAGTGGGGAGCCCAAAGCTCCGCTTCAGGATGCTTATACGCATGACATGAAGGCCCTAAATGTCAACTATCGCACCTGGGAGTCACTAGCTGGTGATGAGGGAAATGGCAACACATCCTGTGCACTACCACGATGACCAGTTGCTACAGCAGCTTGGCAACAGGCGCCAACGTCAAAAACAACAACTCACAGCGTCACTTGGCAGCTTCACGTGCGGCACTTGTCACAGAACCTGCATCTCAAGGGTTGGCCTTCAGAGCCATTAGCAAAGGTGCACCAAGAGAAGACACCCCACCGAAATGGATTGTTTGCTGTGTGTCCGTCATTCGTAGATGGAAGGATGCCAACTGTGCTGTATAATACAGAAAATACTCAAGACCAGTTCCTATCCCAATGCCCCTACCCCCAACTTCACTTGAACACTGATCTGTAACCCATCAGCAGATCTGCAGAACCCCCTCACTACCCACAAACCACCCCCCCCCACATTCCCAACAAAGGAAGACCTGCAGTCAACTGCACTGCATAAGAAATAGGAGCAGGACAAGGCCATTCAGCCCATTGAGCCTGCTCTGACATTCAATAAGATCATGGCTGACCTTCTACCTCAACACCACTTTCCCACCAATCCTCATAACTCTTGGTTCCTTTTGGGTCCAAAATTCTATCAATTTCAGTCTTGAATATACTCAATGACTGAGCATCCACAGCTCTCTGAGGTAGAGAATTCCAAAGATTTACAACCCTTTGAATGAAGAAATTTCTCCTCATCTCAGTCCTAAATGTTTAAAAGAGCCTCTCAGTATTTACTCTGCCAAGCCCTCTAAGAATTTTGTAAGTTTCAATGAGATCACCATTCACTTTTCAAAACTCCACAGAATATGGATTCATTCTACTCAATCTCTCCTCATGTGACAGCCCTCTCATCTCAGGGGTCAATCTAACCAATGGTCTTCGAAAGGATTGTTCTCCCATGTTCTTCAATATATATATATGTCCATTAGTCTGGCTCCGTTATAAACAATTTGTCCAGCACAGTTTATGTCTCCAGGTATGGTGTTCTCATTGCTAGCAGAAAACAGCTACTGTGCCCAGCTGTTTGCAACAGCTTCTCTTACAAACCTGATGGAGGAGTGCTTTATATCTTCCTTAAACACTTGTGCTGCTACCAACACTAAGCATGATGCATTATAGAATCTTACAGCACAGAAGGAGGCAATTTGGTCCATCAAGCCTGTACTGGCCCACTACCCTGCTCTTTCTCCATAGCCCTGCAATTTTTTTCAACTTCAAGTATTTATCCAATTCCCTTTCCAAAGTTACTATTGAATCTGCTTCCACCGCCCTTTCAGGCAGCGCGTTCCAGATCACAACAACTCACTGTCAACAAAACATTTCTCTTCATCTCTGCTCTGGCTCTTTTGCCAATTATTTGAAATCTGTGACCTCGTCACCATTCCTTCTGCCACTGGAGACAATTTCTCCCGATATACTCCATCAAAACAACTCATCATTTTGAACAACGCCATTAAATCTCCTCTTAACCTTCTCTGCGCTAAGGAGAACAATCCCAGCTTTTCCAGTCTTTCACACAATTGAGTTTCTCATCCCTTATACCATTCTGGTAAATCTCCTCCGCACCCTCTCCAAGGCCTTGACATGCTTCCTAAAGTGTGGTGCCCAAAATTGGTCAAAATACTGCAGCTGAATAAAGCACCAGTTTCTTCAGTATTTCTCCAGTCTTCTGGCGTGAGGCATCAGTCTCATGGCTGTCCTTTAAACCACCTCCAGGGCCTGAAAATCGCCCCTTGTGCCCTAGTGACCAAAATTGGACACCATAATCAAGTTGCAATCTGTCGGGAACTACTGAAGGTTCAAGTCCTCTGGGAGACAGATTCTTAAGGAATAAAATACTGGCAGATAATAAATTGCAAACACGACATTGGTGAAAGCCAGTCAGGTATTCGATGATTCAGGTGATTCCTGATGGTTGCTTTGCAGGAATGTTAATATTTGCACAATAGACTAAAGTGTGCTAAGTCCTGGAACGCAGGAATTGAGACAGGCCACCTGGATTTGTTCACTGAAGCTTTCAATTTGATTTAACTGACTTTGTTTTCCCTGTTCTTTCTCCATTGCATCCTTTGTTGTCTCTCTCTTTTATTGATACCAGAATAGTCATGGTTTATTTAAGTTTTCCTCTCTCATCTCTCCTAAACCTCAGCTACATCCCCACAGCCTTTAGCGGGTGTGTTTGTGTTAACACAATTTAACTGCTGTATGCAGTGGATGGTAAAACCATAATAGGTCATAAAAATGAAACAACTCCAGTAGTTACCGGTGCAAATCGTTGATTGAAGGTGCCTAAAGACCTGACTCTGCCTGAAATAAGTGAAGTTCTTAATTCAGTAAGTACCAAAACTGCTCGAAATAGTCAGTGCGCTTAAGACATTTTAAAAGAAAGAGAATGGACTTGCATTTATATAGTGCCTTTCCCGCCCTCCAGTGTCCCAAAGTGTATTACAGCCAACGAATTGTAGTCACTGTTGTAATGTAGGAAATGTGGCAGCCAATTTACACACAGCAAGATCCCAGAAACAACAATGTGATAATGATGATAACTGAGAGATAAATGTTGTCCAGGGGCCCAGGAAAGAAGTCCCTTTTTCCCATGGGAACAGCACAGTGGGATCTTTTACATCGGCCTGAGAGGGCAGACAGGGCCAAGGTTTATCAGCTCATCTGAAAGACAGCACCTCCAACACTGCAGCATTTCCTCAGAACTGCACTCGAAGTTTCTGGAGTGGGACTTAAACCCACAACCTCTGACTCAGAGGCGAGAGTTGTTTTTTTATTCATGAGATGTGGGCGTCGTTGGCCAGGCCAGCATTTATTGCCCATCCCTAATTGCCCTTGAGAAGGTGGTGGTGAGCTGCCTTCTTGAACCGCTGCAGTCCAATGGACCCCAGTGTGAGAATCAATGATGTAAACAGGCCAATCAGAAGCTGAAAACTCTCTGTGTCAGACAGAGTATTGGAACACTGTCAATTATCTGGTAATTTCTGTAACCCCCTTAGGGAGAGTGGAGGGGTGGGGAGGGCCCATTACAACTGGTAACTGATGTTGTGCTGTTCAGATAACAAAATGCCAGGTGGCTAATTGCAGGTATCCCTCCAAGTGATTGGCTCGCGTGTACAGTGGTTTGCAAACGCTCAATGTCTAACATGCTGAGGCACATTTCAAAGATTGTAGTTTCTGGAATGACCTCTTGCTTGTTATAATAAAAGCAAAATACTGCGGATGCTGGAAATCTGAAACAAAAACAAGAAATGCTGGAATCACTCAGCAGGTCTGGCAGCATCTGTGGAAAGAGAAGCAGAGTTAACATTTCGGGTCAGTGACCCTTCTTCGGAACTGACAAACTCTTGCTTGTTATGTTGCTCCCAGGAGTTCAGAGACAGATTGTGCACTGTTTGGAGAAGATTGCAGGAATCGTCGAAGAGCAATACTGCGACCTCATTACTCGACCTGATGACAAGCAGAGGAGCTGCCACCCTGAGCCATGCCCAGCCCGGTCAGTATCTAATCACTGAGGGCAAACGTTCCTCAAAAATTGGTCAGAAGACTTATTTCATTCCGAACCTTAGTCTGCTATGCTCGCACTGGTCTACGTGGGCTCCCAGCCTCAATTATTAAATTCACATCCTTGTTTTCATATCCCTCCGTGGCCTCGCCCCTCCCTATCTTTGTATTCTCCTCCAGCCCTACAACCCTCCGAGATCTCTGCACTCCTCCAATTCTGGCCTCTTGAGCATCCCTGATTTTAACTGCTGCACCATTGGCAGTCGTGTCTTCAGCTGCCTGGGCTCTAAGCTCTGGAATCCCCTCTCTAAACCTCTCGGCCTCTCTCTCCTCCTTTAAGATGCTTCCTAAAACCTACCTCTTTGACCAAGTTTTCAGTCAACTGTCCGAACACCTCCTTCTGTAACTCAGTCAAATTTTTTCTGATAACGCTCCTGTTAAGTGCCTTGGAACAGTAAAGGTGCTATATAAACACAAGTTGTTGTTGTCTGCACACTCTATTAGCTACCTTAGAATCATTCATAGAACCTTGCAGCAAAGAGGGAGGCCATTCGGCCCATCATGCTTATGCAGGCTCTTTGTAAGAGCTATCCAATTAGTTCCTCTGAGGACTGCAAAAATAATTGAACACTACTCTTTCGGCAATTTCTTCCCTTCCAGCACCTGGGGGGCTGGTCGGAGTGAGCACTGCACAAGCTCAGACCATGTCCTACCTGAAATACAATCAGGTCCTGTTTGCACCACAGGACCCCAATTTCCATATTATACAGTACCCATGGCCTCAAACAGGTGGGTGCTTCAGACACCTGGCGGGAGGCCGCATCACTGGTGTTAACAGGGACAATAAGGCGACGTGCTCCATTTTGAGCCCAGGCCAGAGCACTCAGAATCAACCCCTCACCCCCACCCCCACCCCCTCCACACAACCCTCACTACAACTCAGAGTGCCAGCCTAGATTCTGTGCTCTATTTCTTGGAATGGGACTTAAACTCATAACCTGCTGACTTGGGCAAGGGTGTTTCCACTGGGCAAAGTTGGTGCTGTTACTGAAAAGTGTGGTTAGCATGCACCTGAATATTGGGTATGTGCTCCCTGAGGGTAGAACCCCCTACGAGGAGAGTGAAATTGGGTACCGGTTGTTTTCTAGGTAACGTCCTGCAGCCTGGATTTCCCTCTGAGGCCTGTCTTTATTTTCTC
Source organism: Heterodontus francisci (assembly GCF_036365525.1). Taxonomy (NCBI): domain Eukaryota; kingdom Metazoa; phylum Chordata; class Chondrichthyes; order Heterodontiformes; family Heterodontidae; genus Heterodontus; species Heterodontus francisci. The sequence continues at coordinate 41,401,890 of NC_090408.1, forward strand.
AGGTGGTGGGTTGGAGAGTGGCAGGCGTGTTCCTCGTCCTGTGGAGAAGCAGGAATCATGAAGAGGACGGCTCTCTGCATCCAGAGCGTGGGACTGGATGAGCAGCAAGCTCTGCAAGCCTCCGAATGTCAACATATCCCCAAGCCTGAAGCCACCAGCCCTTGCAACAGGGAGATCCCCTGCCCGTCAGACTGGAGCATGGGCAGCTGGTCAGAGGTGAGAGGGTCAAAGGTTAAATGTCAGGGCAATCATCCTAAGGCAGGAGGCTTTTTAAAAAGACATAGGTAATGATTGACAGCCAATTAGGTCAACAAGGAAATGTCTGTCTCAAGCTACTCGAGTCTGGTTTCAGTTAGCTCCGTCTTGCTGACCTGACCCTTTAAACTTTGTTTTGTAGCAGCCTCATAAATGTTGTGCTTGTGAAACCTTAGAAGCTCTTGTTGCTCTTTCTTAAAGGGACAGTCTCACTGGGCAGGTCACCAACTTAAAAGAAGCAATCAAACTGTAACTAGAAAACAAATAGCTTTAACGTACTGTAGTTTATTTTTGTTGGTCTGATTGCTATTTATCTATTCTCTGGATGTGGGTGTAGCTGGCGAGGCCAACATGTACTGCCGATCCCCATTTCCCCGTCAGTAGGCGGTGGTGAATCTTCTTGAACCGCTGCAGTCCGTCTTGTGAGGTGCTCCTATAATGCTGTAGCGGTTTGACACTTCAGCGGGCAAGTAAGAGTCAACCACATTGGTGTGGGACTGGAGCCACATATAGGCCCAGATATGGCATGGTTCCTTCCCTAAAGGGGCAGTAGTGAAATAGTTGGGTTTTTATTGACAATCCAACAGCTTTGTGATCACTGTTACTGATAACAGCTTTTTATTTCCAGCTGTTTGAAACAGAATTTAGATACTCCAACTACCAATGGTGGGATTTGAACCTGTGTTTGCTTGGCTATAAGGCCAGGCCGCTGACCAGTAATATAACCGCTGCACTACCGTACCCTTTTAGAAATACCCAAGAAGGTGCTTTTGCTGTTCCTGGTTTTGGACGAACACTGCTATCCAGGGCTCTGAGTCAGTGCTAAGACGCTGGTTGGGAACAGTGAGACACACGGTCTAACTGCACTTTTGTTATTGCCTCACTGCTAGCGGGGGCAACATTTATGTGATCTCCTCCCGTTAGCTAGTATAGTGAGTGAAGGACATAGGCAGTGACTTTATAGTTTGCACCTATTATTGTTATTATTATTATTATTACTCACCTGTAATGAGTTTTTTATGTTGTCTGATGCAACATAAATGAGATGCGTGGAGTCCAGTTGGTTGAAGATCTCAAACAGGTTTATTACAGCTAAACGATGATGTACAGTACGGAGCAAACTATTTACAGAACCTTACGCTGGGTGTTACAGTTGCAGAGTGATTCTGGCATGCAGTCACATGACTGCATCCTGGTACATCGCTCATTAGCATACTAAGATCTTAAAGAGCCATCACTCTTAAAGGCAATCATACAACAGGACCTGTCAGGAATTAACGAGCCTTGTTATAGGACACAACGATGCTGAAGAGGAGTGAGGACGGACATCATGCTTTTAAATATATGCAAACTCCATGACAATCCACAGAGCAACTTCCAATTACTCTGCATGTTTTATGTTGCGACTAAGATTTGTCAGCACTAATGCTGAGCCAGTTCTTAATAATTGCCTGACTTTGCAGTGTATTTTTGTCTTAAAGCTGTACAGTTCTTAAGTCATTTTAAAATGCCCAAACTACATAGTATTATGTCGAATCAATGGCACAGTGGGGGAGGGGGTTTGATGAGGGAGGGGGTTTGGTGTGGGGGCTTGATGAGGGAGGGGGTTTAGTGGGGGAGGGGGTTTGATGGGGGAGGGGGTTTGGTGTGGAGGTTTGATGAGGTAGGGGGTTTGGTGTGGGGGTTTGATGAGGGAGGGGGTTTAGTGGGGGAGGGGGTTTGATGAGGATGGGGTTTAGTGGGGGAGTGGGTTTGGTGTGGGGGTTTGATGAGGGAGGGGGTTTAGTGGGGGAGGGGGTTTGATGAGGATGGGGTTTAGTGGGGGAGTGGGTTTGGTGTGGGGGTTTGATGAGGGAGGGGGTTTGGTGGGGGAGGGGGTTTGGTGGGAGAGGCCATTCAGCCCATCATGCCTGTGCCAACTCTTTGAAAGAGCTATCCAATTATTTGACCATGGTAACTTTACTCTGTGTCTAATTTCACTGTGACAGACCCAGGCGATACTGGCACTGTTATTTTCCATTACCTCATGTTTGCTGCACAATTTGGTGACCTTTGTTTACAGAAGTTTTTTGGATAGAAATACACACAAAAGGCCAACAAGAATATTGCCCTGCATTCATTCCCAGTGAATTGTTTGAAATAAGATTTTTTTCCTCCAGAATTTTCTGTCCTTGAGTTTTTCTTTTGTGAATATGACTGGAAAATCATAACTAATGCCAAAGGTTTTAAGTCTTGGTTTTAACATTTTTTTTTACAGTGCTCTGTCACCTGTGGGGAAGGAGTAAGAAGACGTAGCGTCCTCTGTCTGAACAACACCAACATGACGTGTAGTTTTGAGGTGAAGCCGGCTGCAAAAAGCCACTGCCACCTCGACCCTTGCCCCCTGCATAAGACAAGCTTCACGCTACATGACTGGTCAGGCAGTGGAGCTTCCAGCAAGGAACTATACAATGAGGTGGGTTTCAATCTAAACTTTGGCCCCAGCAGGACAGTTCAAGAAGACAATTCAAACCAAATTGTTAACATGCCCAACCCTCATCCATCCAATCTCAATCCAGAAACTCCCCGGCCACATCCATCTGAAGATAACAAGATAAACAATCATATCATTGAAGGTGATTTCACTGTCGACAGCAGCAAGGACAAGGATTCCTCAAAAACAAATGTCTTTGTAGATGATTTTTACTATGATTATAACTTCATCAACTTCCATGAAGACCTTGACTATGATCCAGAAGACAGGCTCGATGTTGAAGAGGAAGAGAAGACAGATGAAAACATTAAACACGAAGAAGAACATTTGGAAACAAATAGCATTTCAAACAATGTTTGGGAGAAGATACCTGACCAAAGCAGGGATAGCACTTTAGATGACAGATTAGGGCCAGATGAATCGGAGAACATTCATTCAGGGCCCACGGCCACAGAAAAACCCTACAGCCAGGAGGAAATAGAGGCAAAAAATAATCAGATTATAAATTCTACCTCAGAAACAAACTCAATGGATATTCAGCTTAGTGAAGAACATCCTACTGAGCATCTCAGAGTAACAGATGCTACTCCAAGTAGATTGTATGACACTGACAGTGAAGATGGTGAAGGAGAACTATACGAGGACGATGAGTTGCTGCCTGTTCGAAATACAACAATGCACAGTGCTAAGGAAATTACATTTCCACATTCTTCATCGAGTGATGATCAGAGGAGCATTCATAACGTGACCAGGATCCACAGTTCTCATTACCACAGCTCCCCATCAATAATAATGACTACCTCATCACCAAGTAACAACGTAAACATTCCCAATACTTCAGAAACATGGATGCGGGAGCATCCCGTCGGCAAACAGAACATTGACCATCACCACACCAGTGATCGTGGTGCAAACAATAGTGAGCAGGACAGTCAACGTCATGAAGATGCTGAAAGTTATACATATCCTTCAGACAGTGGAGAACAAGGAAGGAGGATAGAATCAAGGGAGAATATGGGTGATGTGAAGGCAAATCCATTGGAAGAAGAGAGAAGAGTTGAAAATGATGAGCATGAGATTATAAGTGAGAAAGCCAACATTCCAAGTTTCACATTCAGCAATAGTCATAAACTAAGTGACTTGGTCCATATTGATGACCATCAACACCGACACCTTAACATCAATACTAGAAATACAGATGTTACTGTTAATAAAAACCCTAACTATTGGGGAAACCTTGGCAATCTCACTTCTATCACTGGTGCTGTAACTCCAACACCTTTGGTCTTCATTGATCCGAATGATATTCCTGCTTCGGAAGTGATACATTGGTCGGCGAAGCAAGGACAAACTATGCCAAGTACTCCAGAGTGGCGTAGTTTAGACAATTCTTTGGGGTTAACAGGAAATGTGATACTAACAGGAGAGTCTGAGGATTATAATGACCAAGCAAATGTGCACTCCCACCGTAATTCTCCTTCAACGCAAACCTCACTGTTTTTGACGCCAATTTCAGCCACATCCTTGCCACTGGTGTTCCCAGAAGCAAGTCAGCCACTGGGAGGATCAACATCTGCAGTGACTTCTGCAGTTCCACAAAATCTGGACTCTCCACTGCAAACACGGAGTACAACTGAGGGAATCCAGTCAAACAATTTGCAGTCAATTAAGGTGACGCATTCTGGCTATTCATTTGCTCATACAGTGCCTCCACAGTTTAGACTCTCAACAAGAAGTTCACCAACATCAGCACATCCACGTCAAGAGAGGACAAGGTTGGTGGAAGCCCCATCAACAAAATTTGTAGAAAGGAGCTCCAGAAGAACTACTACCTCTTCTGCTAAAGGCATCTCTAGTCCTTATCTGTCAGCAGCTGCATCACCAAGACCTACCTCGCATTTAAGTACGTCACTGACATTAACAAAGAGCACTCAACAATCAGCCACTGTTCTCCCTGTGGGCAGTCCCTGGACTGCCATTTTGGTGCTACCAGAAGCGATCACAACAACAGCTCATTCCAATGTAGCTGCAAAGGGAACAAGAACAACTGCTTTAACAAAGTCACATTCTGGGCACAAAACTGATGAGCACACTGCGATAATTGGTAAAACTGATCCAGTAGGCACTAATTCAGGTATCAGGAATGGCTCCCTAAGAGCTACTGTAAGCAACTGGCCAGTGGCAACCCCTGAACTGCATTTCCCTGCTGTCTCCAGTCACAACCCTTTGTCAAAGCCAAGGCTGGAAGTTTATGCGACTCCAACAAGCTCAATGAAGGAAGTAACCACAAACCCGTTCTCTGGGATAAATGCAGAATCCAGTGCTCACTGGGTGGTTGGAAACTGGAGTGAGGCAAGTATCAGAGCTTAACCCAACAAGCAGCAATGTTCAAGATGTTTTTTTTAAAATCAAAGAATGAACATAGGAACAAGAGGAGGCCATTCAGCCCCTCAAAACAGTTCTGCCATTCACTGAGATCATGGTTGATCTGCATCTAAACTCCATCCACCTGCCTTGGCTCCATTTCCCTTAATACCCTTGTCTAGCAAAACAAAATGGCCTGGCTCTGATTTTAAGGTTGTGTCCCCTTATTCTAGACTAGCCCACCAGCAGGAAAAGTTTCTCTCTATCTCCCCTATCTAATCCTTACAAAATCCTGAAAACCTCAATCAGATCACCCCTTAACCTTCTATATTCCAGAGAATACAAGCCTAGTCTCATGAACACAATGTCTCAGCATATCATTATTTCCTCTACAGATGCAATATTTGTTTTGTTAATAATTAAATATCCCTCTTCTACCTTCCTCATCCTACCTTGTCCTGGGCTGTGCTGGCCTCAAGGCTGTCCACCATCACGCCATTCTGGAGCCAACAAGTTGCCCCGGAGTATCCACTTTCTGCCTGCAGTTCACAGTGGGTGGAGGGGAAGGGTACGGTACTGAGGCTCAGACCACTAAATGGGCGGGGCTTCCCATCATGCTGTTGTGACAGGTTTCTATGACGGACTGAACGAAGAAAAATGTATCTTTACGTCCACAAACACTGGGTTGATTTATTTGCCCAATAGGTTTCAATTTTTTTAACAAACTAGATCGGTGAGTTTAGTTGGGTTTCCTTTAGTTGGGGAGTTGGGATGTTTCGCTGGCCAGGGAGTCTAGGACTGGGGACATAGTCTAAAAATTAGAGCCAGATCTTTCAGGAGTGAAATTAGGAAACGGTTCTTCACACAAAGGGTACTAGAAGTTTGGAACTCTCTTATGCAAACAACAGTTGATGCTAGATCAATTGTTAATTTTAAATCTGAGATTGATAGGTTTTTGTTAACCCAAGATCAGCCATGAACTAAAGTCATAGTCATTTACAGCATAGAAGGAGGCCATTCGCCCATTGAATGCACAGAGCAATCCAGTCAGTCCCATTCCCCCACTCAGTCTCCGTAGCCCTGCAAGTTTATTTTCTTCAAGTGCCCATCCACCATCCTCATGGGCAGCGAGTTCCAGGTCATTACCACTAGCTGTGTAAAAAAGTTCTTCCTCACGTTCCCCCTGCATCTCTGTCCCAGAATCTTCAATCTGTGTCCCCTTGTCCTTGGACTATCAGTTAATGTGAACAGTTTGTCCTTGTCTAACTTATCTAAGCTTATCATCTTCCACACCTCTGTCAAATCTCCCCTCAAACTCCTTTGCTCCAGGGAGAACAACCCCAGCTTTTCCAACCTAACCCTGTAACTAAAATCCCCCATTCCTGGAACCATTCTGGTAAATCTCCTCTGCACCCTCTCAAGGACCCTCACATCCTTCCTAAATGGCCTCCTACTGTTCCTATGTTTCATGAGCAAGTGGGATGTCTAGAAACATCTGTCTTTCTGTACGTAAACAAGTGATTTCACCGATTCAGTGCTTCATCAGACATCCATCAACATCACAAACTATCTCTTTCTTTTCAGGCTAATTGCTTGTCAAAGCAAGCTCACTGTCTCTCAAAAGCTTCTGTAAACACTAACCTGTACTTTCAGTATTTGAAGGTACAAGCGCGAGTTTTCTAAAGGTGCATTTGGACAGCCCGAGCTGCCATCAAAATCTAGTCTTATAACGTAACTCCTCACAAACTTTCCAAACCCCCTCTCACTCTGCAAAAAAAACCCAGCAACATGGAAGCAGTAAATTTTTATTCTGAGACTGAGGGAGTGAAGCAAGATCCAAAGAGAACCTCACCGACAAGATAGAAAAGATCAGGAGAGATGTGATAAACCAAGATGGAATAAAGTGACAACACGCACACATTTTAAAATGCTGTAGGTTCTTGAAACAATCATCCTCCTACACACCCTTATCATAATGTCACCCGCTCAGCCCTGCCCAATAATCCAGATGTTGAGGCCTCAATTGTTGGCAGCAGTGTTACTTCAGAGAGCAAGGGTTTAGATGGTTTCTCATTTCCTTAAAGATAATTTTGCTTTCAATTTTTTCAGGTGAAAAAAGACTTCGCAAAATGCTGCGGAATTTGGAAATCTGAAATAAAAACAGAAAGTGCTGGAAATACTTAGCAGGTCTGGCAGCATCTGGGGAGAGTGAAACAGTTCATGCATTAGATCAATGACCTTTCAGTTCTGCTGGCTGAAGAAGGGGATCCTCAAACAGACCTCGGACCCCTGATTTGCATATACAAAGGATCTAACGCCTGCTTTGGGCATGGGTGCCTCATGTTGGTCCTTACCCAATAGTGCAGACGATGCAATTCTGGCCATTTGTGCGTGAGCTCTTCCTACCGGCCATATTGGTGCCTTAGTTGCCCGAGCAGCTCCCATAGAACAGTCACTGTGTGCACTCATTTCCAGGCTTCTGCCTGCCCCTCACATTCGCTATCCCTAACTTTCTCTACCCCTTTCATTTTTTAATTCATTCGCAAGATGAGGATGTCGCTGGCAAAAATCGGCATTTGTTGCCTGTCACTCATTGGCCTGAGGACAATAATAGCTTGCATTTATATAGCACCTTTAATATAAGAAAACATCCCGAGGCACTGGAATGTAATCAGACAAAAATGGACACCAAGCCAAAGAAGGAAATATTAGAATGTCGAACAAAAGTGTGGTCAAAGAGGTGGTTTTAAGTAGCATGGTAATGGAGTAGAGAGAGGCAGAGAGGTTTAGGGAGGGTATTCCGAAGCTTTTGACCTGGGCAGTTGGAGGCGCAGTAGGCAAATTTCTACAAAAATAAATTTGAGTTTCTTCCGATTAATGCAACTGTTAAAATATTGGGAAAGTCAAGAGACGTTTATGTCCCACTGCACTCACATTGGAACTACTACTTTTTGTATATGTTAGGCGAGACCATTAGGTTTCAATTTTCACAGAAAGTCCAATTTAATTGTGGAATCCCATCCACTAATGAAAATCCAAAAATCCAGTGAAATGAATTTAACGTCATTTAGTTACCTTGGCAATAGTGCCCTTGGTTATGATCCTTTATTCAGGCATGTTTCTTGGCTTTTTTTGAAACCCTCCATTACCTTTTCCAACCTTTGTTAAAAAAAAGTAGTGACACCAGCAACGGATGTTAGAATCAATTGGGTAGATATTTGATTGGGGAAAGGGCTGGACATTTGTGAATAGACTGGGTGACACAGGGTGACACAGTGATCTTCTGATACTGTGTCGGAAAGTGTGTACGGGGTTCAGTTGGTCAGAATTCTGGAGTTTTGTTGAACCATCTTTGGGAATCAGGGAGAATTTATACAGGCCTTTCTATCAGAAGATTAAACGGGCGGGATAGAGTTCATGCTATAAAGTCATAGAATTGTACAGTAGAGAAGGAGGCCATTGAATTTGCGCCAGCTCTTTTGAAGAGCAATCCAGTTAGAATCATAGAATGGTTACAGCATAGAAGGTGGCCATTTGGCCCATTGAGCCCATGCCAGCAATTTAGCTTGTGCCACTCTCCTGCCCATTCCTCATAGTCCTGCAATTTATTTTTCCCCTCATGTGCTTATCCAATTCCCCTTTTAAAGTTGCAATTGAATCTTCTTCTCAGGCAGTGCATTCCAAATCATAACTACGAGCGGTGTAAAAAAGCTTTCCCTCATGTTGCTTTTGGTTCTATTGCCCACTCCCCAATGTTTCTCCATATTCCTGCAATTTTTTCTCCTTCAAGTATTTTTCAACATAACCCTGCCACTGGAATACTGATGGATTAAGTCAGCCGAAGATTTTACATCCTGGCCAATTTTACTATTCACTGACGTCAATGTGGGGCTTATAACGGGCTCCCAATCCAATGCTTCAGTTTCCCACTGACAGTGGTTAAACCCATGTATAGGGGTGTAATTAGTGTGAATGGAGTCCAATAACTGTTTCAATGTGTTGTGCAGTGCTCCACGACTTGTGGAATGGGAGCGATATGGAGAACAGTGCATTGCAGCACAGGTTCGGACAATGACTGCAACAGGACCAAGAGGCCGGTCCCAGCCCGGAGATGCTACATCAGACCCTGCTCTGCGTGGAGTGTGGGCAACTGGAGCAAAGTAAGTCCCCCATTTCCCTTCAGTAACTCCAGCTCAATGCAAAGCGAGATGTGCGATAGTTTATGTCATGGACCCATTGCTCCCCACTGAAATAATCCCAATCCCAATGGACAAACAGTTTGTTTGTTTATTTGAGACAGTGAAGGACTCTAGGTGTTAAGTTACATTTACTATTTTTGATGTTATCTCATTCCTCCACAGCACGTTAACACCCCCCACTACACTGTAACACTCCCCCCCCCCACTGCACCGTAACACCCCCCAGTGCACCGTAATGCTCCCCCCCCCACTGCACCGTAACACCCCCCACTGCACCATAACACTCCCCCCCCACTACACCGTAACACTCACCCCCACTACACCTTAACACTCCCCCCCCCCCACTGCACCGTAACACCCCCACTGCACCATAACACTCCCCCCCCACTACACCGTAACACTCCCCCCCCACTACACCTTAACACTCCCCCCCCCCACTGCACCATAACACTCCCCCCCCCACACTACACCATAACACTCCCCCCCCCCACTGCACCATAACACTCCCCCCCCCCACACTACACCATAACACTCCCCCCCCACTGCACCGTAACACTCCCCCCCCACACTGCACCATAACACTCCCCCCCCACTGCACCATAACACTCCCCCCCCCACACTACACCATAACACTCCCCCCCACTGCACCGTAACACTCCCCCCCCCACACTGCACCATAACACTCCCCCCCCCACACTACACCATAACACTCCCCCCCACTGCACCGTAACACTCCCCCCCCACACTGCACCATAACACTCCCCCCCCACTGCACCATAACACTCCCCCCCCCACACTACACCATAACACTCCCCCCCCACTGCACCATAACACTCCCCCCCCCACACTACACCATAACACTCCCCCCCCCCCACTGCACCGTAACACTCCCCCCCCCACACTACACCATAACACTCCCCCCCCACTGCACCGTAACACTCCCCCCCCCACACTGCACCATAACACTCCCCCCCCACTGCACCATAACACTCCCCCCCCCACACTACACCATAACACTCCCCCCCCACTGCACCGTAACACTCCCCCCCCCACACTGCACCATAACACTCCCCCCCCACTGCACCATAACACTCCCCCCCCCACACTACACCATAACACTCCCCCCCCACTGCACCGTAACACTCCCCCCCCCACACTGCACCATAACACTCCCCCCCCACTGCACCATAACACTCCCCCCCCCACACTACACCATAACACTCCCCCCCCACTGCACCGTAACACTCCCCCCCCCACACTGCACCATAACACTCCCCCCCCACTGCACCATAACACTCCCCCCCCCACACTACACCATAACACTCCCCCCCCACTGCACCGTAACACTCCCCCCCCCACACTGCACCATAACACTCCCCCCCCACTGCACCGTAACACTCCCCCCCCCACACTGCACCATAACACTCCCCCCCCCACACTACACCATAACACTCCCCCCCCACTGCACCGTAACACTCCCCCCCCCCCCCCCCCCCCACTGCACCATAACACCCTCCTCGGCACTGTAATACACCCCAGCCTGCTATCATACTCGAGCATAGGTTGTATGGATTAGATTTGTATTCCCTTGAATATCAAAGATTAAGGGATGATCTAATTTTTTTTTTCCAAAATATACTTTATTCATAAAAATCTGCAAAAATTACATTGCCAAACAGTTTCAAACAGCACCAAAAAATACAAACATTGCAAAAGAGATCAGTTTCCTTCAATACTGTCATGAGTTCCTTCCCAACCCTTCTGTTTCACAATTGTCATGTCAATTACAGTTTTACATTTACAGCAATTGAGAATATTAACGATACAGTTCGAGGGGTTTCCCATGGATCCAGCCCCTCGGTTCAGCTTGGTGGGGGAACCTTACACTGTGGTCTTTCCCCATTGAGCCTTTGCTGCGGCTGCCCCAAGCTTTAGTGCGTCCCTCAGCACGTAGTCCTGGACCTTGGACTGTGATCTAATTAAGATATTTAAAAGATTTAATAGGAAGAAACTATCTCCTCTGGATTGGGGGTGGGGAGTCCAGAACAAGGAGGCATAACCTCAAAGTTAGAGCGAGGCCTTCAGGAGTGATGTCAGGAAGCACTTCTTCACATAACTGGGAGTGGAAATCTGGAACTCTGTCCCCTAGAAAACCGATGAGGCTGGGGGTCAATTGAAAATTTAAAAACTGAGATTGTTAAATGTATTAAAGATTATGGTACCAAGTGGGTAGCTGGAGTTAAGATACAGATCAGCTGTGATCTCACAGAATGACAGAACAGGCTTGAGGGACTCCACAATACACTACCACAATCTAAAACTCTCCGCCCCATCCTCCCGAGGGTATCATATGGCTTCAATGATGATTTCTAGCAAATCTGTGCTCATTCACCTCGGACCTTCGGCTGAGGAAGCAGAACCCGCTCTGGCAACATTTCTCCTTGCTCTGAAGCAAACACCAAGGTTAATTAGCTGTCAGGTTTTGGCAGCTTTGTCTCTTTGCCCCTCCCACAGGAGCTCCTGTAATTCACACATATCAAATTAGGTATTGATTCCTTTGGGCTGTTCTGTTATATCCTCGTTATGAATCCAGGTCCTTAAATCTTCTAATCCGTACCTTTCTTATTTGCTAATGTTATTTTCTGAGTATTTTTCCCCCTCATCTCCTGACTCTTGCAGATATTCAGCTCCACAGATGCAGGAAGCCTTCCAGAAGCTCACTCAAGTAGCTAGTCTTCATCTTCAAATCTTCATTGCCCATTCAACCAAGGATGGGGCATCACACTCGATCCCTGCCCAGCCCTCACAAGATGCCCGCACCCATGTGGGTGTTATTTGGCAGCGATGAGGAGCTGGGAGTCAGGTTGATTGTTTGTTTCCTAATTAACTCAGGAGGGTTGACATTGATCTCCAGTTGAAAACGTTCTTGCTGTTGTCACGGTCCAGCACAGCTCCTAAGGAGGAATATTGAGCAAATGTAAATCATGGCCATTCTCATACTGATGATGATTTGATTATGGACAGAGAATAATATCATCCAGGTGGCACTGCCCTTTCACAAACAATCTTTTCCCTTTTAAATGTCTACAGAAGTAGCAAAAGTAAGCAACGGTGAGGTGTGGGTTAAATGAAATTCCGGTTAGTTTAATATTTTTGAAATGCTAATGGTATTGTCACTTCAGTAATTTGTTTTATCCATTCATGGGATGTGGGCTCCGCTGGCATGCCAGCATTTATTGCCCATTTCTAAACCCTTGAGAAGGTGGTGGTGAGCTGCCAACTTGAACCACTGCAGTCCGTGTGGTGAAAGGGCTCCCACAGTGCTGTTAGGGAGTTTGACCCAGCGAAGGTGAAGGAACGGTATTATTTCCTCAAGTCAGGATGGTGTGTGACTTGGAGGGGAACTTTGCAAGTGGTGTTCCCACGCGCCTGCTGCCCTTGTCTTTCTAGGCCTAGTAAAGGTCGCAGGGTTGGAAGGTGCTGTCAAGGAGGCCTTGGCAAATTGCTGCAGTGCATCTTGCTGCACCAGAGGTGGAGGGAGTTGATGTTTGATGGGGAGCCACATGGCAGCCAGTCACACACAATCCTTTTCGATCCTGATCCAGAAACTCCTGTCCTGAACTTGTTTCAATGTGAGAAAGAAAGCTGAATTACTGCATGACATTTAACTTTATTCTCACTGCCAGGGTATTTGAATTATAGTTCCGAAGAAGGGTCACTGACCCGAAACGTTAACTTTGCTTCTCTTTCCACAGATGCTGCCAGACCTGCTGAGTGATTCCAGCATTTCTTGTTTTTGTATTTGAATTATAGTTTCTGCCTTTTATACGCTTCCTTCATTCCTTTTGTTCTCTGCTTGGCTTGGTACCACTGCTGATGTGAGAGAGGGGAATAACCTCTTCCCAGTTCTCTAATGGTCCCAGTGCTAGCACCAGGGACTGTGTGGGAATTACTGTCCTCTCCCTGTCTTCCTACTGTATCCTGGGGTAATGCATAATTCTTTGTTTGCTTCTTTCTGTTTGACTGAGCAGAGCAGAACTCAAACCTGTGTTCTTTCCCACCACATGATCTGATTGAGAGCACTAATGCACTACCCACTGACCAAACCCCTTCCCATTCACTCCCATTCTACAGAATCCCAATGGAGCAAACCCCTTCCCATTCACTCCCATTGTGTAAAATTCCAATGGATCAAACACCTTCCCATTCACTCCCATTGTGTAAAATTCCAATGGATCAGCCCACTTCCCATTCACTCCCATTGTGTAAAATTCCAATGGAGCAAACCCCTTCCCATTCACTCCCATTGTGTAAAATTCCAATGGATCAGCCCACTTCCCATTCACTCCCATTGTGTAAAATTCCAATGGATCAAACTCCTTCCCATTCACTCCCATTGTGTAAAATTCCAATGGATCAGCCCACTTCCCATTCACTCCCATTGTGTAAAATTCCAATGGATCAAACCCCTTCCCATTCACTCCCATTGTGTAAAAGGATTCCTGATCTAAGCATTTAAATAAAATGTTTAAATACAAATGGTTATCCTTCAAATGTAAACTATTCTCTAATTATTAGTACAAAACACTAAATAAACAGTAAATTTTGTTAACTTCTGCCAAATCTAACTACAGTTTCTTAAAATACCCTTGTTATAAAGTCTTGCTTTTTAGTTTCAATTAAAGGGCCAGATTAATAATTGCATGGATGTATGGGAAAGATCTGAAAATTGGCTACTCCTATCTCCAGTTACACAGATCCTGATCCAAGAGGAATATTTCTCAGGGGATAAATTATGTGTCTGTTTGGATCTATGTCTTACTAATTTTTGGCTCATTGTTAGTTGTGTCAATCGCTGTTCATTCTTCTATCAAAAGCTGAATATTCTGATGTTGTGATTATTTAAATTGCTTTACATTTTCTCCCCATCAATTTTAATCGTTTTCCCCCTGTGTACCATTCCCTCAACAAGGAAGTTATGTTATAAATCACTGGTTACACTTCAAAGAACAAAGAACAAAGAAAAGTACAGCACAGGAACAGGCCATTCGGCCCTCCAAGCCTTCACCGTCTTGATGCCTGCCTAAACTAACACCTTCTGCACTTCCGGGGCCCATATCCCTCTATTCCCTTCCTATTCATGTATTTGTCAAGATGTCTCTTAAACGTCGCTATCGTACCTGCTTCCACCACCTCCCCTGGCAGCAAGTTCCAGGCACTCACCACCCTCTGTGTAAAGAACTTGCCTCGCACATCCCCTCTAAACTTTGCCCCTCGCACCTTAAACCTATGTCCCCTAGTAACTGACTCTTCCACCCTGGGAAAAAGCTTCTGACTATCCACTCTGTCCATGCCGCTCATAACTTTGTAAACCTCTATCATGTCGCCCCTCCACCTCCGTCGTTCCAGTGAAAACAATCCGAGTTTTTCCAACCTCTCCTCATAGCTAATGCCCTCCAGACCAGGCAACATCCTGGTAAACCTCCTCTGTACCCTCTCCAAAAGCCTCCACGTCCTTCTGGTACTGTGGCGACCAGAATTGCACGCAATATTCTAAGTGTGGCCTAACTAAGGTTCTGTACAGCTGCAACATGACTTGCCAATTTTTATACTCTATGCCCCGACCGATAAGGAAAGCATGCCGTATGCCTTCTTGACTACCTTATCCACCTGCGTTGCCACTTTCAGTGACCTGTGGACCTGTACGCCCAGATCTCTCTGCCTGTCAATACTCCTAAGGGTTCTGCCATTTACTGTATACTTCCCACCTGCATTAGACCTTCCAAAATGTATTACCTCACATTTGTCCGGATTAAACTCCATCTGCCATTTCTCCGCCCAAGTCTCCAACCAATCTATATCCTGCTGTATCCTCTGACAATCCTCATCATTATCCGCAACTCCACCAACCTTTGTGTCGTCCGCAAACTTACTAATCAGACCAGCTACATTTTCCTCCAAATCATTTATATATACTACAAACAGCAAAGGTCCCAGCACTGATCCCTGCGGAACACCACTAGTCACATCCCACAGAAAAACACCCATCCACTGATACCCTCTGTCTTCTGTGACTGAGCCAGTTCTGTACCCATCTTGCCAGCTCACCTCTGAACCCGTGTGACTTCACCTTTTGTACCAGTCTGCCATGTCAAACCTTGTCAAAGGCTTTACTAAAGTCCATATAGATAACATCCACTGCCCTTCCTTCATCAATCATCTTCGTCACTTCCTCAAAAAACTCAATCAAATTAGTAAGACACGACCTCCCCTTCACAAAACCATGCTGTCTCTCGCTAATAAGTTTGTTTGTTTCCAAATGGGAGTAAATCCTGTCCCGAAGAATCCTCTCTAATAATTTTCCTACCACTGACGTAAGGCTCACTGGCCTATAATTTCCTGGATTATCCTTGCTACCCTTCTTAAACAAAGGCACAACATTGGCTATTCTCCAGTCCTCTGGGACCTCACCTGTAGCCAATGAGGATGCAAAGATTTCTGTCAAGGCCCCAGCAATTTCCTCCCTTGCCTCCCTCAGTATTCAGCTAGAGAATTGTATCTAATTCTGGGTTCCACACTTTAGGAAGGATGGCAAGGCCTTGGAGAGGATGCAGAGGAGATTTACTAGAATGCTGCCAAGGATGAGGGACTTCAGTTATGTGGAGGAACTCGAGAAGCTGGGCTTTTCCTCCTTAGAGCAGAGAAGGTTAAGAGAGATTGAAAAGAGACGTTCAAAATGATATAACATTTTGTTAGAGTAAATAAGAAGAAACTGTTCCCACTGATGGGTGGGTCAGTAAAAAGAGCACACAGATTTAAGATGATTTGCAATAGAGCAGCAGGGAGATGAGGAGAATTTAATTTATGCAGTGAGTTGTTGTGATCTGGAATGTACTGACTGAAAGGGTGGTAGAAACAGATTCAATTAGCACTACTCCCCTGCTCTTTCCCCTTAGCCAAAGAGAGAGAGATACAGCACTGAAACAGGCCCTTCAGCCCACCAAGTCTGTGCCAACCATCAACCACCCAGTTATACTAATCCTATATTAATCCCATACCTTCCTTCAATTCTCCTACCACCTACCTACACTAGGGGCAATTTACAATGGCCAATTTACCTATCAACCTGCAAGTCTTTGGCTGTGGGAGGAAACCAGAGCACCCGGTAGAAACCCACACAGTCACAGGGAGAACTTGCAAACTCCACACAGGCAGTACCAAGAACTGAACCTGGGTCGCTGGAGCTGTGAGGCTGTGGTGCTAACCACTGCACCACCCCAATAGTAATTTTCGAAAGGAAATTGGAGAAATATTTGGAAAAGGAGAACTTGCTGGACTTTGGGGAAAGAGCAGGGGAGTGGGACTAATTGGATAGCTCTTTGAAAGAGCAGGTACAGGCAGGATGGGCCGAATGGTCTCCTTCTGTGCTGTATGATTCTAATACACCAACAGGCTGGACTATCATTCTGCTTTAAATCCGCGTCACTCCTAACATGGTATTGACTGTAACGTTTTGCAGGTCCGTTCTTGATTCCCATGTTGACAGACTATTGATTACCTCCCTCAGTGCTCCAAGAACTGTGGAGGAGGGGTGAAGATCCGGGACGTGCAGTGCATCGACATCAGGGATAGAAGACATCTGCGACCTTTCCACTGCCAGTCTGTCCTCCACAAGCCCCCAACCAGCCTTGCCTGCAATTCCAAGCCTTGTATGGACTGGTACATATCAGCATGGGGAGAAGTAAGTCAGCAGTAAAACAGGAATTAAAGAAAGAAAGACTTGCATTTCTGTAGCACCTTTCACTGGACGTTCCAAAGCATTTGCAGTGTAGTCACTGTTGTAGGACTGCCACTTCTGTTGGGTAAGTGTTTCAAGGTATATGGAGCTGTGGCGAGTAAATGGAGTTCAGGTGCAGATCAGTCATGATCTAACTGAATGCTAGAGCAGACTCGAGGGGCTGAATGGGCTCCTGTTCCTAATGTTCCTATTTCCCAGGAGGTGGAAATAAAAGAACAGCTTGTAATTTGAAATCAAAATAGCCTCGTCCGAGAGACTGCAATGCAGGGAGTGGGAGTCTCATTGAGGTGCGGTAAGAGAAATTCTTCTGAAGTCAGAGTTAAAGCACAGGGTTGAGGACAATGTAAAAGCAAAAACTTCACTATGTGACTGTTTGCTCTCCTTTTTTTTATATGTTTCATAAAAAGTTTTGCTCTGTCGGTTTCATGTAGTGCTCCAAAGCCTGTGATGGAGGAGAGCAAGAGAGGCTGGTGATGTGCCCAGAATACGGACGCTGCGATGGAAGGTTACGAATGAACAGCACGAGGATGTGCAATGTCCACCCCTGTACCAAGTGGATGAAGGGCTCGTGGGGACAGGTGAGTTTACTTGGGCTGAGGGGTATCAAACATTCCTGTGCAGATACTGACACATTCTCAGAGAACCCTGCAAATATTGACACAACCCCAGGGAGGACTTTTATTCTCCTGCTTAATGAAAGTGTGGCCATGCTAACCTTTACCTTCTCATGTTGCTGTCTTACAACAGTGCACTGTCCGCTGTGGGGGAGGAATACAGCGACGTCTGGTGAAGTGCGTAAACACAGTGACAGGCCAGGCAGAAGAGGACAGCAGCCGATGTGACCATGAGCCCTGGCCTGAGAACACGCAGAAATGTAACTTGCAGGAGTGTGACACCAATGAGCAGAGTGAGTGTTTATATAAAGGAGAAAGAATCTGCATTTCTATAGCACCTTTCATGACCTCACAACATCTCAAAGCACTTTACATTCAATGAAGTACCTTTTGAAATGTAGTCACTGTTGCAATGTAGGGAAACGCCGTCGCCAATTTGTGCACAGCAAGCTCCCACAAAGAGCAATGAGATAGTGAGTCGCTAATCTGTTGGTTAAGTGATGCATATTGGCCAGGATACCAGGGAGAACTCCCCAGCTCTTCTTCAAATAGTGCCCTTGGACTCTTACATCCACCTGAAAGAGCCGATGGATCCTCGGTTTAACGTCTTATTTGAAAGATGGCACCTCTAACAGTGCAGAACTCCCTCAGTACTGCACTGGTGTGTCAACCTGGATTATGTGGCCAACTGTCTTGATGAGGGAACCCTCACACAAGGGATTATGAATTGAAAAATTACCAAAATCAATGATGGCATCTCCCCATGGCTCAGTGAACCTTCCTTTATCAAACCAGGCATTGGAATAGCACCTCTGACCAAGGAGAGTATATGGGAGAGATAATCATTCCCTTGCACTGAGTGTGCACAATATGTACAGGGGGTGACACTGAGACATATGCAAGCAAGCTTGGAGGAAGCTTTGTATTGTGGTCTTGGGACAACTGGGTTGAGGCTGCCTCAATTCTCACTTCATGTGGGACCCGTCGGATGGAAAAGACACCCTCTAAATTCAGCTGCTGGCGTGAAGGACATTGCTGAATCATTGCTGCCCCAATCCATTCATATAACACTTCCAATTATTCACAATTTCTCCTCTTTCCAGGTCTGCACATCTTGTCAACTTTATTCATTATAAATTCCTATGTCAACATTTATAAAACCAAGCTACTTATCCTCTTCCTCATTTGGAAGCATTTCAGCTCCACCACTGGCAGGAGGGTACAATTACAGCGTGACAGGTTTACAGAGGTTGTTACCATTATAAATGCGGGCATGGGAATTTATAACGGAGAGAATATCTGGCTTTAAAATGGGAACTGAATTAGATTTTCACCCCCTGGTCCAATTATGCCCCTGCCCACTTCCTCTGGAGATTACACTTGACTTCCTGTGTACAACACACAGTAATGTCCAAATGTTTTATTAATTATTGGGAATTCGATATTGTTATGACACAAATTATTGCACGTGTTCAAAACCCAGTGGATGTGGCTTCAGGATGTGCAAAATTGTTCCAAACTAGGTCTAGCTGCTGATTAATTTTCATGATTTAAAATCTGACAGCAAAGATCTCTTAGGTGCTTGTGATCAACCATCCAATTCAACTCAGCCTCTGTCCACTGAAGCAGCAACGTAGCATTACTGAGTTCCAGCCTGACAGGAGGTAGAGCATCACATTACTAGACTGAATTCAAATCGTGAAGTTAGCAGCAAGAATGTTTCCTGATACTTTTGAAAGAGAGACGTTTCCATTGATTCAATTTACAGGATTGTCAAAATCAAAATGACAAGGAGCTCCCCCATTGGAGGAGCTGTGTGCTTTAATTTGAGCTTGAAGTATTGGTGGAGCATTCATGTTTACTACTTTATGGCAGGGTTAATTTTTTAGGATATCCTTTGGGACTGTGTGCTACTGTGAAATGTGTTACACAGTCCTCACCTACTTCACTCGCAAGGATGCACAGAAACTGCCTCTGAGACGATTGAGGGCAGATTGGTGAGGACTCATCGTCTCTGTCAACATGCTACCATCTTATCAGCACTTTCCTCATGGTTATTTTACTATTTTACCCTAATTTTGCAAAACAATTATCACTGATAATTGGCACAGTTAGTCACAGACCCAAGCAGTGAGACATCAAATATATTACTTATTAAGGTGTGAACCTGACTGTAATCCATTAATGTTTAATACTTCTTCCGACTTTCCTTCTTTCCTGAGGGTGCTGACTCTTGTGGGAGTGCAGTTGCACAGGTACTGACTACCATCCTGTACTTGAGAAGGGCCGAATGGCCTGTTCTCCTTGCTGACTTCTCATGTGTTGTATTACCATTTTTTCCACAGTGGCTTATGAGGATGCACCACCAGAGTTAGTGATTGAAGCAGAGGTCGTGTCAACATTGAAGAATAGGTTAGGTAGGTGGAAGGAAGGTAGAGGGGGAGTGGAGAGAGAGGGAGGGAGGGAAGAGAGAGGGAGAGAGGGACAAAGGGCTGGATGTGGGACAGGGTAGGGGTAGGACAATGGCTCGTGGAGGATAAACATCAACAGGAACTGGTTGGGTCCAACGCTCTGGAATTCCCTACCTAAACCTCTCTGCCTCTTTACTCCTCCTCTCCTCCTTTAAGACACACCTTAAAACAGACCTCTTTGACCAAGCTTTTGCTCAGCTATGCGAATATCTCCTTATGTGGCGTGGTGTCAAGTTTTGCCTGATTATGCTTCTGTGAAGCACCTTGGGACATTTCATTGCATTAAAGGTGCTATATAAATGCAAGCCATTGTTGTTGATGTGGAGGATAAATGTCAACAGCGACTGTGTCCATGTGGTAATTTCTATCCAATGGTATGTCTTGCTGTACCTCACCCAAGCAGCCACTCTTTGGGTCTGAATCCAGCCAGTGGGTGTTGGTTATTTGGTCATGAGTAACATCAGAACTGAGCTGGATCTGTCTGTACACCTGCACTGTCCCACAGGGATCACTGAACCAAAATTTAAAAGTTGCTTTTCTCCAGCACCCTTCATGTCTTGAGGTCATCTCAAAGTGTTTCACAGCCAATGAGGTACTTTTGAAGCATAGTCACTGTTGTTATGTAAGCAACACAGCAGCTAATTCATAAGAACTTAAGAAATAGGAGCAGGAGTAGGCCATTCGGCCCTTCGCGTCTGCTCCACCATTCAATAAGATCATGACTGATCTATCTCAACTCCACTTTCCTGCCCTCTCTCCATATCCTTTGATTCCCTCAGTATCTGAAATCTGTCAATCTCACTCTTGAATATACTCAATGACTGACCATTCAAAGCCCTCTGGGATGGAGAGTTCCAAAGAGTCGCAACCCTTTGAGTGAAGAAATTTTGCCTCATCTCATTCCTAAATGTCTGACCCCTTATCCTGCGATAGTTTGCGCACAGCAAGCTCCCACAAACAACAGTGAGATAAATAATCAGTTAATATGTTTTCTTCTGGTAGAGTTGTGAGAAGGATTCGGGGACATGGGTTCAAATCCCACCACGGCAGCTGGTGAACTTTAAATCCAATTAATTAATAAATACAATTAATTAATAAAAATCTGGAATTGAAAGTGAGTCTCAGTAACTGTGCCATGAAACTATCATCGATTGTCATAAAAACCCATCTGGTTCACTAATGTCCTTTAGGGAAGGAAATCTGCCATCCTTACCTGGTCTGGCCTACATGTGACTCCAGACCAACAACAATGTGGTTGACTCTTAATTGCCCTCTGAAATGGCCCAGCAAGCTACTCAGTTATCCAGAGCAATTACTGATGGGCAAGAAATGCTGGCCTTGCCAGTGATATGCAGGTCCCATGAAAGAATTAATAAATAATTAATCATGACCAGGACACCTGGAAAACCCCCTTGCTCTTCTTTATGGGATCTTGTCTACCTGACCCGGCAGATGGCACCTAATTTTAATGACTCATCTGAAAGACGCCACCTCTGATAGTGCAGCACTCCCTCAGTACTGCAGTGAATTGTCAGACTGGATTTTTGCTCAAGTATCTAGAGTGGGGCTTGAATCTGTAACATTTAGAGTGGACAGTGATAAATATGCAAAACTGACAGGTAAGAAAATAAGAAAAGACCACTTAGTTCATGAAGCCAGCCCCACACCATGATGGCTGGAACATCGTGACCAGACACAACACCCTCCGCATCCATCCCCCGCGGCCAAGTAACCTCCTGTGAGAGGCAAACGAACAGAGAAAAGGCCCAGGGCCAACCAGAGAAAAAATCCTCTGGAAAATTCCTCTCCAACCCCCTTAGGAGATCAGAATCCAGGAGATCACGTGGACCAATTGTTATCTGTAGAGACACTGATCTTTTATATGATGTGATCTCTGCCCCAGTCAGGAACCAGTCGAGCTCTCTCTGGAAGGCAAACAAGTCAGCACCCATCACACCAGCTGGCAACACATTACAGAGACTCACTACTCTCTGGGAGGAGAAGAACCTCCCAATATCTTATTCCTACTCTTCTATCGTCTAAACCAAGTCATTCGGAAGCATTATCTGCCACGCGTACAGAGATTTTAATTGGTGGAAAATTTAATTTAAAGCCATCCTGAGAATTGTGCAAATTGTTTGTGAAATCAACTGGGTGTCATTAATATAGGCAAGTTCATCCCTCTGTTAGTATCTGGCTTTAGTTTAACAGTGCAAAGAGACGTTCATTACAAATTAACCTATAAATATTACAGGGAGTTCTATAAACAGACCTCCTTTAGTATTTCTTAGTACAAGAGGTCAGAATTGTCAAGATTTTGCTTTTGGTTAGTAAATCATTATTTAAATGGGAATTAAATAAATAAGCTGTTCTTCATCCACGGCCAGTCTGATTGCAGGAAATGCTCTGGGTTATCCACCGTTGCGCATTAATCAGGCTGAGGAATATTTGTGAAAAGAATTGAACGAGAGCAGCTCATAAGCAGGCAGGAAGTTAGCTCTGTCACCTTACACACTGAGTATTTGTGCAAACGAGGCAGTCGAAGCCATTGCAAATAACCAGAGTGTGGTCACTTCGTTGTCCTGCCCTCATGCTCCAGACAAATGGTTTCAATGTACTCATGAAGGAACAGCAAGGAAAAACAGAAGACAACCACAGGTCAATGTGACAGGTCAACAAACTTTGTACATCCAGAATGAAGGACTGCAGCTGTAGCCTTGGAAAGACAGCAGTAAGAGGGAGGGAGAGAGGGGGTGGGTATGGTGCAGTAGCTCAGTACTATCAGGCTTTCTGCTAACAGAAAGTATTTGCATTTATATAGAACAGTCTATGAGGGCATTTGATGGCAGTGTTTCAAATCATGAAGGGTTTAGACAGAGTAAATAAAGAGAAACTGTTTCCAATGGCTGAAGGATTGATAACCAGAGGAAACATTTTATTATACAACAAATGGTTAGGATTTGGAATGCACTGCCTGATAGAGTGGTGGATACAGATTTAATAGTAGCCTTCAAAATGGAATTGGATGAATACGTGAAAGAAAAAAATTGCAGAGATATGTGGAAAGGGTGGGGAAATGGAATTAACTGGATTGATCTTCGAAAGAGCTAGCACAAACTCGATGAGCCAAGTGGCCTCCTTCTATGCTGCACTATTCTATGATTCTGTGATATCGAGCCTTTCATTACCATAGGGTGCCCCAAAGCGCTTTACAGCCAATGAAATACTTTTGAAGTGTAGTCATTGTAGCCAATTCCTACACAGCAAGATCCCACAAACAGCAATGTGATAATAACCAGATACTAAAAGTACTTCATTAGCTGTGAAGCACTTTGAGATGTCCTGAGGTCAGGAAAGGCGCTACATAAATGCAAGTTTTTCTTTGGTGATGATGTTTAAGGGATAACTATTGGTCAGGCCACCAGGGAGAACGTCCCTGCTCTTTCTTCAAAATCATGCCACGGGATCTTTTATGTCCACCTGAGAGGACAGACAGGGCCTCGGTTTCATGTCTCATGTGAAAGACAGACTGTCTGACAGTGTAGCACTCCCTCAGTACAGCCCTGGGAGTGTCAGCCTAGATTATGTGCTCAAGTCTCTGGAGTGGGACTTGAACCCACAATCTTCAGAGGTGAGAGTGCTACCCATGACTAGGTGCCACAGCTAACACCAACAAATACACAACTAAACAGAGCTTTATTTAAGGGGGATAGTGTGCATGCTGCAGTGCAGATTTTGGAGACATTGCTTAGGCTCCCACAGGAGTTCAGTTGGTAACGAACTGCATGATGAGGTATTGGGCCATGCAGATCAGCGAGGTCTCAGGGTTAATCTCTCCAGTCTGGGCTGAGGTGCTGCTGTCAGCTATAAAGATGTTGCAATTGGCCTCAGCACCCTGGGTTAGGGAATGGGACATAAGCCAATATTCCCGCCCTGGTCATTATCTGGTGATTCCTCCAGGAAAGTACTTACAGTGTGGGCTGTGGGTGAGGACAGGATAAATGTACGACTGAGATTCCTTCCCTGGTTGAATAACCAACCAACTACTCACTCGTGCAGGAGGTTTGGCAAGTTGGAAATGGTACTGAGGTGTGGCCAGCACCTACAGAACTCCACTGGAGAAGGAGTCAGTGCCTTCAGTGCCCAAGTGGGAGGCGGCTTGTGGTGGCTGCTTTTCAGTGATTAGTATTACTGGGTGGCCAAAGCACGGCTGGTGATCTCCCCCAACACCCCCCCCCCCCCCCCCCTTACCACCTCTTGTAACTGCTGCCATCCCTCATGTTACTGGAGATGGGGACTTCATTGTGTGTGTGCGCGCGTGTGCGCGTGCGTGAAGCCTCACGCCAATAATGATAACGGAGGCCTGAGAGACACCAAAGAGGAAAATACACCGATCAAATTCATATTTATGTGAGAGTTTGGATGAATGTAAATCTCCTTTAATAATAGTTACCCACTGGTTTGTATATATGAATAGGAGAGTGCGTTGGCTGCAGCGTGTTACAAGGCAGGTACGCAGCAACCAGTTACAAATGTCATCTTAACCCCTAAATGTGTTTAGTCTTTGAAATTACTCTCCCTTCCATGGGATTGGCTGTGTTCTTAGGGACTAAGCAGATCCCAGTTTTTGGAAAGTTTTGCTTTTATTTTGCTGAGTGAATGCAGTGAGTGATGAATGGTGGGGTGTTGAGATGCTTAGAGTTATTTGAACTGAATGGTTATTGTATCCCATTCTGCAGTGTAGAGAGGAATCGAATATTCACATGGATTGTACAGTACAGTTTGTTTGCACGCTGTATTAAAGAATAGCAGAACCTGCTTGACATTATAAACCATAGCAGATCCTGTTTGTGTTATCGAGCACAACAAATCAGAACACTTTTAAATGAGGGAGGAGAAAAGTCACTCTTTAAAGAAAAGATGAAAAGAGGATGATCCCTTGACCTTGACTACTGCAGAGATGACAATCACTCTACAAAGCTCACTCCACACGCCACTCACTCCTCACTCCACACGCCACTCACTCCTCACTCCACACGCCACTCACTCCTCACTCCACACCCCACTCACTCCACACCCCACTCACTTCTCACTCCACACCCCACTCACTCCTCACTCCACACGCCACTCACTCCTCACTCCACACGCCACTCACTCCTCATTCCACACGCCACTCACTCCTCACTCCACACCCCACTCACTCCACACGCCACTCACTCCTCACTCCACACCCCACTCACTCCACACCCCACTCACTTCTCACTCCACACCCCACTCACTCCTCACTCCACACGCCATTCACTCCTCATTCCACACCCCACTCACTCCTCACTCCACACGCCACTCACTCCTCATTCCACACCCCACTCACTCCTCACTCCACATGCCACTCACTCCTCATTCTACACCCCACTCACTCCACACGCCACTCACTCCTCATTCCACACCCCACTCACTCCTCACTCCACACGCCACTCACTCCTCATTCCACACCCCACTCACTCCTCACTCCACACGTCACTCACCTCATTCCACACCCCACTCACTCCTCACTCCACACGCCATTCACTCCTCATTCCACACCCCACTCACTCCTCACTCCACACGCCACTCACTCCTCATTCCACACCCCACTCACTCCTCATTCCACACGCCACTCACTCCTCATTCCACACCCCACTCACTCCTCACTCCACACGCCACTCACTCCTCATTCCACACCCCACTCACTCCTCACTCCACACGCCACTCACTCCTCATTCCACACCCCACTCACTCCTCACTCCACACGCCACTCACTCCTCACTCCACACCCCACTCACTCCTCACTCCACACCCCACTCACTCCACACGCCACTCACTCCTCACTCCACACCCCACTCACTCCACACCCCACTCACTCCTCACTCCACTCACTCCTCACTCCACTCCTCACTCCACACTCGGCTCATGCCTCACTCCACACGCCACTCACTCCTCACTCCACACCCCACTCACTCCTCACTCCACACTCGGCTCATGCCTCACTCCTCACTCCACTCACTCCTCACTCCACACTCCACTTACTCCACACACCTCACTTTGCACGGAACACACTAAACTCCACCATCAGGCTTCAGATGTCAGATAAGTGAAGACTTTGCAATGTCTGATTGTAAAATCCTATTTGGTCACCTTCATAGGATTGAAAGCACCTTCAACCCATCGAACGGAGCCATTAGAATTGAGATTCTGCTTAGATGGATTAAGAAGGAGCCTCTTTAAGTGGTTGTTCGATTAGGGGCAACCTGCAGTTTGAAGAGGCGGCAGATAACATGATATGAAAGGCTATAGAAGGACCTAACAGACTTTTATCAGCTCTCAGAGAGCCCTTTATCTTAATGCAACTGAGGGATGGAGGCGAAGCTTGTCATTCTCACTGTCTGAAGTACCACAAACGGTCAACAACAGACAGACAAAAGGCAGAGTCGTGACCTTACCAAGTAAGGGATTTGAATTGAAACCTTTGACTCTCTGAGCTGTTTTTTAAATTAACTAAAACAAATATAAAGAAAGTACGTGTAGTTCTATAGCACCTTTCACAACCTCAAGACATCCCAAAACACTTTATAGCCAATAAAATACTTTTGAAGTGTAGTCATAGAGAGATACAGCACTGAAACAGGCCCTTCGGCCCACCAAGTCTATGCCAACCATCAACCACCCATTTATACTACTCCTACATATTCCGTACCAAATCCCCACAATTCTCCTACTACCTACCTACACTAGGGGCAATTTACAATGGCCAATTTACCGATCAACCTGCAAGTCTTTGGCTTGTGGGAGGAAACCGGAGCACCCAGCAGAAACCCATGCGGTTACAGGGAGAACTTGCAAACTCCGCACAGGCAGTACCCAGAACCAAACCCGGCTCACTGGAGCTGTGAGGCTGCGGTGCTAACCACTACTGTTGTAATGTAGAAAACGGGGCCGTAAATTTGCACACAGCAAGATCCCACAAACAACAATGTGATAATGGCCAAATCATCTCTTTTAATGATGTTGATTGAGGGATAACTCCCCTGCTCTTCAAAGTAGTTCCATGGAATCTTCCATGGTAGTTCCGAAGTAGTTCCGAAGAAGGGTCACTGACCCGAAACGTTAACTCTGCTTCTCTTTCCACAGATGCTGCCAGACCTGCTGAGTGAATCCAGCATTTCTTGTTTTTGTTCCATGGAATCTTATATGGCCATCCAAGGGGACAGGCGGGGCTTTGGTTTGACATAGAAAAGTAATACAGACACCTTTAAAAGTACTTGAGGAGTAATGTCCAACTTTAGTTCTTTATAAAAGATTGAAATGGTTTTGGTCACAAGGATGCAAGGCGACATTCAATCCGTGATCCTTAAAAGGCGAAAGAACTAGGAAAGCTGAATAATTAAATGCTAAGAAAACTACTGCCGAAAATGATGTGAGGAGCAAATGTAGAGCAATGACTGGAGTCTTGCTCAAAAAAACATTCAGCAACAGAAATGGACAGATCTGATTCGGTAGAAGGTAAAAAGATAGGCTTGCACTTAGGCAGGAAGCTGGGCCTAAATAAGGGAGTTCTGGGGGGTATTGCTTCATTCCTACTGCCCTCTCATGGTCCCCAGGCCTGCTGGTGCCAACACTCTGCAAGTACAGTGCTATCTAAAGTGGAATGAGATAAACAGGATGGATTCCCTGCAGAAAGAATCCTGAGCTAAAAGGATACGCAGTTCATTAGCATGCTGCTGAAGCCCCCACCACAGTCACTGATTTTATCCTCACTTTCGTTTACAGATGCCTAGCCAAGAAACGATAAGGGTCAATGAGCTTTTAAGCCATTAATTATCAGTAGCATTTACCTCTTTAGTTCAAAGAAACAGTTTCCCCTTTTGTTGAGGCTAATTATCTGAAACTGTATCTACAAAGCAGCAACTATTAAAATAAAAGCAAAATACTGCGGATGCTGGAAATCTGAAATAAAAACAAGAAATGCTGGAACCACTCAGCAGGTCTGGCAGCATCTGTGGAGAGAGAAGCAGAGTTAACGTTTCGGGTCAGTGACCCTTCTTCAGAACTGGCAAATATTAGAAATGTAAAAGGTTTTAAGCAAGTAAAGCGGGGGTGGGGCAAGAGATAACAAAGGAGAAGATGTAGATAGGACAAGGTCACAGAAAATAACTGACCAGAAGATCATGGAACAAAGGCGAACGGTATGTTAATGGTGTGCTGAAAGACTAAGTGTTAGTACAGATAGGGTGTGAATGATTGTAAAGTACAGACTGTAAAGCAGTAACTATTGTTCTGCCCAGACAGCACCCAGCATTTTCAACAAGCTTTAATCGCCAAGAAAGTTACCCAAAGTGGGGGTTGTGCACTTTTTTAACCCAGCTGTTGTGTAGTTTTAGGCGTTCCAGTATCTTAATCGAAATTTAGAGTGTATTTTTGTGGCAAACAAGCCAAGTAATAGTTGAACTAATTTACCAAATGGAGCTGTAGGTGAAAGATATCCTCATCATGTGGCTTCATTCTTTTTCATTGATGAATTTACATTTTCTTTTCTTGCACAGTTGAGTCATTGGGCAGGAATCGGACGGAAGAGAAAAATTCTTCGGAGCTTTTGAAAGAGTCTGATGTTTTCTGTTCCCTCACCTGCTGCTGAATTCCTCATCATTGCATTTGTTGTACCTCCAAGCTCAATTATTCCAATGCTCTGCTGGTCAGCCTCCCACCTTCTACCCTCCATAAACGTGAGATTATCCAAAACTCTGTTGTCTGTATCCTAACTCGAACCAAGTCCCAGTCACCCATCACCCACTGTGACTGTCCCAGGTCCAGCAAATCTCAATTTTTAAATTCACCACCTTGTTTTCAAATCTCTCCACGGCCACACCCGTCCCTATCTATGTAGCCTCCTGCAGTCCTACAACCCTCAGATCACTGCTCTCCTCCACTTCTGTCTGCAGTGCATTCCCAATTTTAATCGCTCTACCATTGGCGGCCGTGCCTTTAGCTGTATGGGCCTTGAGCTCTGGAATTCCCTCCCCAAACCTCTCTGCCTCTCTGCCTCTCTTTCCTTTAAAAGGCATCTTAAAATCTACCTCTTTGACTAAACCTTTGGTCATCTGTCCAAATTTCCCCTTATGTGGCTCAGTGTCAAATTTGGTAACACTCCCGTGAAGTGTCTTGGGACATTTTACTATGTTAAAAGGTGCTATATAAATGTAAGTTGTTGTTTGAATCACAGACCAGTAGGAGGATAGCACGTGTGAGATAATGAAATGTCTCATTGATGCTAAGATTGAAATTTACAGTTTTGAAAGTAATATAGTACCTCTAAGGACTTTGCATGTGATTTGGTCTAATTTAAATCAATTTGAATCTGAAACATTAACATATACAGTAAATATGTGGAGAAATACATAGCTGCTGCATTTATCCAATAAGGTGACTGAATAGTGTAATATCTGAATGCTGAAATTGGTTGTATGTAGTAAAGCTTGGCTAATCATTGAACAATACTGTACTGAATCAGACTGTAACATGGATGCTGTTTATACCATGATTGGGAGGTTTTTGAAAAATGGTCGAGGATTTGGTGGTCCAAACCTATCTTGTAATGTTCTATGTGTAAATATATATTTCTCTTTCAAAGTTAATAGAATACAAGGAACTTTGGCCCCTTAAGCCAGTCCCATCCCGAGACCATGGGGTAAGTTTAAACTAGCCCACCTGTTAGAAGCTGATGGAATTGGATTGGGATCCAGTTTTACATCCCAAATTACATTGAATGTACACACAGAAACAGGCCATTTGGCCCAAATGGTCCATGCTGGCGTTTATGCTCCATTCGAGCCTCCTCCCATCCTTCCTCATCTAACGATATTAGCATAACCCTCCGTTCCCTCTCCCTCATGTGCTTGTCTCGCTTCGCCTTACATTCATTCACCTCAATTACTCCATGTGGTAGTGAATTGCACATTCTCACCACTCTCTGGCTGAAGAAGTTTCTTCTGAATTCCCTATTTGATTTTTTGACGACTATCTTATAATGATGGCCTCTAGTTTTGCTCTTCTCCGCAAGTGGAAACACTGTCTCTAAAGGGCACGATTTTAACTCTGTGTCAGTGAATGGGCTTTGAGTGAGTTAAAATCTCACCCAGTCTGTGTATGTTCTACAAAAACCCTTCATAATTTTAAAGACCTCTATTAGGTTACCCCTCAGCCTTCTCTCTCCAACAGAAGAAAACCAAACTGTTCATTCTTTCCTGACGTTCTGGTATCATCCTTGCATATCTTTCTTGCACCTTCTGCAGTGGTTTATTTTACAATATGGTGATAGCAAGGTCAGTAGGCAGTAAAATTGGCCAGGGTGTGAAATGGGAGCCAATTTAATCCCATCAGTATTCCAGTGGGTGGCTTTGGTTAAAATGATACCCTGTTATATGTACAATTTCCCCTATTGCGGACTCTATCACTTCCATTTAATCTTCCGAATGAAAGGTCTGTGTAAATTCTCCCTGATTCCCAAAGGTGGTTCAACAAAACTCCAGAATATTGACCTATTGAAGCTTGTCTTCCTCCCATCTGCTTTCCAGTACAGTAGCAGAAGACCATTGTGTCCCCCGAAATATTGTGATTATCTCAATCGATTCACATCTCCATAATCTCCAGCCCTCTTCCCAATCAAATGTCTATCCAATTGATGCTAACATCCTGTGCCGATGGCACTCTCCAGTGATGCTGCTACTTCCTCTTGCTAGAGGTGTTCTGTTGCCATGGTAATGCAGGGATGTGGTACTTTTATTTATCAATGGGAAAAGTAGCTCACAGTGACCTTTGGCACATCTGCAGGGTGTTCAAATGCTTCCGGTTGCAGTCCTATACACAGGATTAATGTAACAGCAAGCATCAGGCAATATGTAAACCAGCAGGTAAATGACTTAAAATGTATGAAGAGATTAAAAACCTGAGGGAAAAAGATGGCAAGACGGCAGGTTTAAAGACCCAAAACTTCTGGTGCAAAACATGATTGGGCAGAGCGAAAGAAGTGAAAATTTGCAATTGTGAAGGTAAAATTATTCAAACCCCAGCCTGTGCTTTCATTAGATGATGGTGGTGTTTGGGGAACTAATTGCTTCGGATGCCTTAGGTTGTGTGAGTAAATCAGAATTAAATCCATGGCTTGGCTGTGTGAGTGGGCATGGAGTCTTTAGGAACTAGAATGGAGATCAGCCTCTTTGAGATACTGTGAGAAGAGGGATTACACTGTATCCTCTAAAAACAAAATCATTTCAGTAGAGTTTGGGCAAATTGGGACTGGGGGGGGGTTGTGGAAGGGCGGGGGGTGGAATGTTTTAATTTATTTTTAACTTTGAGTAATTGAGTTGGAAGCTGTATGGTTGAAGGAAACTTGGGGAACAGCCAAAGCAAGTTATTAGAAAATGGCTTTAGTTTTAGCTTTCTTGGTTTATTGTTTGGCCGCTGTGACCTTTCCAACACAGATGACATCGTTTATTTATGGTAATCAGCAGGAGGAGAGAAAGCAAAAATAAGCAGGCTTTGTATTCTGAAGCCAGACTGCCAGTGTTTTCCAGCTCCTTAATACCTTGGCTTTTTTTTAGGGAGATTATTGACCCACGTTGTGTGCAAGTACTCATGTACAATGGCAGATCCTTTCATCTGCTGATGTTTGAAGTCCTGACGATGGCCTTTGCAACTCCACCAATGCTTTCAATTAGCCATCAAAGCCCCGGGCCCTGAGCTCCCACTGCCCTCCCCCACCCCAACTCCCCTCTGGGGTTGCCAACGCTCTTGGATTGCCCTGGAGTCACCCGAATTAAAGATTGATCTCCTGGACACTGCGAGCAAAAGTCCCAGGAGAAAAATCATAGGGACATTGACATAAAATTGTGGGGGTTTTCGTTTCTTTTAAGAGTTTTGTTTGTTATAAAAATATTGGGGATGGAGGAAGCAGGAGATCATGAGATCAAACCTCTAGTAATATGTTCACTCAGAGTTCACAACTTTACCTCCCCTCCCATTAATAAATCAGCTCCTCTGGGCTGCAACGATCAGGGTTTTTTGTTTAAATAAATACTGAAAACAAAGTGAGACAGTTTGCACCCAAATGCAAATATGAAACCACCAGTGTGGCAGCAAAATGATATTACTTTATTCTTATGGAGACACTATCGTTGAGACTGCAGCTTGAATATCAGAGAATCAGAGAGATTTACAGCACAGAGGCCACTCAGCCATAGTGACTGTGCTAGCTCTTTGCTAGAGTAATCCAGCACTATTCTCACTGCTCCTGCCCTCTTTCTGTTGCCCTTCTTACACTGCAAGTATTTATCCAATTTTCCCTTAACATTATCAATGGCTTCTGCCTCAACCCATTCCTGTGGCAAAGGGATCCAATGGCTGGGCGTAAACCCCAAGAGGTGCAGTTCCAAGTCAGCTTGAGCACCCAGGTGGTGGCCCAGGGTGGGTCATTTGGGATATCCCTGACCCAGGTAGCCAGCTCTCCAGCCCACACAGACAGGACTGGCTGGGATTCATGTCTTCATGGTTAAGATTTCACAGCTCAACACAACAGAATTAAACCCTAATACAAAGCAAATTAAGCCATTTGGTTCAGCCAGCTGGCCTCCATAGGATGAGTTCAGTATCGTGATCAGCCTGAGATTTTACTTTCCTTACGGGGACAGCAGGAGCAGGAGTGCCCCACATGAAAGATTAGGCCTCCTCTGCCCCCACTTCACCGATACTTCATTCCCACGAGAACCTTTCTGTAACCTCCTCTGCACAACCTTACCCGCTCGAGCCTCCCATTTGTGCCTGTACACCTGATTCCCTCTCCAGACTAAAATCAGTGCAGTTTCACCCATGCTTGCTCTACAAATTCGAGTATATACACCTCAATAGCCATCTTATTGTTTCATGATTGTTCCAAAACAGAGTAGTTTGATGGTCCCCATCAGAGGACATTGAGAAGGATATGTTGTTGGATTTAGATGAAGAGGGGTGGGAGGAGACTGATGTGGAGCAAATGGCCTGTTTCTGTGCAGTAAATACATTGTAATACTTTGTAATTAAGAGTGGTGGGATTAAGAACTCTGAATTACTAGCCCAGTACCATAACCAGTGCACCGTGACAGTACGGGTGCGATTTTAACCCACTCAAAACCCAACCACTTGCACAGTTAAAATCAGGCCTATGTATCAGGTTAATATTCATGGATACACACTTACTCCTTTCAACACCACATGCTAAATCCTGGCTTCCTTCATTCCCTGTATCACAATTAATCTGTGAACGCTTAAGGGTGCTCAAAGGTGGGGAGGGGGAAAAATTCTCACTTGTTTTTATATTTAGAAAATACACACACATGGAGGGGAAAAAGCCCCAGGAAGTTTGTGGAATCCTTCCTTCCGATGTGGAATTTAATCTGAGTGACGCAAGGCAAATTGGACAAACTGTATCCTCCTCCTCCCCATCACTAAGGTGACAATATAAAACAGAGCTGCTGTTTCTGCTGCAGGGCCCACCTTGCCTCCAGATTACTGAGGTTTTTAAAATTAGAGGACTGAAGAGGAATTCCACTTTCCCTGCCACAAACTGGTGATAGATTCCTCCGTGGAATTCCTTCAGTCAGAAATCTGAGTATTAGAAATACACAGGAGTCATTTAACTCCCCATGACCCCTGACTCCCAAGAGACTTCAGGTTCAGAACGTTCCCACTGCATTTCTCAATTGTTAAATCAGACTCCGCTCTGTTAATGCAATCACACACCCACCTACAACAGCATAGAAGCCAAGATCGGTGAGCACTTAAACTGTGCAGCAATGGACAGAAGTATTATGAAATTGTTCCTTGCTTTCTATTTCTCTCTCTTCTTTTCAAGAAGTGCCCACCGTGCTTGGGTTTCAGTTCTCACCAGCTTTCCAACAATTATTTGAGCTAGTCTCTGTTCTTCTTGTCTTGAGCTTAGACGCTTGGGGCTGACTTTTCCTGCTAGCCTCAGGACCAGATGGGGACCGGCTCAGGGATATTCCCAGAGGCAGCTTCCTAATTGGCCGCCTCCGAGCTTGACGTCCGGTTAAGGAAAGTGGGCCGGCTCCCAATGCTTCAGGCCCAATCAGAGGGCCGGCAGCTCTGAAGCCTTGGCCAGCTCCACCGTTAAGTGGCCACTTAAGGGCCTTGATTGGCCTGGGGCAGGTGGCCTGTTTCCCGCCCCCCCCGTGGCCCACGTAAAGTGGAGTGGAGGCGGGAGTGGATCGGGAAGACATCCCGGAGCCTCCTGCTCAATTTTACGCCACTCCCCCCCCTCCCTCCCCAACCACCACCATCCGGCTTGCTGGGGTGGCATAAAATTCCGGCTCCAGTGTTTGCATATTCATAAGTTGTTTTGCATAATTGCTATGACCTGGGAAGAGGTTAAGTAAATGTGGAGGAGACACGTGCAGTCTGATGAGCTGTTCCTTCTCTTTGTGTGTATACACTCTTGAGGGATCGAGTTTGTGTAACCCAAACTGTCTATTGTGGTAATGGGAGAAACATCTGGACCCCACATATGGCCATTTTCACATTAACTACTTCATATCGTGTAAAACAATCCATTAATGTCAAATTCCCCTGGAAACCTTGAACTCCTGTGTGAGAATACAAGAACACAAATGAATACTGAGAGGTTGTGCAGATTTGTGAACTTTTGCTTCCACGTAAAGGTCATTGTGGCTCGAAGTTAACATTTTTGGCTCTGGTCAACAGTAGACTTCCATCCAAGGTCAACACTTTCTTTTCCAGGTGAATTTTAAGGGGCATATAAAGGGGAAGAACTTTTTGCCACAGCTGTACAAAGCCCTGCTACGACCACAGCTGAAAGGCTGTGGACAGTTCTGGGCACTGCACCTTAGGAAGAATATATATGGACCATGGAGGGAGTGCAGCATAGATTCACCAGAATATTACCAGGACTCCAAGGGTTAAATTATGAGTCAAGGTCACTCAAACTAGGCTTGTATTCCCTGGAATATAGAAGGTTAAGAGGGTGATTTGATTGAGGATTTTAGGATTTTGAAATAAATTGATGGGTTGGATAGAAAGAAACATTTTCCACTGGTGGGGGAGTTTTTTTTAAATTCATTCATGGGATGTGGGTGTCACTGGCCAGGCCAGCATTTATTGCCCATCCCTAATTGCCCTTGAGAAGGTGGTGGTGAGCTGCCTTCTTGAACCGCTGCAGTCCATGTGGGGTAGGTATACCTTACAGTGCTGTTAGGAGGGGAGTTCCAGGATTTTGACCCAACGACAGTGAAGGAACGGTGATATAGTTCCAAGTCAGGATGGTGTGTGACTGGGAGGGGAACTTGCAGGTGGTGGCGTTCCCATGTATTTGCTGCCCTTGTCCTTCTAGTTGGTAGAGGTCGCGGGTTTGGAAGGTGCTGTCTAAGGAGCCTTGGTGCATTGCTGCAGTGCATCTTGTAGATGGTACACACTGCTGCCACTGTGCGTCGGTGGTGGAGGGAGTGAATGTTTGTAGATGGGGTGCCATTCAAGCAGGTTGCTTTGTTCTGGATGGTGTTGAGCTTCTTGAGTGTTGTTGGAGCTGCACCCATCCAGGCAAGTGGAGAGTATTCCATCACACTCCTGACTTGTGCCTTGTAGATGGTGGACAGGCTTTGGGGAGTCAGGAGGTGAGTTACTCGCCTCAGGATTCCCAGCCTCTGACCTGCTCTTGTAGCCATGGCATTTATATGACTACTCCAGTTCAGTTTCTGGTCAATGGTAGCCCCTAGGATGTTGATAGTGGGAGATTCAGCGATGGTAATGTCGTGGAATGTCAAGGGGAGTTGGTTAGATTCTCTCTTGTTGGAGATGGTCATTGCCTGGCACTTGTGTGGCGCGAATGTTACTTACCACTTATCAGCCCAAGCCTGGATATTGTCCAGGTCTTGCTGCATTTCTACACGGGCTGCTTCAGTATCTGAGAAGTCACGAATGGTGCTGAACATTGTGCAGGACAAGGGGACATAAAGTTAAAATCAGAGCCAGAGCATTCAGGAAAGAAGTTAGGAAACACCTCTTCAAATGAAGGGCAGTAGAAGTGTGGAACTCTCTTCCATAAAAAGTATTGGATGCTGGAAGTCAATTATTTATTTTAAATCTGTGATTGATAGATTTTTGCTAGACAAAGGGTATTAAGGGATATGGAACCAAGACAGTGGATGGAGTTAGGATATAGGTCAGCCATGAACTCATTGGATGGCAGAACAAGCTTGAGGGGCTGAATGGCCTCTTCTTGTTCCTCTGTTTTCATCTGCAGAGGTAAACAGATGTGCGTGCTTAAACTTGGATCAACCATCCCTGGTGACCTGTATGTTGAGCCTATTTGTCAGGTGAAATGTTTTGTCTGATTTATTGAGAATGGGCCTGACAGGCTGGCCAAAGAGGAACATGTCACAATGTGTACAACAACAACGTGCATTTATATAACACCTTTAACATAGTAAAACATCCCAAGGTGCTTCACAGGAGTGTTATCAGACACAGGGGCAGCACAGTGGTGCAGTGGTTAGCACCGCAGCCTCACAGCTCCAGCAACCCGGGTTCAATTCTGGGTACTGCCTGTGTGGAGTTTGCAAGTTCTCCCTGTGTCTGCGTGGGTTTCCTCCGGGTGCTCCGGTTTCCTCCCACATGCCAAAGACTTGCAGGTTGATAGGTTAAATTGGCCTTTATAAATTGCCCCTAGTATAGGTAGGTGGTAGGGAAATATAGGGACAGGTGGGGATGTGGTAGGAATATGGGATTAGTGTAGGATTAGTATAAATGGGTGGTTGATGGTCGGCACAGACTCGGTGGGCCGAAGGGCCTGTTTCAGTGCTGTATCTCTAAACTAAATTTGACACAGAGCCACATAAGGAGATATTAGGACACAAGACCAAAAGCTTGGTTAAAGAGCTAGGTTCCAAAGAGCAACTTAAAGAAGAGAGAGAGGTGGAGAGGTTTAGGGAGGGAATTCCAGAGCTTAGGGCCCAGGCAGCTGAAGGCACGGCCACCAATGGTGGAGCGATTAGAATTGGGGATGGGCGAGAGGCGATAACTGGTTGAGCACAGAGATCTTGGAGGGTTGTGGAGCTGGAGAAGATTACAGAGATAGGCCTGGGGTGAGGCCAAGGAGAGATTTGAAAACAAGGATGCAAAATTTAAAATCAAGGCTTTGGGGGACCAGGAGCCAATGTAGGTCAACGAGCACAAGAATGATGAGTGAGTGGAACTTGCTGTGAGTTAGGATGCGGGCGACAGAGTTTTGGTGAGCTCAAGTTTATGGAGGGTAGAAAATGGGAGACTGGCTTGGAGAGCATTGGAACTGTCGAGCCTGGAGGTAAAAAAGACATGGGTGATGGATTCTGCAGCAGATGAGCTGAGGCAGGGCCGGAGATGAGCAATGTTGCAGAGGTGCAAATACACAATGGTTCATCCACCATTTCTCTCAAGCCAGCGGGTAAAGAACTGAGGGTGACAATAGGCTGCAAAGTGAGGTCAGGAGCAGGAAGTAATTTTCCCACAGGCTCTTTGGGAGGACCGTGTGCAATCGGTCTTAGTGACATGACATGTACATGAACTTGGATTTAATCTGTGACTGAAATTGCAAAACAAACTGATCTGGGATAATTGGAATTTATTTGGAGAAATTCCATGTTTTGGACTTACTTTAGATGACAATGCTTTAAGAAAATATCTTCATTTAAACTCAATAAATATTTCTATTTGACGATGGTGTGGGGTCCAGAAGAGTAACAGACTTTGTTCATCACATCAGCTATTCCATGCTTCCAAATCACAGGGAGAATATAAGGAGGACGTAGAGCAAGTTTGGAACTTAGAATAAACAGAAGGAAAATAAAAGGATTGCCAGAAGAATGTATGAAATAGGATATGGCCATATGACCCCTCGAGCCTGCCCCACCATTCAATAAGATCATGGCTGATCTTCTACCTCGACTTTACTTTCCTGCCCTTATCCCCATATCCCTTAATTCCCTTAGTGTCCAAATTCTATCACTCTCAGTTTTAGTTTTAGTTTTAGAGATACAGCACTGAAACAGGCCCTTCGGCCCACCGAGTCTGTGCCGACCATCAACCACCCATTTATACTAATCCTACACTAATCCCATATTCCTACCACATCCCCACCTGTCCCTATATATTTCCTTACCACCTACCTATGATAGGTTAATTGGCCATTATAAATTGCCCCTAGTATAGGTAGGTGGTAAGGAAATATATAGGGACAGGTGGGGATGTGGTAGGAATATGGGATTAGTGTAGGATTAGTATAAATGGGTGGTTGATGGTCGGCACAGACTCGGTGGGCCGAAGGGCCTGTTTCAGTGCTGTATCTCTAAAACTATACTAGGGGCAATTTATAATGGCCAATTAACCTATCAACCTGCAAGTCTTTGGCGTGTGGGAGGAAACCGGAGCACCCGGAGGAAACCCACGCAGACACAGGGAGAACTTGCAAACTCCACACAGGCAGTACCCAGAATCGAACCCGGGTCCCTGGAACTGTGAGGCTGCGGTGCTAACCACTGCGCCACTGTGCCGCCCCTGTCCCCAGTCTTGAATACTCTCAACAATTGAGCATCCACTGCTATACTCCAGGAAGCCAGTTGGTGAAGGATAGAACTGGAGTCAATCTTTACACACTTTAACAGCCATTTATTTACAGAGTTATACATTACAAGCATAGATCTCCTAACCCAACCACCACAGTTTCAGTCTGTGTCTATTTAAAGGGGCACAAGTGAATCCCCAGTTAATGCCCACCACCGGCATATAATTAAGCACAATTAATATACAATTAACATTCACAACCTTCTGTGGTAAAAAAAAATCCAAAGATTCACAGCCCTCTGAGTGAAGAAATTTCTCCTCATTACAGTCCTAAATGACAAACCCATTATGCTGACCTCTCCATCCAGGGGAAACAGCCTCTCAGCATCTCCCCTGTTACGCCCTCTAGAAATTGTATATGTTTCAATGAAATCACGTCTCCTTCTTCTAAACTCCAGTGAATATAGGCCCATTCTACTCAATTTCTCCGCATAGGACAACCCTTTCATCCCATGAATCAATCTAGTGAACCTTTGTTGCACCCCCTCTAAGGCAAATATATCCTTCCTTAGGTAAGGAGACCAAAACTTTGCACAGTAATAGTGCTACCAATAAAATAGTTTGAGGTTGGTAAATTTTGACAAGTACAGAATTCCACCAAATACAAAGCAAAGCTCCCAAAGAGTTTGGATGGATAAGAGTTAAATATTATTTATTCTATGTCTGTAGTTGCTAAGATGGCATTGGTCGAACTATTAGAAGAGCTGTTTTTTTATTTTGTACGAGTGAAGGATTGAATTTCCCATTAGTACTCAATATGCCTTGTGTGTCCCAGTAATAAATGCATCCTTTCTAAACCGTTCTGGTTTATTTAGTGGTCTATGACAGATTGTTGGGCATGTCACCCATAGCTCTCACTCTGGCATTTTCTCACTGTTGTTTCCTAGTACTTTATTGGAACAGCTCACTAAGTTGGCAGTGCCAGGATTCCAACACATTTATCTGCTCTTCTTTATCTACTTTCTCGTGATCTGGAGAATTTGCTGCATCTGGTCTTTATCAGTTCTTCAGCAATTTGGCCTTTTTTCATGTTTGGCTTATTATACCTTCTGTAGTCCCACTCTGGGCCTTTTAAAGGGGAACTGCAGGCCATCAAAAAAAAACATACCTTTCGGTGTAAACAATTTATCTCCAAAACCCTTTGCCAAGTGTTCTCAACAACACACTGCCATGTACTCCCCAAAAGAGGGGAAGATACTGGGGCGGATTTTGCTGGAGTGAGGCATCACATTGTGATACTATTCAGCTCGAATTTGGTGAAGATTGGTGAAGACAGATGTAGGTCCCTTACAGTCAGAAACGGGAATTTATTATGGGGAATAAAGAAATGGTTCACCAACTAAATGCATATTTTGGTTCTGTCTTCACAAAGGAGGACACAAATATCATACCAGAAATGTTGGGGAACACAGGGCTTAGTGTGAGAGAGAGGAACTGAAAGAAATCAGTATTAGTAGAGAAATGGTGTTGGGGAAATTGATGGGATTGAAAGCCGATAAATCCTCAGTGCCTGATGGTATGCCTCCCAGAATGCTTAAGGAAGTGGCCCGAGAAATAGTGGATGCATTGGTGGTCATCTTCCAAGATTCTATAGACTCTGAAACACTTCCTACAGATTGGAGGGTAGCAAATGTAACCGCACTATTTAAAAAGGGAGGTCGAGAGAAAGCAGGGAATTATAGACCAGTCAGCCTGACATTGGTAGTGGGGAAAATCCTAGAGTCCATTATCAAAGATTTTATAGCAGAGCACTTAGAGAACAGTGGTAGAATCGGGCAGAGTCAGCATGGATTTACGAAAGGGAAATCATGCTTGACAAATCGACTCAAATTCTTCGAGGATGTAACTAGTAGAGTTGATGAGGGGGAGCCAGTGGTTGTGGTTTATTTGGACTTTCAGAAGGCTTTCGACAAAGTCCCACATAAGAGATTAGCATGTAAAATTAAAGTGCATGGGATTGTGGGTAGTGTATTGCGATGGATAGAAAATTAGTTGACAGAAAACAAAGAGTAGGGATAACTGGGTCTTTTTCCAAATTGCAGGCAGTGACTAATGGGGTACCGCAGGGATCGGTGCTGGGACCCCAGCAATTCACAATATACATTCATGATTTAGATGAGGGAACTAAATGTAATATCTCCAAATTTGCAGATGACACAAAACTGGGTGGGAGGGTGAGTTGTGAGGAGGATGCAGAGAGGCTTCAGGGTGATTTGGACAAGTTGAGTAAGTGGGCTAATGCATGGCAGATGCAGTATAATGTGGATAAATGTGAGGTTATCCACTTTGGTAGCAAAAACAGGAAGGCAGATTATTATCTGAACAGCTATAAACTGAGAGAGGGGAATATGCAGCGAGACCTGGGTGTTCTTGTACACCAGTCGCTGAAGGTAAGCATGCAGGTGCAACAGGCGGTAAAAAAGGCAAATGGTATGTTGGCCTTCATAGCGAGAGAATTCGAGTACAGGAGCAGGGATGTCTTGCTGCAATTATACAAGGCCTTGGTGAGACCACTTTTGGAGTATTGTGTGCAGTTTTGGTTTCCTTATCTGAGGAAGGATGTTCTTGCTATATCGGGAGTGCAGCGAAGGTTTACCAGACTGATTCCTGGGATGGTGGGACTGACGTATGAGGAGAGATTGAGTCGGTTAGGATTATATTCGCTGGAGTTCAGAAGAGTGAGGGAGGATCTCATAGAAATCTATAAAATTCTAACAGGACTTGACAGGGTAGATGCAGGAAGGATGTTCCCGATGTTGGGGGAGTCCAGAACCAGGGGTCATAGTCTAAGGATACGGGGTAAACCTTTCAGGACTGAGATGAGGAGAAATTTCTTCACCCAGAGAGTGGTGAGCCTGTGGAATTCGCTACCACAGAAAGCAGTTGAGGCTAAACATTGTATGTTTTCAAGAAGGAGTTAGATATAGCTCTTGGGTCTAAAGGGATTAAAGGGTATGGGGCGAAAGCGGGAACAGGCTACTGAGTTGGATGATCAGCCATGATCATAATGAATGGTGGAGCAGGCCCGAAGGGCCGAATGGCCTACTCCTGCTCCTATTTTTCTATGTTTCTAAAAACATATTGTGACATAATTTGCTGGAAGTGTGAGCTGGTAACTGCACAGTGAGGCAACTGAGACCTTGGCAGATGATGGAGTGGCATAAATCGACCAGCAAGCTCTGGAGACATGGTGGGCCTGTTTGTACATTAATAACACCATGCCTTATTAATTCATCGTTATTTTTCCAGCAAGATCTGGTCCATTGTTTCATCCTCCTGCTGTGCAGTTCAGGTAGCATGACATAAGTGTAATCAGGGGCTGTAGGAATCTATACCCAAAAATCTATTTTGCAAAACTTTCCACAAAAGTTTCTGAGTACTATAGTAATCTGCTGAATGCAGGGCAGCGTGTGGTAATGATTAATGGCCTCTTTCAAAGTGTGCATTCCACAAAGGGGAAAAGAAATCCAATGTATTAGCTGGATTTCGATACAATTCAGAGCCAGATGGTTGCCGCAATATATGAATAAATTAGGAACTGTTTCTTATCCAGTTGGAGGTATCATGGGGCTATAGTGTCAGATCGTGATGCCTGTTGACTGGAGTTCAGAAGGATGGGAGGTGATCTCATTGAAACTTACAAAATTCTGAGGGGACTTCACAGGGTAGATGCTGAGAGGCTGTTTCCCCTGGTGGGAGAGTCTCGAATTAGGGGGCATAGTCTCAGGATAAGGGGTCTGCCATTTCGGACTGAGATGAGGTGAAATTTCTTCACTCAGAGGGTTGTGAATCTTTGGAATTCTCTACCCCAGAGGGCTGTGGAAGCTCAGCGGTTGAGCATATTCAAGACTGAGATTGATTTGGGCGGCACAGTGGTGCAGTGGTTAGCACCGCGGCCTCACAGCTCCAGTGACCCGGGTTCAATTCTGGGTCCTGCCTGTGTGGAGTTTGCAAGTTCTCTCTGTGTCTGCGTGGGTTTCCTCCGGGTGCTCTGGTTTCCTCCCACAGCCAAAGGACTTGCAGGTTGGTAGGTAAATTGGCCATTATAAATTGTCCCTAGTATAGGTAGGTGGTAGGGAAATATAGGGACAGGTGGGGGTGTGGTAGGAATATGGGATTAGTATAAATGGGTGGTTGATGGTCGGCACAGACTCGGTGGGCCGAAGGGCCTGTTTCAGTGCTGTATCTCTAAAACTAAAACTAAGGGGATCAAGGGATAGAGCAGGAAAGTGGAGTTGAGGTAGAAGTTCAGCTATGATTTTACTGATTGATGGAGCAGGCTTGAGGGGCTGCATGGCGTATTTCTGCTATGACTTACGATTTTATGTTCTTATGATGCTGTCAGGATAACTGTAGCTGCAGAAAATGTGTTGCCTTTCAATACACCATTGTGTGGATGTCATATAAAAATGGAATCAAGTTCCCCTCTTCCGCCCCTTGGAATATCCACCATCGTTTACTGTCCAGACTAACACATGATGTATGGACAGAGAGGAATAGCCAGGACCAGAGCCCAGCTCTGGTGACAGACAGGAATCTAAAGGGTTGCTGGGCTCATTCAGATCAATCATAGCACTGATTGCTCTGGAACACGCAGCTCCCATTACACCTCAGTGTCCTGGCATGTTAATATCTGTCCTCACTCCAATTCCTGCAGTTAACCAGAAACAGCATTGCTCTATAAACACAGTGGGAGGCACTGCTCTGATTTACTAACACCTGAACCTTGACTTGATTTGCTAATTCACCATTTCTTCCTCTAAGAACTAAAGTTGCACTCCCTGCAGCTTCGATGCCAAGGCCTAGTCAATAATCCCCATTGTAATTCACTGAAGTAAAAAAAAGAGCTGTTGGCATGAGATTGAACCTTTGTGTGAGTCAGAAATATCAGAGTATGTGCTGCATTCCGGACCAAAACTCGTCCCCTTCTAATCAAAGATTTACCTGCTCCTTTCTGACACATCCTACTACCCTGCTGGTGTCTTTTCTTTCAGCTCTTGGCCCTTCATCTAGGCTTATTTAAAAAAAAAATGTTTAAATGCTAAGCAATCCCTTTTTTTTAATATGTTAGTTTGAAAGGGGAGGTGATTTCAGTTATCTATGATCTCAGCCTTGTGTTTCCACTGAAGATTATTTTCCACAAATTTCTCCCTTCTACCTCTCCTGACACTTTCCGGGAAAATTTCAGACTGTAATTTTTTTTTGTTACTCATTCATGGGATGTGGGCGTCGCTGGCTAGGCCAGCATTTGTTGCCCATCTCTAATTGCCCTCGAGAAGGTGGTGGTGAGCTGCCTTCCTGAACTGCTGCAGTTCTTGCGGGGTAGGTACACCAACAGTGCTGTTAGGAAGGGAGTTCCAGGATTTTGGCCCAGCGACAGTGAAGGAACGGTGATATATTTCCAAGTCAGAATGGTGTGTGGCTTGGAGGGGAACTTGCAGGTGGTGGTGTTCCCATGCATCTGCTGCCCTTGTCCTTCTAGGTGGTAGAGGTTGTGGGTTTGGGAGGTGCTGCTGAAGGAGCCTTGGTGCATTGCTGCAGTGCATCTTTTAGATGGTACACACTTTTGCCACTGTGTGTCGGTGGTGGAGGGAGTGAATGTTTGTGGATGGGGTACCAAACAAGCAGGCTGCATT
Source organism: Heterodontus francisci (assembly GCF_036365525.1). NCBI lineage: Eukaryota > Metazoa > Chordata > Chondrichthyes > Heterodontiformes > Heterodontidae > Heterodontus > Heterodontus francisci. Next base: position 41,446,393 of record NC_090408.1, read on the forward strand.
GTCCTGGATTGTGTCGAGCTTCTTGAGTGTTGTTGCAGCTGCACCCATCCAGGCAAGTAGAGAGTATTCCATCACACTCCTGACTTGTGCCTTATAGGTGGTGGAAAGAAGGGAATCAGGAGGCGAGTCACTCACCACAGAATCCCATCCTCTGACCTGCTTTAGTAGCCACAGCATTTATGTGGGTGGTCCAGTTCAGTTTCTGGTCAATGGTGACTCCAAAGATATTGATGATGAGGATTTAATGATTGAATGTCAAGGGGAGATGATTAAACTTTCTCTTGTTGGACATCATCTGACACTCGTGTGACGCACATGTTACTTGCCACTTAACAGCCCAAGCCTGAATGCTGTTCAGGCCTTGCTGGTGTGGGCACAGACTGCTCATTGTCTGAGGAATTGCAAATGGAACTGAACACTGTGCATCATCAGCAAACATCCCCAGTTCTGACCTTATGATGATGGAGGGAAGCAGTTGAGGATAGTTGGACCCACAGTGCTGCCCCAAGGAACTCTCACCTATACCCTGAAATTCTCTCCCTAATCCCTGAAACTGTCTCCCTAATCCCTGAAACTCTCTTCCTAATCCCTGAAACCCTTGCCCTAATCCTTGAAGCACTTTGGGATGTGTGTGTGTTAACAGTTCTATTTAAATAGAAGTTGTTATTTTTGCTTTTTGTTGTATAAAAACCACAAAAGAAGATCTGTAAACAGGTACGGGCTCTTCTGAGGAGTTTAAGAGCAGCCAAATAGACTAAATATTAGCACATTGTTGGGAGAGCTGTTTTGAGTCAGTCTGCCAACTGAGACTCCATGGTATAATTAGCTGATTGTAACTGCTTCAAAAAAATCCATTTTAATTTAGCTGAATGACAGAGTTAGTGGATAAACTAGCTGCCATTTTCTCCACAATGTTAATAACTCTCCTTCTGTGATGCAGTCCGTTAAATAAAGGAAAGAAAAATGAAACAGTCACACCATATCAGAAAGTGTCATAGTTGGTGAAAAGTCTTCAAATTAAAAAATTCTCCTGCCATTGAAATCCATGACGAGTGCCAATTTAAGATGTAAGAGAGCATTTATATCAACAAAACAATACAGATTGCATTGTTACAGAAGCAAAACTTGGAGAAGCACCTATTTCAGCCTGACAATGGTATGGTTTTTAAAAAAAATTATTGATACCCCAATTCACAGGTCAAAGTTCATAGTGCAGCTAGGTTGAAAATAATGGGAACAGAGATATGATAAATCAGGAAATAGCAAGTAGGTGGTGCCTAGAAGCTTTTGAAAGGTTTCTGTATAATCTTTTTCTATGACTTTAGATAACCATGGTGAATGTGTTTGAAAATTAGGTTCAGTTAGTTAGTTGTATGTTTAAAGGAATCACCAAGGTGTCTGTGACAAGTGAGTCTTGCCAATACAAGTTCCATCAGCCTTCTTTGTAAATGCCAATGCCAGTCTCTGGTGACCTGGCCAATAGTTATCCCTCAACAGACATTGTAAAGCAGGATTTTGGACCAATATCACAATGCTGTTTGTGGGAGCTTGCTGTGCACAAGTTGGTTGCCATGTATTACAACAGTGACTAACTTCAAAAAAAACTCTTAATTGGCTGTAAAGCCTTTTGGGATGTCCGGAGGTCATGAAAGGCACTATATAAATGCAAATCTTTTTTTGACGTCAAGCTGGGATATCATTGAATCTTACAGCATTGAAGGAGGTCATTCTGCCCATCATGCCTGTTCCGCCTCTTCGGAAAAGCTATCATGTAACCCCACTCATCCGCATTTTCCCCATCGCCCTGTAAATTTACACCCCTTCAAGTATTTATCCAATTCCCTTTCAAAGATACTATTGAATCTGCTTCCATCGCCCTCTCAGGCAGCGCATTCCAGATCACAACAACTCGCAGTGTCCTCATCTTCCCTCTGACTCTGTTGCAAATTACCTTAACTCTGTGTTGTCTGGTCACCAACATGATGGCCACTTGGGTAGGCTACTGACTGGTGGGCACCACCCACGCAACTGTAGATCAGGGAAAGGAGAGAGAGAGAGAAAAAGAGAATGATAGCTGATTACTTCACCTTAACTGACGATATATATTTTCTAACCCTTAGGTTACGTCTGCGAGAGAGATCGGCTGACTTTCACCTTCTGCAAGACACTCAGGCTCTTGGGCCGGTGCTATCTTCAAACCGTGCAGGCACAGTGCTGTCAAACGTGTCGACCGCACGCAATACAAGACCGTGGCAGCGAGCGTGTGTCAAGGAGATGAAAAGCCATTGCTGACGCCACAAAAAAAGACTTAAAAAAAAATGCAGGAAAGTAAAAGGATTACAGGGACTGAAAGGCACAAAAGCAATTCAGGAAAAAGAGAGATTTGTAAGAAGTCACTGAAACATGGATATTTTGTTATATATCTACGTATATATAAAAATGAGAGTCTTTCTTTCAGCATTCTTATTCATGCAACCATTTTGACAGGACAACAATCCTAACTGTTGATTGAAGCCAAAATAAGACTTAACAATGTTGGGATTGTTCGACAAGGTCTGAGGCCTAGAGGTTGCTATAGTTACACACCGTCCTTTCAAGTAAGTGGTGCTCCTAAGTTTCAAGAATAACACCTCACCCGTTAATAACACAACCACATTTGTCTCCGGAAAGTGGTTTGGAAAGAGCCATTTTTGTGGGTTTTTTAAAAATTGTAAAAAAATGTTTAACGGCACATATAACTTGAAAAGCCAAGAAGGCAGGAATTAAGATGTCATGTGGTGCTGCTGTGTCCAACCAGCATCCTTTAACCTTTCCTGGGTGTTGCTGGGCAGCACAAAACTTTTACATACTTGAACATTTTTTTAAAATCCTATTTTACTTTCAACTTTCAAAAGTAAAGTTTAGGTGAGAGATCATGTGTCATTCTGATTGATGTACAATATGTAGGAGCTGGAGTCATGGTGCTAACAATCCTTAAAAACAGTTGTACAGAAAATTGTAAGGGGCTACCTAACAATACAGTGCACACAAGGCTGTGCTGTTCTTTTGACCAAATAATATATGTGTGTATGCATGTTGCACTGTAATATTCAGTGAAACAAACTCCATCATTGCAGTGTGGGTCATGTGGAACAACTATCGATCACATTTCTGTCTCCATTACTTACTTTCCTAGGACAGAACAAAATGGAATTTTTCTCCATATATTGCATCGAATTAACATCTCTCACCTCTGTGCTTCGAAGTCTCTCTGTGTTGCAAACCTTCTTGTCTTCCATGTTTGATATTACCACTGTCTGAATCCGCCTTTCTTGGGTCTTTTCTGAAGCACTAATCTTGCCAGTTGACACCATTTGCCTCCTCCCCGCACTTCACTGTGTCACAGGGAGCACAGGACAAAGAAACCAGGGTTGATATTGTAACGCTGTCTCCAACACGCATTCCTTCAGAGTGCACCAATCACCGAGAGCACAAGATATGTTATGTGTTACGGGTTTTGGCCCTTAACCTGACTTTCACACACAAACTACAGTATGTGTCTAAACACTAATACTAACTCAGGGTTCAGCTAATGTGTAGAGTCTGCTCATTCTTGTCCCATCGGCTATCTGTTGTCCTGTGAATAACACACTCCTAGCCCTTTGTTTTTTGGTCCCTCTAGAGTCTGACTCACACAGAAACTCATCATTGTATTTAAATCTCTACCAAGCTACTAAGAAATCCACACAGCTAGTGTTTGCCTGTGATGGAGTGTATGCTCCCTCCCCATAAGCACACGCCCCACTTTATCTAAGTTCCGATAGCCCTGGTGCAGGTCGGCAGATCAAAGGCTTGGGGTTCCCAGGTGTGCATACGGGTACATTGGGAATTTAATCAGCTAAAACTGCATAACCGACCAACACAGACCGCTGGTAAACTGTCCAACAGGCAGTAACCTACTCATTCCTTTTGTAATGTTATCTAGAGTGGCAATAGACACAGTCCCAGCTCTGTGTGAAATATGCTGCCAGTTCTGTGTGGAACACAGTCCCTGTTCTGCGTAGATGTTTGACTTTGGCTAAATTCAAATTCTGCACTGCAGTTTCGAAGAATCCCTACTACACCAAACGGTATTCTCTGATAAGGAAATCTCTGATGAGGAAACTGCTTGGTAACTGCACATCTCATGACCGAGAGCAGTTTGAAACCTCGCTTTCACTGTAGGTGATGTTAATAGAACATGTCACTCTATACCCTTGCTGCAATTGCCTAGAGCCTTGGTGAGATCACCTGGAGTACTGTGTACAGTTTTGGTCTCCTCATCTAAGGAAGGATATATTTTCCATAGAAAGGAGGTTCACCAGACTAATCCCTGGGTTGGTGGGATTGTCTGATGAAGAGAGATTGAGGAAACTGGGCCTATCTATATTTTCTAGTGTTTCAAAGAATGAGAGGTGATCTCATTGAAATTTACAAAATTCTTACAATGTGTGACAGGGTGGATGTAGATAGGATGATTCCCCTGGCTGGTGAGTCTAGAACATTGTCTCTGAGTAAGGGGTAGGCAATCTAAGACTGAGATGAGGAGGAATTTCTTTACTCAGAGGTTGGTGAATCTTTGGAATTCTCTACCCCAGAGGGCTGTGGAGGCTCAGTCATTGCGCATGTTCAAGACAGAAATCGATAAATATCCGGGAATGACATCAAGGGATATGGGAATAGCACAGGAAAGTGGCATTGAGGTAGGTGATCAGCCTTGTTAACTAGGAGTAAAGGAGGCCGACTCAGATTTTCCAGTCAGCCTCCAGTTTCCCAAAGTGATGTGGCGGGCCATTTAACTACCTGGAGTCGAGCACCCAATGGCAGGCCAGTAGGGTGAGGCAATGGCTCCTGGCAGACCTATAGGCTCTCCCTGCCTGCCTGGGTGCGGGTGCAGCTAAAGGCCACCCTGTAGAGGAATTTCCATTTACCACCCACACTGTGGTGGCCTGGCTGTTTTTTCCTGTTTTTTAATCAATGTTTTAAAAAAGTTGGTGAGAGGACACCTCCGTGTTGAAGCACCCTCTCAGTTACTTACCCTCTAATGCAGCCTGCTGCTCTTCTCAAGCTGGAAGGCATCTGATTGGACTTCCAGCTTCGAGAGTCCGCCTGCCACCCTTAATTGGACAGCAAACCTGTCTCCATGACAATTAAGGGGACGTTCAGTCAAAATGTCAAGAGTGACTGTTTCCTCTGGGGCAGGATCGGGCCAGGGAAACAGTCCCGACTCCTGTTGCCAGTCCACAAAGTGAAAATTCAGCCCGGTGTTTGAGAGGAGGAGAGGAAACGTTTCTGACCTGTGCTGTATCTGATCCTGGAAGTGTTTGATATACACACTGAATGTAGAAAGAAATGGACAAAGGTCCTTTCCCCAGCATTGATACAGTCATGAGAACAAACACAAACCCATGCCATCCCCAGAATAAATACATAACACCTCTCTCTGTTGCTTCTGTTAGTATTCCATTTGCGCTCTTTGTAGGAAAGAAATCGCACATTTGTGTTACTGTGTCATTCCTTTCAAGATCAGACAGACTTGTCAGTATAATTTTACTGTTAGGCCCAGCTGAAAGGCTCAGTGTTCAGGCAACTTTTATATGTTTATGGTACTTTTATTAAACTTGTATTTATCAAACACTCTGACTTCATTATCTTATTCAGATGATCTCAGAATTTTATAAATGGGTTTTGTTTATATTCTGTTTTTTCCTCTTCTTCCCTCAAAGATGTCTCCAGCTGCTACACTCTGGAGCAAAAACAGGTAAATGGAATTGTGGCACAGATCAGCCATGATCTAATGGAATGGCAGAGCAGTCTGGAGGGGCTGAATAGTTCATCCCTCTTCCTATTTCCATGCAGCTTCTCTTCCCCTTCATTCTTTCTGAAAACAGAAGGATGAATGTTCCCTGCCAGACTCACTGGATCCTGGGGTTGCCAACTCACCAGGCATGTCCTGGAATCTCCAGGAATTAATTAATCTCCTGGACACTGCAGTGAGCAGTGAGGAAATGCATGTTATTTTCATTTTCTTTCACCGCTTTCGTTTATTAGTGAGAAAAATATTGGAGGTTGAAAAAAAAGGCTGCTTGTCAGACAGTCAAGAGTCATCCAGTCAGATAACCAGAGATTTTTCACTTTCCAATAAGTGTGGGAGGGCGGGGCACATGAGGATTGACATGTCAGGCGGCCAGTGATGGGAGTGTGGGGTGGAGTAATGGGAGGCAAGAGGGAATGTGTCCAACCAGAGTTGGGAACACTACTGACTCCCTGGGCTGGATTTTACAGATCCCCCCGACGTCGGCTTTCATGGCAGAGGGAGACCGGAAAATGCCTCTGGGAGAAGCCCACCACGCACCCTGATGCCGGGAGGCTCCGGCCCAATATTGCCAGTGGCAGCGAGGCCTCATGGCGGCTCCCCCACCACTCGGCGATGGGACCCCATTTGCATATGTAAATAAATGATAATGAATGCATTAATCACACATATGCCGCCCCCTTCTGTCCCGTTGCGATCTTCCTGCCGCTGGCCGGCACTCCTGCGCCTCCCGATCCTCATCCAGGGAAACAAGGTGGAACATTTGTGGGGAGGGGGGAGGAGGTAAGTTTCTCAGTTGGGGCGCGGGGGGAAACAGGGTCAAAGTAACATTATTGGTGTAGGGGATGGTGGGAAGTGTTTTAGATTAAAGTTTATGCACTTTTGAAGGGAAAGGTCAGGTGGACAAGGAAAGTGTTTTGGGGGGAAGAGGGCAAGTAATTAATTTAATGGTTATTGGGGGGGTGGGAGAGGGGCAAATTAAATGTATTTCATTCTTTTCATTCAACGCAGCTTTAAATATTTAAATTTCACTGTAGGGCTCAAGGCCCTTTAAAAATGGTGTCAGCGCCTGCGCACAGGCAGCTGAAGCAATTACTGGGAACGGACAAGCTGCCCCCTCCACCTGATCGGGGTGGGGGGGGGGGAGCCCAACCTGGCTATTTAAACGAGCCAACGGGCATAGGATCGCGGTGATTCCGTGACGTGCGACCCACATGGGCAGGCCACCTTTCAGACCCCATGTCTGTTATTCAAGCAACAGAGCTGCAACCCAAGGTATCGCTGCATCAAATCGGAAGTATGACCAAGTCCAGAGGAGCACCTTATTCAACTGTTGTTGTTTCGCTTTCTCCTACCGTGAGAAAGTGAGAAGTTTCATGGTTAACATAATAAAACATCCCAGTATGGTCCACTAGAACGATTATCTGACACAATATGACACTGAGCCACAAAAGGAGATATTAGGACAGGTGACCAAAAGCTTGATCAAAGAGGTACAGTGGTGCAGTGGTTAGCACCGCAGCCTCACAGCTCCAGTGACCCGGGTTCAATTCTGGGTACTGCCTGTGTGGAGTTTTCACGTTCTCCCTGTGTCTGCGTGGATTTCCTCCGGGTACTCCGGTTTCCTCCCACAAGCCAAAAGATTTGCTGGTTGATAGGTTAATTGGCCATTATATATTGCCCCTAGTATAGGTAGGTGGTAGGGAAATATAGGGACAGGTGGGGATGTGGTAGGAATATGGGATTAGTGTAGGATTAGTATAGATGGGTGGTTGATGGTCGGCACAGTCTCGGTGGGCCGAAGAGCCTGTTTCAGTGCTGTATCTCTAAAACTAAACTAAAGGTAGGTTTTTAAGGAGCATCTTAAAAGAGGCGGAGAGAATTAGGGAGGGAATTCCAGAGCTCAGGGGCCCAGGCAGCTGAAGGCACGGCCGCCAATGGTGGAGCGATGGAAATCGGGAGCGTTCAAGAGGCCAGAACTGGAGGAATGCAGAGATTTCGGAGGGTTGTAGGGCTGGAGGAGGATACAGATGGGAAGGCATGAGACCATGGAGGGATTTGAAAACAAGGATAGGAATTTTAAATTCGAGGAGTTGCCGAACCGGGAGCCAATGTCGGTCAGTGAGCACAGAACTGCAGTATCCAGGAAGAGGTTTGCATTGTAAAGACTTTATACATCTACTCCTGGCAAACTGATCATGTCCTTAGACAGCAACAGCTCTTGAGAGACCATTTTAAAGTTTTTTTTCTTTGTAACCTGACTATCAGCTGGCCATAACACAATGCTCTTTTCCCCATTTCACCTCCTTTCCTCTCTCAGCAGTTTGTACGGAAGCAGGGCAGAAACTTCACAAGAGGCTTCCGAGCATATCTGGCAGGACATCAAGTGATGTTTCCAGGAAAACTTGGAGTTTGTTTTAACAAGGGAATAAAATGATAGAAATCTAAATAAATATGCATAATTAAATTTTTCCTATCACAATCAGGGCTGTCATCAAAAAAGCAAAGAACGGAGTGATATTAATGAAAAATACAACAATTTTTAAAAGAAATGGAAGTCATAATTCATTTTGCAGAAATATGAAATCTCCAAGCACAGCTGCATCTGCCTCTAAACATCAGATTGTGTCATAACAGCTGTCTAGACACGAGAACAGTCTTAAATCGTTCTGTATGAGACACTTTAACTGGTGCAGATGGCCAGTTGAGCTGACTGAAAATAAGATTAGCAAGTGAGATGCCACATTCACATTGAATGACCACTCCCCCATTTCCGAGGCCTTCCGCTCTGGCCCTGGCAAACCCGCCTCACCTACCTTTGGCCCGGGTTTCCAGCACTGGACCTGGGTCCAAGGTCTCTGCAGTATCGGCAGTGGCCACCACTCCCAGTGACACTGCTGATACTGCTGAGCTGCCAGCCCTCTGATTGGCCAGCAGCTCATGAAGGCGGGATCCCCATCCCTTTAAAGTCTTTAAAGGGACGGGGATCTCGCCTCCTAAAACTTTGAATCATAAAGACCAGAGGATTGCTTCAGTGGAGGTGGGGGGTGGGGGGGGGGGAATACAAAAAGGCAGAGGTGGGGTTTCCCCCACCTTTTTGCCCCGCGCTGGGAGCCCCGCCTCCAGCACAAAATCCAGCTCTCTGTGAGAGAGCATGTACATGTGTGAAACAGAGGGTCACTGTTCTGAGGATTGTATGTTGAGTAGACACCCGTATTCATTTGATTATGTCTGTGTGACAGTGTGTTTGTGTGTATGAGTGTGTGGGTACGAGTGTGTGGGTGTGGGTGTGAGTGAGTGTGGGTGTGTGTTTGTGTGAGGGTGTGAGTGAATGTACATGTATGAGTGTGTGTGTGTGTTTGTGGAGCGGGGGTCACTATTGTGATGATTGTGTGCTGGGTGGAGCTCCCTAATCACCTGGAGACAAGTGTGTTTTACACTGCGTCACTGGAGTAACTGATTTCCATTCTTTTACTTGAGTGTATCTGATACGTGTTTCTTGCTTATTAACACACCATCTGTAGTGTTTTTTAGCTTCTTCTCTGATTTATTTTTCCACCTGGGGGGGCGGGCAATTTTAACCCAGTGCCCCCACCAGAACAGGGCAGTCGTGCAGTTTAGATCACCGCTGTGCCCACACTGTGCCCACCCTATTCCGGCTCCCTGCCACCTTAACCAGGTCCTTTCATTCGACAACCAATGTTCCCACCTGACTGCACATGGGAAACATTTCAGGTGCTCTGAGAAAATGGACAGCCCGAGCAGTACTTACGTAGAGTTACCTGGCACTTACAGCACATTCAGTCAAACAGGTCCACTCTCTTCCATCCTTCTTCATCTAAACCCTACCAGCAGATCCTTCCATTCCTTTCTCCATCGTGTGCTTATCTAGCTTCCCATAAATGCATCTCTTCTAGTTGCCTCAGGTTTTTGAAACAGTTCCTCTGTGTAGCAACTGGCCTAACCAGAGTTCACTCACTTGTCGCTACTCTGATTTATTCGGAAAGAGATGAGGTGGGACAGAGGGTTAATCTACATTGGCTCCTGGATTTTAAAATTCTCATTCTTGTATTCAAGTCCCCTTATAGCCTCGCAACCTCCTCCAGCCCTCCAAACCTCTGAGATCTCTGCACTCCTCGAGTTGTGGCCTCTTGTGCATCCCCCACCCTCTTCGCTCCACTATTGATAGCAGTGTTTTCAGCCGCCTGGACCTTAAGCTCTGGAATTCCCTCCCTAAACCCCTCCACCACTCTCTCCTCCTTTAAGTCACTCCCTAAAACCTCCCCCTTTGGCCAAGCTTTTGGTCACCTGTCCTAATACCTCCTTATGTGGCTTGGTGTCAAATTTTGCCTGATTACGCTCCTGTGAAGCACCTTGAGCCGTTTTACCATATTAAAGGTGCTATATAAATGCAAGTTGTTGTTGTTTCGAGCAGAGCAGAGTTTACCCGAGGATCTTTCACTGAAAGAGTGAAGGAACATTTCCCATATCCTTTGTGTTTTTGAAACAATAAATGCAGATTGCTCAATGCTCAACACAAAGTGTTGAGTTGATTGTAAAATGGGTAGGTAGAGACACCTCAATGAATAATCAAGAGTTATTCAGAATATTTACGATAAGCAATCCTGATTTAGAAATGTCTGTGAGCAGCTTGAAAGATGAGAAAATCCTTAAGTCCTCAATGCGCCTCCGAGTGACAAAGAAACGAAAGAAGCCGTGACATTTCACACACAGCCAAAGGACCCTGAGTGCAGCCATCCAATGTGAGCAATGAATGGTCATCAGTTTCACTGCAACCTCCCCAAAACAAAGAGGCAAAACCCAGCTACGTGCAAGGACCAACGAATACAACAACTGAACCATTAGTAAGTTGAGCTCGAACTGTTGATCATAGTTTTACTAAAATGCTGTATATATTGACAATGTCTTCCAACTACAGACCGAGCGCTGCAGCAACTATGATCTTTCTTAGACAGCGGACCTCCTTGTGCATCTGAGCTTGAGTCACAGGTTATAGACCAATCCAAACTCTCAACCGCCCCAATGATATCCCTTTAAAATCCTGCCCTTCCTTTATTGTTACACACAACAGAAGGACTTTTACAGTAAAGCCAGTTGGATGACATTACCCAGTGCTGAACGAGTTCCCAATTATCTAAAGCAATGACAGGGGATTGGTTAATTGGTGTTTTGTGAAATTGAAGGAAGTGTTTCGGCTTAACTGTGAGTGAAAGGATGGTTAGAGGAGCCCACCCAGTTACCCTCGCCTCTTAATTAAAGACCTTACATTGCCTTTGTGTTCCCAACCCAAACAGTAGACTCAGTCTTATCCCCACAAAGGGTTTTTTTCCACCAGTTAAGACATACACATAAAGTGCTCTTTGTTATAACTGGAGAAAATAGTTTCTGAAATACACCAAACATTCACAATTATTGTTTCTTCTCATGTGGTGTTCCTTAGCTCCCCCTCCCACCCTCAGTTTTTGATGTTCTTAACTTTATTTTTATTTGGAGATTCAGCACTGAAACAGGCCCTTCGGCCCACCAAGTCTGTGCTGACCATCAACCACCCATTTATACTATTCCTACATTAATCCCATATTCCTACCACATCCCCACCTACCTATACTCGGGGCAATTTACAATGGCCAATTTACCCTTCAACCTGCAAGTCTTTGGCTGTGGGAGGAAACCGGAGCACCCGGCGGAAACCCACACGGTCACAGGGAGAACTTGCAAACTCCGCACAGGCAGTACCCAAAACTAAACCCAGGTCACTGGAGCTCTGAGGCTGTGGTGCTAACCACTGTGCCACTGTGCCGCCCCAACTGCAAATAGCAGAGAATGGTTTAACTTGAAGTGTTTCTCTATCTCTTGATATCACTGGTCTCTGTTCCATCCTCTACATTGTCCATACAGACAAACCAACTGCAGACTCCAACTGGTCTATCCAAGATCTGTCAACAGATCTTAGGTTTGTTTTGTGATTGTTATTGAACCTATGAGAGAGATTAGCACTAGGAAATGGGAAACTTCTCCCTGGTGTCCTAGTCAATAATTATCTCTCAACAAACATCACTAAAGCAGATAATCTGGTTACTATCACATTGCTGTTTATGGGATCTTGCTGTGTGCAAGTAGACTGCTGTGACTATACTTCAACAAAAAGTATTTCATTTGTTGTAAATCATTTGGCATGTTCTGAGGTCGTGAAAGGTACTAGATAAATGCAAGTCTTTCTTTCTTTGACCTTTTGCGATAAAGTGCCTTAAACTGAGGACATACTCACAGATCCAATCTTTTCCTCGGCTTCACTCATGTTATCCACCTGCAGCAACCATTATCACACACACAGAGGCCTGGTCAAGTATTACAACTGGAGCCACAGAGTGAGAAGGCAGTCTCAGTGTTATCCCAGACATTAAAGGCTGGAAACAGAACATATCAATACCACAAAAGGGAGTGACATTTTACCATGAAGTCACATTTACCTCAAGATGTTCAAAGTTTTCATGGTCTAATCAGTTATCAAGAAACAAGTTATCAGGTTGTGTTGTCAATCCATGAAAGGAGGCTAGTCCATGACCAGTGTAGATATTGATTTTGAGGTTAATAGTCACGGTAACACCATTATGGGCTGGCTTTTACCAGCCCCTCGATGCTGTGGGTCATGTCGGGAGTGTGGGGGTGGGGGGGGGGGGGCAGTAAAATTCTGCAGGGAGAGGTCCGCCTTGACCCGCAACGTCGAGAAGAGTCCGCCGCATATTTCCGACGGCAGGGGGACCTCAGTGCGACGCACCTCCTCGCCTGGCGGCAGGCCCTTCATCTGAATATTCAAATTAATAAACATATGTAAATTAATTTACCCGCAGGCAGTGGCCATCCCACACCAATTTTACAGCCGTCGTTCGGCCTTCGCGCACCTTCGGAGTTCTGGGTGAGAACCTGGTGGGGAGGGGGGAAGGAATAACATTTTCAGGGCGGGAGGGGTAGTGGAGCGGGGAAAAACACTTTTTATTGGATGTAGGGATGGTGGGAAGAGGTTGAAGGGTAAAAGTTAGAAGGTTGGGGGGGAAAGTTCGGGTAGGGAAAAAGGGCAAGTGTTGGTCATATTGGGTAATTAAATGACCATTGGGGGGGTTTGGGGAAGGGCCGCCATATCTTTATTAATTGCTCATGAAAAATTCCCAGTGCTTTAGCTTTAAGAAGTAAAATGACCTCTAAGGGCTTAAAGCCCTTTAAAAATGGCACCAGCACCTGTGTGGTGGCGGCAGACGCCATTGCCAGGGACGCAGCCACCCCCCTCCCCCCCCCACATTAACGGGGGCGGCCGCTCCGCCCCCTCTATTTAAATCAGCCCCTGTGCATAATATTATGGGGGCTCAGGGACGGCGCATCTGCGTGGGTTGCACACCGCCATTAGAGTGCGCTGGCACAAACCGCAGTGCACTCGTAAAATCCAGCCCTATATGTTACTTTAAGACTGTTAGCTGTAGCTCAGTGTGTATTGCTCTCACTTTGAGGTAGAAGGCTGTGGGTTCAAATGTGACACAGAGGAAGTGCTGTATTGTCTTTCAGATGCTGATGTTATACCAAGGCCCCATCTACCCTCCCGGGTGGATATATAAAAGATCCCACAGCACTAATGAAAGAGGAGTAGGGGAGATTTCCACCCAGTATCCTAGCTGATATTTATCAATCAACTAGCATTGCTAAAACTGATTGTCTGGTCATTATCTCATTGCTGTTTGTGCACAATTTGGCTGCTGTGTCTCCTACAACAGTGACTTTGTTGGCTGTGAAACGCCTTGGGACACGTGAGGTTGTGTAAGGTGCTATATAAATGTAAGTCTTTCTTTTCACTGTTGATGATTCACCATCAGAGACCAGGAGGGAGAGATCTGTCAGTGGGATCTGGAACTCTCTCCCCTTGACAACTGATAACCCTGTAACCCAGAGCATTGACAAGCAGTTAGAAGCTAACCAGCACTCTCTGCTTGTAGGCGGTATGATCTTAATGTATTAAACTCCAGCAGTACATCAGTTGGGTGTCCCTAATTCTTGAATGTTGCTAATCTGCTTTCTAAACTCTGGATTTAACGAGAGGGGTGTGCCCGTACTGGGAGAGAGAGTGCACTCTGCATTAGCTAAGCAAGGCCAGTGAATAGAAAAAAGAGACGGAATATGATTTAGGGCAATGTTGCATGACAATTCCTGCAAGCTTTAACTTTTTGAGCGGTTTGCTGCCCGAACAATGCACTTTTGCATCAAGTTCCCTCGATTCAGAGAATGCACCAAAGTACTGAGCACATTTAAGTAGCAGCAACTCACAGGCTCCACTTGTGAATAATACCAGGCACTGCCAGTAAGTGAGGAATGATCCAACTGGCATAAATCACTTGAAGTCCAATCCCCTGCTTTGAGAAGATTTGTTGGGTGGTAAAGTTTGCCCAGTGATGCATTAGGTTGAATCACAACCCCCTGGAGTTTTGCTTGATTGTTTTATGAAGTTAGCAAGAAGTTTTGCAGCGTTTTTTTCCGCTAACATTGGCCCAATGTTCCTTCACTCTGATCTCATGCCTCCTGCAATTATCAGTGGGTGGGAGGGAATGTAGGAGAACAAGCATTTGTGGGAAATTATTTTCATATGTCCGTCTGTTCATTTGACCTCTCTATTGCCAAGAGGACAGATTTATAGCCTGCTCACTGGGTGCTTCCAATTCCTCCTGCATAGGAACAGGAGAAAAGGATTAGGCCATTCAGCCCCTCAAGCCTGTCCTGTTATTCAGTTAGATCATGGCTGACCTGTACTTCGACTCCAATTACCCACCTTTACTACATATCCCTCACCCAACAAAAATCTGTCTGCTTCAGCCTTTCATTTAGAATAATATTTTATAATTCTGTATCATCCAGCGTTCTGTTTAATTCTGATTCTGGTGAAAGGTCACTGACCTGAAACATTATCTCTGTTTCTCTCTCCACAGATGCTGCCTGACCTGCGGAGTATTTCTAGAATTTTCAGTGTTTATTATAACTTTAGGCTTCTTTCAAAAAGATCCGATATTTATTTTTTTGTTTTGCTAATTTCCAATAATCGGGAACAGATTCTCTTCAATGACTGCGGCAGGTCTGTGGCAACATGAAACCACACAGACCGGGAAGATCCTGGTTCATTCCTTTGTCTGTATGGTGTTAGCTGGAGTCAGCACGAATCGTACTGACACCAATACAGTGATGATCAGAGCAATGTTCCCGCTAAGCTGTTTGGTCGTGCAACAGCCTGAGATTACCCCACAGGCCTTGTTATATACCGCGCGTGCACGGCCACGCAAAGATATTTAAAGGTACCACACATTGAAAAAGCTTGCTGTGCACACTGATGAAATTTTACAGGGAACATTGGAACAGAACCTCTGAGCGAAGGGAAAAACAACCAGGGTTCCTGTTCGTCATCACTGAACATGCATGGTGTGCGTGTATGCATGAATGTTGATTACAGATCAGATAAGGCTCAGATAAAAGCAAAATACTGCAGATGCTGGAAATCTGAAATAAAAACAAGAAATGCTGGAACCACTCAGCAGGTCTGGCAGCATCTGTGGAAAGAGAAGCAGAGTTAACGTTTCGGGTCAGTGACCCTTGTTCAGATAAGGCTCAGTTATGATGCCCCTTTATAGGAGAATAACCTGTTGATATTCTGCTTCTAGAAAAGAGAAAGCTGAGGGGTCATAAAAATTATGAAAGGGTAGCCCTGGAGAAGACATTTCCACTTGTGGCGGAGACCAAAACCAGAGGCCATAAATATAAGACAATCACTAATAAATCCAATAGGGAATTCAGGAGAAACTTCTTTTGCCTGGAGACTGGTTAGAATGTGTAACCCGCGAACTCCTGGAGTAGTTAAAGTGAATAGCATAGATGCATTTAAGGGGATACTGGATAAACACATGAGGGAGAAAGCAATAGCAGGACATGTTGATGAAGTGAAATGAGGAAGAGTGGGAGGAGGCTCGTGTGGAACATAAACACAGGTATGGACTGTTCCAATGACTGTCTAGAACTAGGGATCATAGCCTCAGGATAAGGGGTTGGCCATTTAGGACTGAGATGAGGCGGAATTTCTTCACTCAGAGGGTTGTGGATGCTCAGTCATTGGGTATTTTCAAGACTGACCGATAGATTCTTGGGCACTGAGGGATTCACCGGAATATGGGGATAATACAGAAAAATGGAGTTGAGGTAGAAGATCAGTGATGATCTTATTGAATGGCAGAGCAGGCTCGAAGGGCTGAATGGCCTCCTGCTGCTCCTATTTCTTGTGTTCTTATTCCAGAGGGCGACCAGTACCCATGAGGAAATCTTTTCATTGATGTGCTGTGGAGTTCAGAGGGGAGAAGTTTGTTGCTAGTGGTCTGTACTGGTTCCAAAGATGAAAGGACGATGCTCCAACCTCATCCTGTGCTATGCTGTGCGAGGTATGGGATGTCCATTATAGGGAGTCTTCACTGTAAAGACCTTCAGTTTGCCATCATAGTAGAGGAAATTCCCTTACCAGGAATCACTGGAGTAATGTTTACACCAGAAGATAGGAAGTTAGATTTTTTTTTTTTAAACTCTGTGGGATCAAACAAGCAGAAATCCGCACAATCTTCAGTGAGTTTCATCTTCTTTCCTGCCTTGACTGTTGCCTGGGTATAGGTTTAGAGGAGTGGGCAACCCTCTGGTACCTTACCTATGTGGTGATTACTCATGTGCCAGCCTAGATGTAAACTCGGTTTAATGTCTCTTTCAAAAGATGCCACCTTCCGCAGGGTAACACTCCTTCAGTACATACTGGCATTCCAAACCTAGATTTAAAAAAAAATAAGAAAGATTTGCACATTTACATAGCACCTTTCACAACCTCAGGGTATCCCGAAAACACTGCAGTCAATGAAATACTTTTGAAGTGTAATCACTGTTGTAATGTAGGAAATGCAACAATCGATTTGTACACAAACATGGATAAAGTAAATGACCAGATCATCTGTTTCGGGGGTTAATTGAGGGATTAATATTGGCTAGGATAGCAAGAGAACTCCCCTGCTCTTCTTTGAATAGTGCCATGTACATCCTCTGTACGAGCACACAGAAGTTCCAGCCTGGATTTTATGTTTATGTCTCTGGAGTGGGGTTTGAACACACAACCTTATAAACTCTGAAGCAAAAGAGCTGCCCATTGAGCCAAGACTGACACCAATATACTGCCTCGACACTGATATGCTCATTCTGTTGATTGCGTGCATCACTGAATGCTGTGCACTGTGAGTGGAGTGTGGCATTATGCTATACCCTGTGCCCTGACTGGACTAGCTGCTCTTTCCGGAAAGCCTGCATTGGCATGTGTTCAGGGAAATAAAGGCCAAGAAGTCTCTGCTTTGACCACATGTCCAGTCTTGTACAAAACGCGATCAGCAGACTGCAGGTCAAGGGTCAGCCTGCTCCACAGACATTTCTGTGTTGTTGAACTTGGGAATGATGGTCCCAAATCTCAGCCTATCATTCCCAGTCTCCGGCTCGCTTTAATCGCTGGGCTAATTCTGAAACTGTTCTGAAGCCTCACAGTGAAAACAGTGCAGTAAGCCAGCAGTTACGTTAGACCTAGAGCAAAACTCCACTGCCCGTGTCCTGACTCACACCGACTCCTGTTTACCTATTACCCCTGTGACCGCTGACCTACACTGACTCCCGACTCAGCAATGCCTCCATTTTAAAACTCTGATCCATGTGTGCAAACGTGTCCATGGCCTCACCACCTCCCTCATCATCTCTGTAACCTCCACCAGCTCTCCAATCCTTCGGGATCTCTGCGCTCCTCCAATTCTGGCCTCTTGTGCATGCCCGATTTAATCGCTCCAACATTGGCAGCCGTGTCTTCAGCTACCTGGACTCCATGCTCTGGAATTCTCTCCCTAAGCCTCCCAACCTCTCTACCTCTCCTTCTTTAAGAGTTCCTTAAAACCAACCTCTTTGAACAAGTTTTTGGCCATCTCCCTTAATATGTCCTTCTGTGGCTCGGTGTCAGGTTTTTATGTATCACCTGTGGCAGCACTCTCACCTCTGAATCTCAAGGTTCTGGGTTGAAGACCCACTCCAGAGCTTAAGCACAAAAATCAAGGTTGACACTCCAATACAATACTGCACTGTTGGCAGTGCCATCTTCTAGATGAGGTATTAAACAGAAGCCCCCTCTGCCTGCTTGGCTGGATGTAAATGTTCCCATTGCACTATTTTGAAAAGGAGAAGAGGAATTATCCCCCATGTCTTGGCCAATATTTATCCCTCAATCAAAATCACAAATCTGATTATCCGGTCATTGCTGTTTGTGGGATCTTGCTGTGTGCAGATTGGCTGCTGCATTTCCTACATCACAACAGTGACTGCACTTCTAAAGCACTTCATTGGCTGTAAAGCGCTTTGAGACATCTGGTGGTCATGAAAGGCGCTATATAAATGCCAGTCATCCTTTATATAATGCTCCTGTAAAGTGCCATGGGACATTTTATTACATTAAAGGCTCCATATAAATGCAAGTTGTTGTTTCGTGTTGGTTGTTCTCACTCATGACAGTGACCGAGGCACAGGGTTGTGGCCCAGACCCGTCTGTGTGTGGTCGCCCACTGCTTCTCCACCCAATAAGAAATCTTAGTTGGACATAAAAGATCCTGCAGCACAGTTTCAAAGAAGGGCAGGGCAGATCCCCCCAGTGTCCTGGAAAATATTTATCCCTCAGCCAACGAAACTGAGAAAAACAGATCATCTGATTTGTGGGATCTTGCTGAGCGCAAATTGGCCACAGCATTTCCGACATTGCAAACCGCCACTACACTTAAAAAAATGCCCTCTATTGTCTGTAATGCACTTTAGGCTTTGAAAGGAGATAAATAAATGCAAGCTCTTTGATTTTATTCCGTGATCTTTATTCCTGAGATGCAGATGTGAAGTGTGGAAATTATGATGCAATCTCAAAACGCAGCAACATTTCCAGGGATTGTTGGAAAATGTCACAGTTGGCAGGCTCTCACTCTCCTCAGACCCAGCGCACAGGCACCAGCAATCCTGAACAGATGTGCTGACAGGGGATCCCCAGTGCGGCTTGCCACTTTATGCATTCTGCTGCAGTCTGTGTGGCTCAAAAAGGGACAAACGCACAAGGCAGCGTCCAGGACCACTCAGACCCTAACATTTTATGGTAAAATTTACTTTCTAAACTCTGAGACAAGTGCTGTAGACCGGCACTCATCTATGATTGCATTTGCCTAAAGAATAATTGATCCTATGAGTAAATGGTTACTGAGCACTTCATATCGTATGTAAAAATGTATTTGTTTCTTTGTGGCCCTCTACTGCCCCCACCTGTTAGATTCCACTATCTGTCAGCAGCAGTTCATTATAGAATCTCACAGCACAGAAGAAGGCCATTCAGCCCATCATGCCTGTGCCAGCTCTTTGAAAGAGCTAGCCAAACAACCCTGTTCTTTCACCATTGCCCTGCAAATCTTTCCTTCTTAAGTATATATCTAATTCCCTTTGGCAAGTTACTATTGAGTCTGATTCCATCACCTTTTCAAGCCGTACGAACCAGATCACAACAACTTACCGAGTAACAAAAAAATCTCATCAATTCCCCCTTGGTATTTTTTGCCAATTACCTTAAATCTGTGTCCTCTGGTTACTGACCCTCCTGTCACTGGAAATAGTTTCTCCCAATTTACTCACTCAAAACATTTCATAATTTTGAATATCTTGTTGCATTCAGTTGTACCCAGATCAATGCTTGTCATTTAGAGATACCCAGTGAATCCCCATAGGAGGCAAAAATGCAATATTGAGCTGAAGCAACATAATAGAATATCTGTACCTGAACCCTGGTGAAATGCACAATTGCAATATTCTTCATTAAATCAAGTTTGAATCCTTAGTAATTTAGGATTTCTAAAAAGTCATTTCTGGCTTGCTCTGTTTTCTAAAATCAGCTTAATTCCTCTTATCGAGAAAATGAATGAATAAAATTGACAATTAAATTTGTAGACCTAGAGAAATTGGCTCAAATTTTGCGTTAAGAATAACGGTGAGACTATCAGTGCTCTTGGTAATTATGGGGTAAATAGAACAGCAGCTTTTGTCATCCACACATGCGCAGTTAAACATGGAAATCTGGAGGTTACTGTTCAAGTTACCCTACACCTCCACAGGTTATGTCATTACGCCAGTACCTCACTGAAAGACTCAGCAATGTAAGGGCCTGAAGTTTCAGAACTTATCCACTCGTTACCCACTAAACACACAAGAGAAAGTAAGTGCTTGCGATTTCAGGTGTAAGTGAATGTTTAATGGGGTAATGAGTCTTAATTACTGCCAAACAACCTCTCTAGCCCTGAAAATTTAATTTTACAGAAATTGAGTCTCATTCTGTAGGAAATTAATTAAGGGAGATTTAATTTTCTTTTTATCCTTTTATCTCTCTCTCTTTTAATCCCATCTTTCTTTCTGTTGTTTTATTTCACTTTCTGTGCAGGATTTTACAATGATTTAAACATTCTAATTTGTACTTCCAGGTTTACGCTCTGTGGCCGGGACTTTATCCGGGCAATGGAGATCTCGACCTCCGGCAAGAGTGCGGGTGAAAACCCCGCATCGCCACTTCGGTGAGAAGTCCACTGAATCCAGTGCCAGTAAGGCATTTAAGTGCACAGTGGCGGGTCTTTCATAGGATCAAGGACCCTGGCAACGGAAGTCCTGCCCTCTGAGAGCTGCTGGTGGAGCACCCACCCGAGGCCTAGGAGCAGTGCTGGACCAAGGCCACAGGTAAGTCAGGGCAGGAGGGGTATCTTGAGGTGGGGGCTGTTGGGGAAGCAGGTTGTAGGGCGTCCGGCAGCAAGGGTGGGGGGGTGGCTCTCAGCTCTTCACCACAAAATCTGCTTGCAGGCAAGATGAAAAATAGGGGGCCATCATGTAGAATTTACAGCACTGAAACAAGCCATTCGGACCAACTGGTCCGTGCTGGTGTTTATGCTCCACACGAGCCTCCTCTCAACCTTCTTCATCTCACTCGATCAACATATTCCTTTCAACATCAACATATCAACATGCTCCTTTCTCTCTCGTGTACATTTCAAGCTTCTCCTTAAATACTTCTGTGTTTTTGCAACTTCCACATTCTAACCAGTCCCTGGGTAAAGAAGTTTCTCCTGAATTCCCTACTGGATTTATTATTGACTATTTTATATTCATAGGTTCCTTGTTTTCGTCTCCCCTACATGTGGAAACATTTTCTGTACTCCTCCTCCTTCTCCCCCACCTGGTATCCCGAGATTTTGGGAAGGGCGGAAAGAGTGGAATGGAACAATCATTGTGTAGTAGATCACATTGATATACCAACTGAATAAACGAGACTGAAAAAGTCCCAACTCTAATGGTGTTTTGTGTATAGAACAAAGAACAAAGAACAGTACAGCGCAGGAACAGGCCATTCAGCCCTCCAAGCCTGCGCCGATCTTGATGCCTGCTTAAACTAAAACCTTCTGCACTTCCGGGGACCGTATCCCTCTATTCCCATCCTATTCATGTATTTGTCAAGATGACTCTTAAACGTCGCTATCATACCTGCTTCCACCACCTCCCCCGGCAGCAAGTTCCAGGCACTCACCACTCTCTGTTTCAATCTGTTTTAATAGCCCTGAGAGAGAACAGCAGATAAGACAGGGCAACTAAACAGCTGGACGATTGAGGAATTGTACTTTTTAGTAGGTAAGAAGTCCACATTTATCATCAGTGTGCTCACCCTTCACAGAGGCCTCGGGTGCAGTAATCAAGCTGCAGGAAGCCACAAAAAAGGTTCAATTTCGCTAACTGCAAAACACCATTTACAAATGTTGTGTTTTAACGAAATTGAGGATAGGCAGAGAGGAATTCAGTAAAATATTTCAGAATCCCATAACCCACTGGTAGCAGAGATGACAGCTGAATGTGTCAGCCATGAGGAGTCTGCTCACCTCTGAGGCAGAAGGTTACAGATTCAAGTTCCAGTCCTGAGACAACAAAAATATGCATTTGTATAGCTCCATGAACTTAGTAATAAGTCCCAAGGTACTACACAGGAGTTTTATTAGACAAAATTGGACTCTGAGACCCATAAGGAGACTATAGGGAAGGTGATCAAAAGCCTGGTAATAAAGGTAGGTTTTAAGGAGTGTCTTGAAGGAGAAAAGAGAGGTTTAGGGAGGGAATTCCAGAACTTAGGGCCCAGGCAGCTGAAGGCACAGCCGCCAATGGTGGAGCGATTAAAATTGGGAAAGTGCACGAAGCCAGAATTAGAGATTCTCAGAGAGTTGTCAGGCTGGAGGAGATTATAGAGATAGGGAGGAGTGAGGCTTGAGAGGGAATGGAATACAAGGATGTGAATTTTAAATATGAGGACTGGGATCAAATGTAGACCGGTAATGGTTGAACGGGACTTGGTGCAAGTTAGGATATGGGTTTTGACATGAGCTGGAATAAAGATGGACTTTGCTGCATTCTGAGAGATCCCTTTGAAAGATGGAACAAGGACTGAAAATGATAGAAACAGAACAGCTGTTAGTGAAAACGGTCCCAACCAAAGACTCAGTAGAAACCTCAGATGTGAGTGAGTCCATTGTCATAAAACAAAGGCACAAAAACGACCTGACAGACACCGGGGTCATCTGGGGTCATCTAAATGTTTTTCTTTGTTGTCTTTGTCCTTGTGTTGCTGAGTCCTGACCCACTGCTCCAAAAGCGAAGGCTGAGGGAGCTCATTCATTGTATTGTTTCATCTGAGGGTTTAATTTTTAACAGAGTATGAATTTCCCCAGTTCCCCACTTTGAAGCCTTTCGATACTTATCGATTGAGACATGTGACACATCATTTGTGTTTTGGGTTGGGACATATCTAGTTTAGTCCTAGATTCCACCCTTCATCACCATCACCACCATTGATCCTGTAGTTTATCAATGATCACTGTTCTGGGGAAATCGACTCTCCAACATTCTGTATTTCACACCATTAGATTTCTACCAGAATCCAGAAGCCACAGCATTTGGATATAATTATCACCCTGAGATAAATACAATTTGTTTTTTTAATTTCCTTTTATGTTTTTCTTTCTGTGATATTCTACTATCAATAAATATCTAGACTAAGATGGTAAGCAGATGCTGGTATCTCTCTTTTGTTCTTTTTTCGAAACATAGATGAATTGTTTGGGATGAAGATTATGACTCATCTTAATTCATTACCGATAGCAGAGTACATTTATATAGCATCTTTAACAAAGTAAAATGTTCCAAGACACGTTGGAGGGGCGTTGTTAGTCAGAATTTAATAAGAGCCAAATAAGGACCAAAAGCTTGGTCAAAGAGGCAGATTTTAAGGAGTGTCTTAAAGGAGGAGAGAGAGATAGAGAGGAGAGAGATAGAGAGGTGGAGAGGTTTAGAGAGGGAATTTCAGAGCAAAGGCCTCGGCAGCTGAAGGCACAGCTGCCAATGATGGAATGAAGGAAATCAGGGATGTGCAAGATGCCAGAATTGGAGGAATGCAGAGTTCTGGGAGGGTTGTAGGGATGGAGGAGGTTACAGAGATAGGGAAGGGTGTGGACATGGAGGGATTTGAACACAAGGATGAGAATTTTAAGATCAAGGTGTTGCTGGACCGGGAGCCAATGTAGATCAGCGAGCACAGGAGCAATCCTTACTTTCAGAAAATGGGACCTGGGCAGCTGCGGGTGCGGGGGAGACACAGGGCAAGGAGTAGTTCCTGTTGTGAGCCATGTAAAGTCACTGCTGCCTAGGTACCGCTGTGTACTCATCCAGCAGTACTTTCTCAGTAATATATTGCAGCTACAGACCATCGATTGATCTAGCAGGCCCACCCAATTATTCTCTTTCTTTCCAATGAGATATATCAGTAGCCTAGGGTTCACTGATAGTGATATTCATTAATATTAAACAATCTTCAATCTTCCCAAGTATCTGTCAACCTATTTATACTTGAAACACTCATCGCTGACTCAAACAAAGATCACATGCATACAATAACTGTGAATACCAATGTTACCAAAAGTCATCTGAAGACATAGAATTTTCCCTGTTTTCTGTCTGGGAATGCTTAGTTTCCAAACACCAAGTGGAGAAGGAAATGGCCCAATATCCATTACTGCTTCCTTTGTATTGGCTATGAATTTCCTGGGTGTGTTCCGGGGATGGGGTGGGTTAATGGTTGTCCCATATCGGGCTCCAGTAGAATCGTTCTTGCAAAGGAGGCCTCCCACTTAATTTTCCTGTTGGAACGTTGGATGGGCACCCATTTGGAGAAGCGTCTGGAAGAGGTGAGCCATGCTCCCTGATATGAGCAGGTGCCTGGGTGGTGCCACCTGTTGGAGCCATGCGGAAGGGCTATTTTCCACATTGGGAAAAAGAGGATCAGGGCTGGAGGTCTTCTGGCTCCTGTTTTTTCGGACAGTAGGCAGTGAGACCAGAAGCCAATTACCATTGATTCAGGCCTTGACGGCTGATCTTCCTTCCTCTTTTCCAGGCATCAGATTCTGCTGGAAAGGTCTGACTTGCACCGAGCAAAAGGTCATGCCATGCAGACTGCATTGCAGGTCTGTCCACTTGACTAGTGCCCACATTGGGAGGGGGAAGAGAATGATTTTTTAAAAATTAATTCTCGGGATGTGGGCATTGTTGGCATTTATTACCATTCCTTTTTCC
This sequence comes from Heterodontus francisci, assembly GCF_036365525.1. Taxonomy (NCBI): domain Eukaryota; kingdom Metazoa; phylum Chordata; class Chondrichthyes; order Heterodontiformes; family Heterodontidae; genus Heterodontus; species Heterodontus francisci. Next base: position 41,471,000 of record NC_090408.1, read on the forward strand.
CCTTGAGAAGGTGACGGTGCAGCTTCTTCTTGAACTGCTGCAGTTTATGTGGTGAAGGTGCTCCCACAGTATTGTTAGGTAGGTAGTTCCTAGTTTTTGACCCAGCGACAATAAAGGAACAATCCAGGTATGCCCAAGTCAGGACTGTGTGTGACTTAGAGGGGAACTTGAGGGTGGTGCTGTTCCCATGTACCTACTGCCCTTGTCCTTCTAGGTGGTGGAGGTTGTGGGTTTGGGAGGTGCTGCTGCAGAAGCCTTGGCTAGTTGCTGCAGTGCATCTTGTGGATGGTACACACTGCAGTTCAGGAAGTGGATGTTTAAGGTTCAACGATCAAGTGTCTTAATGGAACCATATTATTCATAATGATCATGAACTTCTTCAGTTGCCGGGAGGTTGTCCCCTTCCTGCATGTCCAGCTACAGTTTGTTCCATGTATTGATAATCATTTTTCTAATATATCTGTTTATTTTATCTTGAACTTATACCCACCACCCCCCAACCGACCCCGCTCTGGACATTCTGAAATTCAGAATACAGCTTCTCAAGGGTTGAGGCACCTTTCAATGGGCCTGGAGGGGAGCAAAAACCCGCCTGGATCCATTCCAATACACATTGACCATCTCCACAAACCCAAGTCAAGAAGGAACTCATGAAGAAAGTGGAGAGGTGGAAAGTACTTGAAAAGAATAAGTTTTCTGGGCCATGGGGTAAGAGTGGGACTCGGAGTCTAATTGGCTATCTTTATGACCTCCTTCTGTGCTGCAAGATTCTTTGAAATGCTGAGAAAATAGTGTGCAAAAACTGAAATGACGGAGTCATTGGCTCAGAAAGAACTCAATCTTTCCTTCTCCTTCTTCTGTGTACTCAATGTAACTCGCAACCTACTTCAAAAAGCCTTCCCTTTTCAGTAATGAATTACATCAACCCCTTGTTCTCTCTCCATTTGAACATTTTCAAACATTTGGCCAATTCTTGAGAGGATTGTTGCACCAGATCTCTGTTAGTAATGGGCGTTATTTTAGGTTTTAATTCGCTGGATATTCTTCTTCATAAAGGGGGCTCTTCATCCTGTGGAAATTATATGAGGAATGACATTAGAACATAATAAAAATGATATCAAAAGTATCAAACGATGGAGAATTAAATGCCAGGTCTCTGATTGTACTTTCTTCAAAAATATTGAAAGGCACTGCAACATTAGAGTACAGTAGCATAGAGGTTATGTTACTGGACTAGAAACCCAGAGAGTGGACTAACAATCTGGCCACACGAGTTTAAATCCCACCACAGCAGCTGGGGAATTTAAATTCAGTTAATTAAATATATCTGGAATCAAAAGCTAGTAATGTGGACATGAAATTGTTAGATTTTCATAAAATACCATCTGGTTCACTTAAAGTCCTTCAGGGAAGGAAATCTGCTGTCCTTACCCAGTCTGGCCTATATATAACTCCAGACCCACAGCTATGTGGTTGACTGCCCTCTGAAATGGCCTAGCAAGTTGTATCAAACTGCTACGAAAAAATCTAACAAGAATATAACTGGACAGATCACCTGGTATCAAACTAGACACTGACACAACAAAGGCACACACTGCCCAATCAACCCTGCAATGTCCTCCTCACTATAATTGAATAGCTTTTTCACAGAGTCTGCACATGACACAATGGCCTCCTTCTGTGCTGTATCATTTTATGATTCTAAAGAAACCCTAAACAAAGTTCAAAATAAGAATACTTCCTGTGCCTGTTTTACTCTCTGTCTCAACTCAGAACCTTTCCCAGACTGGACAAGTGATCTGTTTATGAGTGATCTTTGCTGCTGATGCAGTTTCTGAAGTCGGCTTGCAGGTGGGTAAATAATATTGAAATACTAATTTTCTAAACACCCTCTACTTGGTCCCTTCCATTTCACATTCATAATCAATAACTGAACTTAGGGGGAAGGAAAAATAAAAAGATTTGCATTTATATAGTGCCTTTCATGACCTCAGGGTCATTTCACAGCCAATGAAGTTCTTTTGAAGTGTAAATGATGTAATGTAGGAAACATGCAGCCAATTTGCATACAGCAAGCTCCCACGGTCACCAATAGAACTGAGTAATCTGTTTTAATGGTTGAGTGATAAAAATTGGCCAGTACACCAGGGAGAACTCCTCTGCTCTCTTTCAAAAAATGCCGCAGGATTTTCTGTCTACCTGAGAGGGAAGATGGGTCCTCAGTTTAACCTCCAATTCTGACATCTTGCAAAGCCCCGAATTTAATCGCTCCACCATTGGCGGCTGTGTTTTCAGCTGCCTGGGCCCTAAACTCTGGAATTTCCTCCCTAAACTTCTCCTTCTTTAAGACGCTCCATAAAACCTATTTCTTTGACCAAGCTTTTGGTCACCTGTCCTGATATTTCTTTCTGTGGCTCAATGTCAAATTTTTATTGATAACGCTCTTGTTAAGTGTCTTGGAACCTTTGCCTACGTTAAAAATACTATATAAATGCAAGTTGTTGTTGTCTCATTCAAAATACAAAACCTCTGACAGTGCAGCACTCCCTCAGTACTGGTGAGAAAGTTACTGCTGAGTCACAAGCCCAAAATCCACAGCCTATGTGCAGCAGTGCAACTGGTTGATTGTCAGAAATACATTATACACAAGATTTCATCTTATATTACTCACAGTTACTGTGAGGAATCACCATCTTCCAATGGAGCAGCTTCCAGTGAACCTTCACCCCTAACAGGGCTCTATGTTAATGTATTATGTGTGTTTCTTTATTAGTGTTATTACTTTATGTTTTTTCTTGAGGAATGCTCAATTGGTCACTTGCCTGTTCCACAGAGACTGAAGACTCTGACAAACTAACCATGCCTGTCACTGAAACTCATCAATCCCAGCTCAACCAAAGCCAATGAATTAACCAACTCACTAAAGTGTGTCACTAAACCGAGAAGATTATAGCCTAAGGGCACTGTCTGTCTCAAGGAAGATATCTGATTACTCACTGGATAGTGAACAGTTTCATTAGGCAGATGATTGGCATGAGGGACATGTGTAACATTGCTCAAGCAGGTCAGTGAAAATTATAGAGTCTGTTGCACTCATGCTTAATGTAGGTCAGCCTATGTTATCAATCACCTCACCAAACTGCACTGCTGTCAGTGTTCCCAATCACCTTGTACTGAAGGCACTGCAATATTGAGCCATCCAGACCAGAAGAGCTCGGTTTCAAATCCAGGTCAGTGTTAAATGATCCCAACGACAGTAACAGGATTTGACAATTGATCTCAATGTCCCTGGGCTTGGGAAGACAAAAGTCAGCCAACTCTTGATCGCTTTGCTAGCTACTGTACAGTGTGTGTAAAAACAACTTGTTTTTATACAGTACTTTTAACACAGTCAGACATCCCAAGGTGCTTCACAGGAGCTTCATCAAACACAATTTGACACCAAGCCTGTCATGGCTCCGCAATCTCTGCGTTCCCCCAATTCTGGCCTCTTCCTCATCCCCGATTTTAATCGCTCCACCATTGGCGGCTGTGCCTTCAGCTGCCTGGACCCTAAGCTCCAGAATTCCCTCCCTAAACCTCTCTCCCCTCCTTTAAGAAACTCCTTAAAGCCTACCTCTTTGACCAAGCTTTTGGTCATCTGTCTGAATATCTCTTTATGTGACTCAGTGTCAATTTGTCTGTTTTCACTTCTGTGAAGCTCCTTGGGATGTTTTACTGTGTTAAAGGTGCTATATAAATGTAAGTTATTGTTGAGTAAACCAGGAGAAAAAGTTCTCAAAAACTGGATCAAAATCTCTCCTACCCTGTCAGAGACTATGACTTAGTGACAGCAAAGGGAAGGTGTTGTGAATATTTTAGGCAATAATCTCCAAACTGCACTGATGCAGCTCAGGATGCTTACTGAAACATCTCAACCATGTACAGAACACTCTGTGATCCGGGTGTATGGGCATAAAACCTTTGTAAATAAAGCTCCAAACAATTCCAAACACGCTGTTGCTTCAGTAATCTCCTAAACAGCTGCTTCTGCCACAGTGACCATTGTCAAATTCCCCAGCTGTGGCAGAGTAAGTCTTAAAGGGTATTTTTCCACACACCACCACTACCCCCCCCCCACCCCCACTTTCCCTCCTAGAGTTTGCAGTGAACGATGATGATCCAAAACAAACAGATGTGGAGATACACACCCAGTGATTCAGCTGGAAATATAGCTGGAGCATTGCATGAAAAATAATTGTTCATTGCCAGGGTCCGACAGTTAAAGAGCAGGCAGCCTCCTGTAGTCTCACAGCATGAACAGGAAGATCTGCTTAGGTTTGACCCTGAGTATATACAAACTAATGAATACTCAGTTTGATTACAAGGCTGTAATCAAATTGAAGCATTTGAAGCAAATTGAAGCGTTCTGAAGCAGGGTCACTGACCAGAAACGTTAACTCTGCTTCTCTCTCCACAGATGCTGCCAGACCTGTTGAGTATTTCTAGCATTTCTTGTTTTTATTTCAGATTTCCAGCATCCACAGTATTTTGCCTTTATTGAAGCATTTGAGTGTTCTTTATAAAAAAAGAATAGAACAGAGGATTGTGATTAGCCTAGACTGCCTTTGTATATCTCTCCTCCCTCTCTTTCCAATGCCTCTCACATTCACAAACTGGCCTGAATATTACAGACCTCCCTGACGTCGGGGGTCGTGGTGATGGGGTGAGGCGGGGGTGGGGGGGGAGGAAAATGCCTCCGGGAAGGTCTGGCCTGATATTGATGGCAACAGTGAGGCCTCTTGGCAGCCCCCCAGCCACTCGGCAACGGGAGCCCAATTTAAATATGTAAATTAATTAAAATAAAGGAATAAAATACCTTTATGCTCCTGCCATCTGTCCCGGTGCAATAGTGGCGCCGGTGGCTATCACTCCCGCGCCTTTGGATCCCCGTCCAGGGATCCGAGGTGGAACACTGGTGGGGAGGAGGGAGCAGGTTTCTCTGCGCGGGAGGGGGAGGAGCGGGTCACACAGTCATCTCATTGGTGTCGGAGATGGTGGGAAGGAGTAAAGTGTAAAGTTGATGCACTTTGGGGGGGGAAGCTCAGGTGCACAAGGTATGTGTTTTGGGGGGAGAGGGCAGGTAATTAAATCTATGGTTATTGGGGGGGGGGAGTGGGGGAGAGGGGCAAGATAGTGTGTCTGTGTGCAAGATAGAGAGATATGGAGAGTATGTTTTAAGAGAGACAATGGGCTGGAATTTATATGGCGGTGGATGAAAACAATGGTGGTCCGCCCACGTGGGCTGCACGTCATGGAGCCGCAGTGATATTAAGCGCAGCGGCTCATTTAAATAGCTGGGGAAGACCATCCCACTGGGGCGGCACAGTGGCGCAGTGGTTAGCACCGCAGCCTCACAGCTCCAGGGACCCGGGTTCGATTCCGGGTACTGCCTGTGTGGAGTTTGCAAGTTCTCCCTGTGTCTGCGTGGGTTTTCTCCGGGTGCTCCGGTTTCCTCCCACAAGCCAAAAGACTTGCAGGTCGATAGGTAAATTGGCCATTATAAATTGTCACTAGTATAGGTAGGTGGTAGGGAAATATAGGGACAGGTGGGGATGTTTGGTAGGAATATGGGATTAGTGTAGGATTAGTATAAATGGGTGGTTGATGTTCGGCACAGACTCGGTGGGCCGAAGGGCCTGTTTCAGTGCTGTATCTCTAATCTAATCTAATCTAAGATCAATTTATTTAATTTTTTAAAACTCAATCTCTCTTTAAATATTTAAATTCAAATGTAGGGCTCGGAGCCTTTTAAAAATGGCGTTAGCACCTGTGCAAAGGCAACTGACGCCTTGCTGGGGATGGACCGCCCGCCCTCTCCATGTCATGGGGTGGGGGATGGTCTTCCCCAGCTATTTAAATGAGCCGCTGCGCTTAATATCACTGCGGCTCCATGACGTGCAGCCCACGTGGGCGGACCACCATTGTTTTCATCCACCGCCATATAAATTCCAGCCCATTGTCTCTCTTAAAACATACTCTCCATATCTCTCCATCTTGCACACAGACACACTATCTATCTCATGTTAATGTTCTCCATCTCACTCACCTACTCTCACTCCATCTCTCTCACATACACACTCTTCAACAATGAATTAGTGTGATGTAGAGTGATTGTTACGTTTGCAAGTGCAAAGTCCAATTTGCACACAGTGGGCTGAATTTTTCCAGCCCCTCGACGCTGTGGGTCGTGGCGGGGAGGGCCGTAAAATGCTAGCAGGAGCAGCCCGCCTCGACCCACGACGCCGAGAAGGCCCCGCCGGATATTAGCGGCGGTGGCGAGGCCTTCATTAAAATATTTAAATGAGCATTAATAAAAGTAACTTCCCTGCCAATGGCGGCTGTCCCACGCTGGTTTTACCACCAACTGGCCATGACTTGTGCACCTTCGGAACTCCGTTCCAAGGCGAGACACTGGTGGGGAGGAATAAAATTAACAGGGCGGGATGGGGGGGGGGGGGGGGCGAGGGAGCGGGATGAGGGGGAGCGGGGTGAACTAATCCTATTGGTTGTGGGGATGGTGGGAAGGATTTGAGGGTCAAAGAAATTGAAGGTCGGCGGGGAAAGTTCAGAATTTTCAAAAGTGTATTTTTGGGGGGATAGGTCTATTTACGTGTTTGGGACTCAGTGGGGGTGGGATAGGGAATTCAATGTTGCATTAAAGGTTTATTAATGTTTCTAAGCTCACCGGCAGCTTTACATATTTAAGCACATCCTGAAGGGCTTGAAGCCCTTTAGAAATGGCACCGACACCTGCGGGGTGGCTCCGGTCATCGTTGCCGGGGACATAGCGGCCGCCCCCTCTATGTCATCAGAGCACGGCACGCTGATAAAATCCAGCCCTGCAAAATCCCACAAGCAGCAATCAGACGATTGATCAGTTCATTTATTTTTACTGGTGTTGAATATGAAAGCAATGTTGGCCAGACCATCAGGTTAACTTGATAAAAGAATCGGGGGGATTTGAGGAGAATTTTTTTTTGCACAGTGAGTTGTTTTGACCTGGAATGCACTATTCTGTGCTGTAAAACTCTATGACTCTATGACTGTATCTGAAAGGGTGGTGGAAGCAGATTCAATAGAAACATTCAAAAGGGAATTGTAAAGGAGAAGTTTATAGGGCTATGGGGAAAGATCAAGGGAGTGAGACTAAATGGATGGCTCTTCAAAGAGCTGATACAAGCATGATGGGTTGAATGGCCTCCTTCTGTGCTATAACATTGTGTAATGAACTCCTCTTCTTCAAATAGTGCCAAGGGATCTTTAACCTCAACCTGAACAACCAGGACAAATAAACAGGTCTGGATTTGACATCTGTAGGACGATCCCTGCAAATGATCTTGCACTCCCTCAATGTTATATTGTACTGGAGTGACAGCCAAGGTTGTGCACTCAAATCCTGGAGTGGGGCTTAAGCCAATGATTTGCTAGCCTGAAGCTGAGATTGCTACCAACTGAGCCAAGCTGACTTGAAAGCTTGAGATAAATAGCTGCTTGGCCAATAGGTAATTCTTTGCCGAACACCTCAGATATTTCTTCTACAATTTGTGGTCGTTGCTGTTTGTCCCTCGATATCAAAGAAAACAGACATTTTTTACAGTGAATTCTTTGCTGACTAATGAGACCTATTGTGACCATAGTGTCTGTCCCGTAACCTCATCGTCCTGGAATCAGATGCCTTGCTTCTTTATTTTGAGCAGGCTTGAAGGGCCGAATGGCCTACTCCTGTTCTTTTTTTGCTCGGAATTAGTGTCTGCAGATTGAACAGTGGATCCCAGATTCACCAGGCTGGTGATCTTGGGATAGAATTTTGTCGTGGGCAGTGGTGTAAAATGGGCGATATCAGATTGACACCCCGTTATTCACAGCACCCAATATTTAATTCCGTTGACAAGTTTCTACTCCATTGATTTTTCAAGCAAGACTTCCTGAGCTGGGTTTTACATTCAACATTAGCAATGCAACAGGCCTTATCGGAGGAGGTACCTTCGTGATAGGTTTTCACCATGCTTTCTTATATTGAGCAAGTGGTTCTCACTTTACGGATGTCTATTTGACATTATTTCAGAGTAACTTTTAAGCAGTCTTTGTATCTCTTTAGCTTGCCACCATTAAAAGTGAACTGGGTATCCATTTGTGGCCTGGGTTACTTACTATTAATAAATATCTCTTGGTCGTTTGGAACCGTCTGTTCTAAACACTAGCGTTAATTAGAAGAGCAGCTCAAAAGGACACTGTTGCCCTTTTTGTTATTCCTTTGTTTTGAGAAGGAGGCATTGCATGTGTGTGATTTGATGAAGCATTTTGATGCAACTTATGGCATTGTACTTTAAAACAAATGAAGAAAGGTTTGTCAAACACCGTTTCCTCCTTTTGTTTTGAAGACGTGGAACGGCTAGGATATGAGCTTTGTTACAAAAATTCTTACCACCTTAGTTATGTCAAAACAGATACTGAAACCTGCTGTTCTGCTTCCACACACCAAGTAGTGATCTGGTGGACAGGAAACCATCGGAATACAATTGCAGCTCTATCTGCAGTCTGTAATCCTAGTTTCCAACACCACTGCACTATCCATAAATGGATGTTCTCTCAAGCGAAACTTCAGTCCGGCTGGTGCTTTGTTGAAATGTCTGTTGAAGTTTTATGCTTTTCATTGAATAATTGAGTGAAGCAGGAGGTAGACACAGCGAGGTTAATAAGAAAACAGACAAAGGTTAGAGAGAGGTTACTGGGAGCCCATTTGTAACAAACATTAAAGTCTCTCTCTGCTGGCCATAGCAATCTCTCCACTGCAGCAAGTCCCAGGGTACCTGCTTTGATTAACAAACTGAGAATATGCATGGATGACTGAAAATAATCTGCAAGGGCCAGACAAACAACAAGAGTCTTTTAAATATCAAGTTTAAAGTTGCACTATTAAGTCCCACTGACTTCCTTGCTATTTCAAAATTAGTCAGTTTCAAAATAGCTTCAGAATGGAGCCATCAGTAATTCATCATCAAAACAACCTAGTACATCAGTGACAGTAAAATCGTAAGAACAAGTTGCAGGAAAATGTTACACTGACAAATAAAGAAGCAAGGACAATGAGATGGCCGGGGCATTGTAATTCTCAACAGCCAAGGATGTAAGGTCCCGATCTGGCCAGTGATATAAAGCCTCCCTGAAAATAGGTGTGGGTCAGATAACTGGGCCCACCCCTTGATTCACGGTACGTTGAGTTTTGCAAGGCACAATCTTGAGGCAAGCGATGTGATAATGGTCTATCACCTGTGGAATCATAACCTAGCAAGGAATAATCAACTTCAGATTAAGAGGGGAGAACGTTGGTTGGATAAGCCCGTGTCCTAACTTGTACCAAGTCCCATTCCCCTATCACCCCTGTACTCACCATTAAGCAATGCCTCATTTTTAAAATTCTTAGTATTTTTCAAATCCCTCCATGGTCTTGCCCTATCACTATAATCTCCTCCAGCCTCACAACCCTCAAATTCTTTGAACTCCTCTAACTCTGGCCTCTTGAACATCCCTGATTTCCATCGCTCCACCATTGGTGGCCGTCCCTTCAGATGCCTTGCCCCTAAGCTCTGGAATTTCCTTCTTAAACCTCTACACCTCTTTACCTCTCTTTCCCCCTTTAAGACTCTCCTTAAAACCTGCCTCTTTGATCAAGCTTTTGGTAACCTGCCCTAATGTCTCCTTATGTGGCTCAGTGTCACATTTTGTTTGATAACACTCCTGTGAAGTGCCTTGGGATGTTATATTACATTAAAGGCGCTATACAAATACAAGTTGTTGCTGTTGAAGAAAAACAGAATATAGCACTGTACAGAGAATTTATACCTTCCTACACAATCCCGTGACACGGAACACAGCAAGTCAAGATTTAATATAGTTTTCAGATGAAGTGGGATTAGAGGATGGAAAATCATTGGACCAGAGTCCTCAGATGTAATTCAGTCCCCATTTTAAAGTCATAAATGTTGTCTTTATTTATATATATCAAGTTTTAAATTAATACCAATAATATAATATTGTAATGCAAAGTAAGTTAAATTTAACAACACAGCGGTCCAGAGCTGATTCTTTATTGGAGACAAAAAGGCAATGGGATTCGTTTTACATTGCTATAACATAGTTGACACAAATGGCCTCACTCTTGTGCTGTAAACATCTATGATTCTATTGTAACTTCTTGATTACAAATTGGAATTGGATGATTTCTGAGAAACATTGCCTGCCTTAGGAACATAGGAACAAGAGGAGGCCATTCAGCCCCTCAAACCTGTACCCCCATTCAATCAGATCATGGCTGATCTATAACTTAACTCCGCCTACCTGCCTTTGCTCCATATCCTTTTATACCCTTGGCTAGCAAAATTCTATTGATCTCAGAATGTGCATGATTAATTGAACTAACATCTACTGCTTTTAGTGGCGGAGAGTTCCACAATGGCTAGACTCTGATTTTAAGATTATGTGCCCTTGCCCTAAACTCCCCAAGCAGCAAAAAAAAGTTTCTCCCTATCTGCTTTATCAATTCCTTTCAAAATCCTGAACTACTCAATCAAATCACCCCTTCACCTTCTATATTCCAAGGAACACAGGCCTAGTTTATGCAATTCCCCCTTGCCTGGAAATTGTGCCACTGAAAGAAGGAAGGATTGATTCAAATAAATAAAACTGGTTGGGTTGATATAATTAAGGAAGTTCAAAATGAGTCCATTATGCTCCTCTGGAGCTCAATAAAGGACTATATAACGATAAGACAATACTGCAAGACAATATTCATCATGGGTTGTGAAAGTTCAATGGCCTTGACATCCATTACAGCTAAAGGGAGGTCACCACACATTTAAACAATTTATTAATCAAGTGACAGTTCAATGAATCAACCACCAGCACCTGAGTCAACAGAGGTTTGTTTAACTAATTCACTGTCTACCTATCCTGTACATAGCCTGTTGCACCATAAGAAAGAGTGTTCAATAGTTCTTCAATAGGAGTCAGTTATATTGAGGGCGATAGATGCATTGTTCTGTATATCCTTGATCACAGATGCAGTTTGATGAGCAGTGGCTTAAAACTGAGGAGCAGAATGCTTGGTTTTTATTTTTTTGAAGAACAGTTTTTCAAAATTGGATAAGAATCAGAGAAATAGAATGGACAGGATGTTCAGTAAAAGTTAAGAAAAACAATTATTGAAAAAGATAGTGCCTTCATTCTCTGTTCATTCCATAGTGTTCTAGGGCTAACAGAAGTGATTGTGCTTCAGAGTTGGAGTTCGAAAGAAGAAGGTAAAGAGGGATTTAGTCAAATCAATAGAAAAAGATGTTTTATTGGAGCATAACAAAACATAGATAAGAGTAAAATAAATCAGATGAAAATCCAAAGAAAATGGCCTAAGATGAGAAAGTCCATAAAAACTGAGCTGTACCTTTGAAATAGGACTTCAAATTCATACCATGGTCTCCAGTGACAGCGTATATGACACCAGTGCCTGCCTGATTTTCTTCAATGATTCCAAGGTCCGGTAACACCTTCATTTTAAAATTCTCATCCATGTTTTCAACTCCCTCTGTGGCCTCGCCCCTCCCTATCTCTGTAACATCCTCCAGCCCTACAACCCTCTGAGAACTCTGTGCCCCTCCAATTCTGGCCTCTTGAGCATTCCCAATTTTCATCGCCCCACCATTGGTGGCCGTGCCTTCTTCTGCCAGGGTCCTAAGCTCGGGAATTCCCTCCCTAAGCCTCTCTCTCCTCATTTAAGTCATTCCTTGAAACCTACCTCTTTGACCAAGTTTTTGGTCACCCGTCCGAATATCTCCTTACGTGGGAACAAGTTCAGCCAGGCAGAGGAGGGTGGTGGTAGACGGGGACTGGTTGGGCCTCTGTTCAATGGAGAGCCTTCAGACTGTCCTGGTGGGAGATGGAGGTGTAGAGAGATTGGACGTCCATAGTGAAGAGGAGGCGGTTAGAGCCAGGAAACTGGAAATTGTCAAGAAGAGTCATGGATGTATGTGGGAAGAGACAGGACCTGGGGAAAAAAGATAGAGTCAAGATAGGAAGAAATAAATTCAGTGGGGCAGGAACAGGCTGAAACAATGGGTCTACCAGGACAGTCTTGTTTGTGGATTTTGGGAAGGAGATAGAAGCAGGCTGTCCAGGGTTGTGGGACTATGAGGTTGGAAGCTGTAGAGGGAAGATCTCTGGAGGAGATGAGGTCATTGACAGTTCTGTAGACAGTACCTTGATGTTTGGTGGTGGGGTCATGGTCCAGGGGGAGGTAGGAAGAAGTGTCTGAAAGTTGGTGCTCAGCCTCTGCAAGATAGAGGTCAGTACACCAGACAACAACAGCACCAACCTTGACAGCAGGTTTGATCACAATGTCAGGGTTAGACCTGAGAATGGAGTGCAGCAAGTGCAGAGAGAGACAGGTTAGAGAGAGTGAGGGCAGCGGAGAAATTGAGACGGCCGATGTCTCGCAGACCTTCCTCAATTAAAAGATCATAAGCGGGTAAGAGGCCAGAGGGAGGGGTCCAGGTGGAGGGAGAATGCTGGATGAAAGGTTACAGACCTGAAACGTTAACTCTGCTCCTCTCACCACAGATGCTGCCAGACCTGTTGAGTATTTCCAGCACTTTCTGTTTTGATTTCAGATTTCCAGCATCCGCAGTATTTTGCTTTTATCTCCTTATGTGGCTTGGTGTCAAATTATGTTTGATAACGCTCCTGTGGATTGCCTTACTATGCTAAATGTACTATATAAATACAAGTTGTTATTGTTGTTGCTGTTTTTGCCTTCATGACCCTATCTGGAACTGCATCCTATGTGCTAATCATTCTTTGGCATTGATGCTTCAGTGAAATAAATGGGTTGGATTGCTGGGATAGAGAGGAGCCACAAACGGCAACTAAAAGGATCAGATATAATAGGGAGCTAGGAAAGGAACAATGAGGATTAGCAATGGAGAGATGATCTTATTGAATGGCAGAGCAGGCTTGAGGGGCTGTATGGCCTACACTTTCTTCTATTTCTTATAGCCAGAGTTACTCCTTACCCTGGGAGTGGGTACTGTGCAGGTTGCATGAACCTGTGCCTATTGTAATCCCATCCTCCTGGTATATTTGAGCAATTAAAACAGATCAATAAATTTACAATGTCAATATGTGACCAATCCTGTAAACTTCCACACTTGGTGTTTGTTACACAACTTGCATCCCAAGTACTGCAATTTTGCATAAGGTTTTCCAGCACCAGTGAAAATACTGGCTTCCGAGAGGAGCTGAGCGATACATCCTTGTGTCTGCATTGACTCAGTGGGTAGCTGTCATGCCCGAGTCACAGGGGGTGGATTCATGTCCCACTCCAGAGACTTGAACACAAAATCTAGACTGACACTTCAGTGCGGTACCGATGGAGGTGCCGTCATTCGGATGAGATATTGGGCAGAATTTTACAGTCCCCTGACATCAGGGGTCGTGGCAGGGGGGTGGTGGGGGCTGGAAAATGCCTCCAGGAAAAGGCCACCATGCACCCCAACGCCAGGAAGGCCTGGCCCGATACTGCCAGCAGCCCCCGCCACCACTTGGCGACGGGAGCCCCATTTACATATTCAAATTAATTAAAATGAAGGAATAAATTACCCTTGCGTTCCGTCGTCTGTACCAGTGTGATCTTCATGCTTTTGGATTCCCGTCCAGGAAACCGAGGGGGAACACTGTTGGGGAGCGGGGCGGGGTAGAGGGGGAAGGGGGCAAGTTTCTCTGAGTGGGAAGAAGAGGGACCAAAGTAATCTCATTGGTGCAGGGGATGGTGGGAAGGGTTATAGTTGAAAGTTTATGTACTTTGGGGAAAAAGGTCAGGTGGACAAAGTCAGTGTTTTGGGGGTGGAGAGGGCAAGTAATTAATTTGTTAATGGAGGGTGGATGGGAGAGGGACAGGATAAATGTATGTACTTTTTTGTTATTAAAAGTTCCTTTAAATATTTAAATTGAATGGTAGGGCTCAAAGCCCTTAAAAAATGGCGTCAGCGCCTGCACACAGGCAACTGATGCCATTGCTGTGGACTATCAGTCCGCCCCCTCCATGTTATCCGGGGGAGGGGGGGGGGGTGTTCTGCCCAGCTATTTAAATAAGCCGCTGCGCTTAATATTGCGCTAGCTCCGTGACGTGTGGCCCGCCACTGTTTTCACCCATTGCCGATTTCGGCAGCAGGAGTATAAATTCTAGCCCATTAAATCGAGGCCCCGTCTGCCCTGTTAGCTGGAGGTAAAAGATCCAACGGCACTGCTTCAAAGCACAGAAGAGTTGTCCCAGTGTCCTGGCCAATATTCAGATCTCGACCAACATCACTAAAAGATATTATCTAGTCATTATCACATTGCTGTTTGTGGGAGTTTGCTGTGTGCAAATTGGCTGCTGCATTTCCTACATTACAACAGTGACTACACAAACATTTGTAGGAGAAGTTATGTCATGGTAGGCCAGGTACTGAAGTCAAGCTTATGACTCTTTGGAATCCTCTACCCCAGAGGGTTGAAGATACTCAGTCAGAGTATATTCACGACTGAGATCGATAGATTTATAGGCATGAAGGGAATCAAGGGATTTAGGGATAAGGCAGGAAAGCGGAGTTGAAGTAGATCAGCCATGATCTTATTGAGTGTCAGAGCAGGCTCAAGGGACCATGTGGCAAACTCCTGCTCCTATTTCTTATGTTTCAAATTTACATCAATAATTTGGATTCAGAAACTCAATGCAAATTAGGCAAATTTACAGATGATACAGAGGAGAGAAATTACAAACCAAGTTGGACAAAATATGCAAGTAGGACAAACAATAATAGATTCAATTTAATGATGGAATGTAAAAGAACTGCACCTAGGAAGGAAAAATGGGTGACATTTTTTGAATGGTGTTGAAGTAATTAACTATAAGCTGGAAAGAGACTTGGGACCCTTAACAGCAATCAACAAAACCAACAGAATGTTGAACTATATAGTCCAAACATAAGTCAGGGGAGTGCTGATCAAACTTTACAATATTACAGGTAGATCTCACACTTTTAGTAGTCTCCAGTATCACAATATATCGTGCATTTACCCATTTACTCAGGCATTGTGTAAAATCCCCAGTAAAAATGTCTTTTACTGCTTCACTGCAATGACACTGTGCCTTTAATGAAATCTGTAGTCAATTGCAGGGGATAAAAGTTCTCCGGGGAATTCTACGAACAAGGAGTTAAGATCAATAAGACTGATTCAATGAGGATTCACAACCAATCTCCAGTCTGAGTTTTGTCAAAGTTGTGCTTAATGGATCCCTTATTAAAAGTCAGCTGCAGTCTGACAATACTGGGTACCTGGATGCATTAAGCAGAATTCCCTGGCCTGTGCGTCGGTGGCTACCACCCTTACTACACCAGCCCTCATTCCCTGCACCTCTCACCTGTGTAAACCCCCAACTGGATAGTCACAGCTGGCGTGGGACACTAATACCAAGCATCTCTTGGGAGGCAGTGACCTCATTAGTGGCCTATGAATAGGAACTGAATAAATAAGCCTGAAGGGTGAAAGTGGCCCCAAAACATTGCACAGCTGTCTGCAGGATAAACGAAGTGTTATCCTACATTGCACACTGATCTCTGTAGGGCAGGAAACATCCCATACAATTGTGCACCTTGGGCCATCTGGAATAAATAATAGCCACCTTACATTATGTTATTTGAAACAAAAGTTCAGCATTGGAAAGATGAGGTTCAGTATCAGGTCCAAGAACCAGGCTTACAACAACAACTTGTATTTATATAGCATTTTTAACATAGTAAAATAACTTCACAGGGCATGATCAAACAAAAATTGATGCCAAACAAAAGGATACATTAGGACTGGTGACCAAAATCTTGGTCGGTCAGAAGTAGGTTTTAAGGAACGTCTTAAGGAGGAAAGGTCGAGAGGTTTGGGGAGGGAATTTTAGAGCATAGCGCCTAGACAGCTGAAGGCACGGCCACCAATGGTGGGGTGAAGGAAGTCGGGAATACTCAAGGGGCCAAAATTGGAGGAGTGCCGAGATCCCGAAGGGTTGTCGTGCTGGAGGGGGTCAAAACTACCAGTCTCCGGATTATTTGTGCAAATTACTAACCCACAATGTGTGTTCTCGATAGAGCTAAATGTGAGATTGAAACATTTTTTAAAAATTGCAATGATACACTTTAAATCAAATGTTTTATAATATATATTTTTTCAATCACAAGTTAGTAAAACCACGTATACAACAGATGAAAGATTATCGACCTGAAACGCTAACAGTTTCTCACCACAGATGTTGGATGACACAGTGTTATCCAGCATTTTCTGTTTTTATTTCCGATTTCCAGCATCTGCTGTATTTT
The DNA here is from genome assembly GCF_036365525.1 of Heterodontus francisci. Lineage (NCBI taxonomy): Eukaryota > Metazoa > Chordata > Chondrichthyes > Heterodontiformes > Heterodontidae > Heterodontus > Heterodontus francisci. Next base: position 41,487,436 of record NC_090408.1, read on the forward strand.
GCATTTATTTTAATATATACAAGTGTGCACAGTGCTAACACAGTCTTGTACTCACACAGTGCAGAGGCCAAAGTGTTTGATTATGTGTCTGAAAAATGTTACAAAAGACAGATGAATTGAATTGGGCAAGAGATTTTATCAGACTGATCTGCTCAGAAATGTCCATTGTCTCCAATGGCTATTTATGTAAAATTGCAGCCCTTGTCCAGCCAATTGCAATAAGTGTAGAAACATTCAGGATTTGTTGCAAAATGTCATGCAGTGCCAGGTCAAATTATTTGCCCCCCCAAAGTCAAACTGAAGAAAGGTTGTGACCCTGGGAACTTTGCACAATGCCTTTGAAATCATGGCAACACCTCCGCCCCCCCCCCTCCCCCCCTCCCCCAGTCAGTATAAAGCACCTTTAATCTCAAACCAATGGTACCCACCAGGCAGGAAACTAGCCAAGTTCATAACCAGGATTCTGCACCAGATGTGGCTTCAGTCCCCAAATAATCTACTGACTTGTATAGTAAAAGCCAGAGCAAAGATTTTTAAGGAGACCAAGTAGGCAGGATGTGAGGAAGCTCCGTACAGGAGCTCCACAAGGTGCCATTGTTGCACATGCACAAACAGGTTGGCCTAATAGGGAAGAGCCGTTTGAGTTCAAAACATCCAGGTGTCGCAGCACCTTGTAGGTGTGAGTACAAAGACTGGAGGTTCCAGGTGCCCTGGTTTGTCCTGTTTTAGATGGTCTCTCAGCCAGGGTATCACTGTCTCTGGACTGGGCGATAGGGGTAGGACCCACCTCCCTTCCTGCTCTTGATCGCCACCCAGTGACTCCTGCTGGAAAGTTCACGTGTGAACTTTGGCTGAGGACAGAATCTGGCTTGGCTGTGACGCCGCTCACAGTCAAGTAGCCTAGCACTCAATGCTTAAGCTTACCACAAGGATGACAGCTTGTGTAAGGTATTGAAGGGCTGCAAGTATCTGAGGAACCAATCCCCAGTAACAGCTGCAGGAGAGCAGCTGGAAGGAAAATCATGCAACATTAGGGAAGGGAACCTGGACAATTGAAATTTTGATTTTATCTAGATGTCATGTTGCTCCACTGCAGGAGCCAGGGCTCTATAAAACAAAGTTAGTCCAAAGGGCTTTCTTGAAAATTAATACTCAGAGTGGTGAGAATGTAGAAGTCTCTTCCACAAAGCAGTTGAGGAAAATAGCAGAGACATATTTAAGGGGAAGCTAGATAAGTACATGAGAGAGAAAGGAATAGAAGGATATGCTGATAGGACGAGGAGAAATAGGATGGGAGGAGGCTCTTGTGGAGCATAAACAATGGTATGGACCAGTTGGGCTGGATGGCCTGTTTCTGTGCTGTAATTACGAAGTGGACTCCAGGACTTAAAATGATGCTTGCCCTCCAATTCATGCTGATAACATAATTGCCGTTAATCTTTATACTTTGCTCACAGTTACCCTATATTAATATTGCTGCTGACATTAATGATCCAGTTTTCAGACTGTGAATTAAACATTCCTTTCAACTGTTTGCCATTTCCCTCAGAATCCCTGCTGAATTCAGAGGCTGCTTTCGCTGGGAATGTCTAAATCTGGAATGAGGGAGACTGGATTAAAAGCACAAGTGGGTGGGTGACGAGTTAGAATTCACCGCCCTACTCCTCCCCCCCCCAAAACACCCCAGACACTTTCCAAATTAAACAACCTTAAAAACATGTTTTAAAATAAAGCCCTGTCTCCTATTCCCTTCCTTATTCACATTTAGCAATGGTGAATATAAACATTCTGTCTTTCAACAGCTACGTGGACACGTTTAGGGACCACAGGCTCCTCTCGGGTTGCTGCTTATGGTTTGAGTGCTAGTGCAGTCTGGCAGGTTTAGAAGGGTGAACAAAATGTAAGAGCGCTCACGTCACAGGAGCTCAGTAACTAAGTGGAGTCAGTGACGGATTACTCCAAGTTATGGTTGTTTTGTGAAGCAACAGATGGAGAAAGAACTAACATTGATGGCAGACTGCTAATCTAAAGATAATGGCAATGCATTAGCTTTTCACAGGCAAGTCAAATCAACGAACATTGATTTCGCCCCTCATCTATTTCCCTTTCTCTAATTTTTGAAGTCTCCATCAACAAACAGACTGTCAGCTGTGTGCCCTGGACTCCGACTTTCCCTTCAATAAGTCAAGCAGTGTATAAAGACAGAGGGAAAATCTGAATGGAATTCTTTCATATAACTCTGCATAGCCTTGTTAGTAACGTTTGAGACAAAGACAAATGCTTGTCCTTTTTGGTCAGGAATAAAATGGGATGCATGGAAACAAAAAGTTCCTCTTCCAAATGCTGATATCTCCACAATCAGGATCAGTGGTTGTAACCCTTCAGTGTTGTTCTTTAAATTCTATTTAATACTTGAATAGTAGTGCAACATTAAACGCTCCTTATCTATATGCACTGGAGTAATATTCTGAAGAGTCCTCTTCCACTTACTTTGCTTGCTTCAAGCCTCAAGTATTTCTGAGAAGCCTCCTGCTCCGAGTTATGTTCTCAATGTACAACTGTACAATTACATCAGAAATCTCTTGCTCAATTAATATGAATGTAAAAAGGAAAGTATTTTTTTAAATGATTGCCAGCCCATTAAAGTTCATAGTGTATAGAGAGAGGGGTCTATTGGAGGCCATCCTTACATTGCCAGGCCTTGCAAACAGCAAGGTGCAAGCAAGAGTCCTTTTCCTGTATGGCAGGCGAGCGTTCAGTCATCGGGCTCTAAAACACACTGCTCCACAATCTCCCGTAAATTTGGATTCTCCATTGCTGCTGCCACTCGCTCCTTATCATTGATCTGCTTGTTAACTAAAAAAAAAAGGAATTAAAGGCAGACCTATTAATGTCTAATGCAACATCGGGCAAGAATGGTAATGTAGCAAATTTATTTATTTACTTGGAGAAATGTTTTGGCCCATCAGATGAAGAGATGGGGAATTGAATTCACACTCCCTCCCCCACCCCGCAGACATTGTTTGTAAAACATGAACAACATTTGAGCACTGCCAGACCAGATAGAGCACAGAATGTGCCTAAAGCTTCCCTTTAATCTGCACAATGTGCCTCACAAGCCTAGAGCTGCTCTGCCTCCCTGTTACACCTCTGAAATTCTTGTTTCTCACATCAGCTTAAAATGAAAAGTAAGTTTAGCCTCAGGCGAAAAAAAACAAATTGTGCTGGAATACAAAGGGGAAGAAGTGATGCTTCAGTTGTACAGAGCCTTGATCAGATCTCATCTGGAGTACTCACTTCAGGTTTGGGCACCACACCTCAGGAAAAATATATTGGCCTTCAAGGAGGTGCAGCGCAGTTTCAGCAGCATTATACCAGGGTTTAAGAGTATTAAATTACGAGGCCAGGTTGCATAAATACAGCTTGCGTTCCCTTGAGAATAGATGACTGAAGGGTGATCTGATTGAGGTGTTAAAAATGTTACAATGATTTGATAGGATAGATAGAGAGAAATTATTTCCTCTGGTGAGGAAATCAAGAACAAGGGAACATAATCTTAAAATTAGAGTTAAACCATTTAGGAGGGATATCAGGAAGTACATTTTCCACACTATAGGCAGTAGAAATCTGGACCTCTCTCCCCCAAAAATTGGGGACAAGTGAAGACTGAACTAAGGTAAGGGTGAGGGTATCGAGGGATATAGAGCTAAGGCAAGTAAACAGAGTTGAGGTACAAATTAGCCATGATTGAACTGAATGGCCAAGTAGGGGTTGAATGCTACCTCCTTTGCCTAAAATGCAAAGCCTAATTATTGGCCATAATAGTTTAAATATATAGGGAGGATAGAGGAACTGTGCCATAATTGTTGGTGCTCAACATGATCACACATTACCCAGGTACAATATTCTGAGCTGAAATTCTATATCACAAACGTTTCACTCTACTTAATTTGTTGACTTAATGAATTTATCAAGTTAAATATGGTTCAATACACTTGGGCAACACACTTGGGCGAAAAGGGGATTGGAAATTTGTGTGAGGAAAGCACATGTATAGAAAGAAATATATTAACTATTATATTGGTATTTGGGATACAAAATTTAATTAAAACATACTTACTATCTTCTTCAGTGGAATGGGACCCTTCAGAGATGTAGATTTCCAACTGTAAAGCCACATTGTCATTTAAATTATTTATCAATTTCTTTATATGATGACTAACAAAAAGGAACAATATCTATGGAGATAAGTGTTTGAGAAACTAAAATCACATGGTCTAACAGTGCCAATGATAGTCACAGTCTATCACATTGCAGTCTATGGTACTTTGTCATTATCAATTATCAATGATCCAACTGCCAAAGATTTCACTGCACAAAGATCTACAAAACAAAAATCAAAAAAATCAAACCAGGAAACTTACTTTTCAGTTTCTTTGACAGTAACAAATTGATTTCTGTGTCACAGTGTAGGGAAAAAAGCCACAATGCAAATTGGTCACTGCATTTCCCCACTTTACAACAGGGACTACACTTTGAAAGTATTAGTATTTCATTGGTTTTGGGATGTCCCAAGTCATGAAAGCTGGTATATAAATACATGTCCTTTTATTTTCACTGGAACAGAGAAGGCTAAGATTGGATTTGATACCGGTTCTTAAAATGATGAATAGTTTAGCTTTTAGTTTAGAGATACAGCACTGAAACAGGCCCTTCGGCCCACCGAGTCTGTGCCGACCATCAACCACCCATTTATACTAATCCTACACTAATTCCATATTCCTACCACATCCCCACCTTGTCCCTATATTTCCCTACCACCTACCTATACTAAGGGCAATTTATAATGGCCAATTTACCTATCAGCCTGCAAGTCTTTGGCATGTGGGAGGAAACCAGAGCACCCGGAGGAAACCCACGCAGACACAGGGAGAACTTGCAAACTCCACACAGGCAGCACCCAGAATTGAACCCGGGTCGCTGGAGCTGTGAGGCTGCGGTGCTAACCACTGCGCCACCCATAATAGTTTTGATAGGGTGAATAGGTTTCCCTCTGGTTGGCAATTCAGTAATGAGGGATTGTCAATATATTAATCGGCACTAAAAGAGAGTGAGAAACTGCTGGCTGAACTAAGGCAAAAGAAAGATTGCGTGAAGGTTGAGTCACTATTACAGGTGCTCAACATTTCCAGTGTGGCTCACAGTTTGAATGATTTGGTTATTTTGTCCAAAGGTTCTGGGACGTGCCTCAAACTATGACAGTATCATTTACAACTCATCCAGGAGGACCCTGCATCACCTGCTCCTGCTCTTAAAGACAAACCTTCCCACTTCCTTTCAGGTAGATCAGGAGATTTGTATGGTGGAGGTTAGCCAACAGAAATTTATTTTGGATTGAGCGCTGATAAGAGATATGGTCTTAAAATTGCAACAAGTGTTTACTGATAAATTTCCAATCAAGTTATTGACTTGTCTCCTGAGCATGAGACTGCCATAAACAAAATTTTAGTAATTAAGTTTCGACAATATTACTACAAAGGCTTATATGGAATGCCTGGGTACTGAAATACAAGAGCTCATAGTAATGCAGTGAAAGTAACTGGAGATCAGCTCAAAGATGCATTGACAAAATGTAAGCTTACAGTGGCAGTGAAAAGAGCTTCATCCAGTTTCATTCACAAGAGATGTGCTCCAGATTAGAATGGCGTTAATTCAGGTTAATGAGTTTGAAAGTACAGAATTCTCAATTGGCTCGACCATTTACCTTTAAAAAGATATGGAGCCAAGGTGGATGGATGGAGTCAAGATACAGATCACCCATGATCTCATTGATGGAACAGGTTCGAGGAGCTGAGTGGCCTACTCCTACTCCTCTGTAAATCCAATAGAGAGCAGTCAAGCCTAAATGAAAGTATTCTCAAACACTGTGTTGAACTCATCATTAACTATAACTCAATCTTTTGCAGAACTTCAAAACTTACCTTAGGCCTTTCCTTTTTCTTACAATCTTAGGCTTTCCAATACAACATTTGGCATCGCCTTCTCTTAATTACTCGTGACCTGCACTATGGACACTGGCCTGTCACTTGGATTTTTTTTTTGTTCATGGAATGTGAGCGTCGCTGGCAAAGCCAACATTATTGCCCTTCCCTAAATGCCCTTGAGAAGGTGGTGGTGAGCTGCCTTCTTGAACCGTTGCAGTTGGTGTGGTGTAGGTATACCCACGGTGCTGTTAGGGAGGGAGTTCCAGGATCTTGAACCAGTGACAATGAAGGAACGGTGATATATTTCCAAGTAAGGATTGTGTGTGGCTTGGAGGGGACCTTGCAGATGGTGGTGTTCCCACATGTCTGCTGCCCTTGTCCTTCTAGGTGGTAGAGGACTCCTTAATAAAAAGTAGTGAGTTGTAGCAATGTTCACATGTACCAGTTAAGCCAGCGCCAGTGTTCTCTTTTGGAAATCTACAGGGGAATGTGTTAAGCAACATTCTACTGTCAAACTAAACTGTCAAGATTCATCTCAATAGAAAGTGGAGGGAGGAAGCAACAGATCACTTTTCCTTACCTTATGTTTGAAAGGCAAGCACCTTTGCAACTTGACTCGTAGGCAGAGACCTACATACAAGAAAAAAATACTTATAAACATATTTTATGCAAAATTTATCATGCAATATCTTTCACAGCCATTTAAATTTTGGAAAATTAAAACTAACGCATCAACTTTCTCACTAGCCACTTCTTTTAACACCCTAGGATGAAATCCATCAGGACCCGGGGACTTGTTAGCCCGCAGCTCCAACAATTTGTTCAGTACCACTTCCCTGGTGATTGTAATTTTCTTGAGTTCCTCCCTCCCTTCCATTTCCTGACCTACAGCTAATACTGGGATGTTACTTGCATCCCCAATAGTGAAGACTGATGCAAAATATCTGTTCAATTCATCTGCCATCTCCTTATTATCCATTATTAATACCCCAGACTCACTTTCTATAGGACAAACGCTCACTTTGTTAACTCTTCTCTTTTTTAAATATCTATAGAAACTCTTACTATCTGTCTTTATATTTCTGGCTAGATTTCTCTCGTACTCTAATGTAACCTTCCTTATCAATCTTTTAGTCATTCTTTCCTGTTTTTTATATTCTGCCTCCCATCTTTGCACAATTATAGGATTTTTCTTTTAAGTTTGATACTATCTTTAACTGTTCTAGTTAATCACGGATGGCGGGTCCTCCGCTTGGAATTTTTCTTTCTCGTTGAAATGTCTCTATTCTGTGTATTCTGAAATATCCCCTTAAATATCTGCCACTGCATCTCTACTGACCTATCCCTTAACCTGATTTGCCAGTTCTTAAAATACCAGCTCACCATGCCCTCATAATTACCCTTATTTAAGCTGAAAATACTAGGCTTGGACCCACTCTTCTCTCCCTCAAACTGAATGTAAAATTCAATCATAATATGATCGCTGCTACCTAGGACTGCCTTAACTATGAGGTCATTAATTAATCCTATCTCATTGCACAATATCAGGTCTAGTATAGTCTGCTCTCTGGCTCCAGAACATGCTGTTCCAAGAAATTATCTCAAACATTCTATGTACTCCTCACCTAGGCTACCTCTGTCCATCTGATTTTTCCAGTCTATATGCAAGTTAAAATCTCCCACAATTATCGCTGTACCTTTCTGCCAAGCTGCCATTATTTCTTCCTTTATACCCTGTCCTACAGTGTGGTTAATGGAGGGTGGCTTGTACATCACTCCCACAAGTGACTTCTTGCCTTTATGATTTCTCATCTCTACCCAAATTGCTTCTACATCCTGGTCTCCTGAACTTAGGTCAACCCTCTCTATTGCGCTAATCCATCACTAATTCCATATTCCTACCACATCCCCACCTTGTCCCTATATTTCCCTACCACCCACCTATACTAGGGGCAATTGCTAATGGCCAATTTACCTATCAACCTGCAAGTCTTTGGCATGTGGGAGGAAACCGGAGCACCCGGAGGAAATCCACGCAGACACAGGGAGAACTTGCAAACTCCACACAGGCAGTACCCAGAATTGAACCTGGGTCGCTGGAGCTGTGAGGCTGCGGTGCTAACCACTGCGCCACTGTGCTCTCCCATGTCCCACTTGGTTCCCATGCCTTGTGCAACAAGTAATTAGTTTTGTCAATAGATTATTTAGAGAAGAAAAAAAGCTCCACTGGCCAACTGTGTGAAAATGCTTTCAACTCCTGACAAGAAATTTGATTCAATGCCCTTTGACCTTTAACCACCCCCCCAATACAATTACTTTTTAAATGTTTAGTATAGGTCATAACCTGTTGCAAGGACGAAACAGGAAGCACAATGCCCAGGATCTAGACTCCCATTTTGTTTATCAAAGAGTGACAGCTCTGAGCACCGAGTCGAAGAGAGGTTAATTCTATTTGAAGAAGGTCAAAACCTTGTAAAAAAAAAAATACAACAGCTGTGGAAGGCTACCATCTCCCACTCAAAACTCAGCAACAATAACATGGTGTTAATACTGCAAAGCATTCAAATAGCGTCCATGTTGTCCTCATTAGAGAACATCCGCTGTCAAGGCAAGCTTTGCAGGGATTTCATATGGGTCAGCATCCAACCTTGGTAACTGCAGGAAGTTTGGGGGAGTGGGGAGGGGAAGATTAAATAGCAGCCCCTGGCATGAGGAAGACTCAAAATGCTGTTATTGTGGGCAGACGTTCACATTCGTCTCTGATTACAGTAAAAGTGTGTCTTACTCATCAGGCTGCCCACCTGCTCAGAATGAACCATGGAACACTTCACTTATTTCTAATTTAAGATTAAATCCACCAATTTTTGAATAATATTCTTTCTACAACTTGTGGCACAGTCCTTTTTTTTTGAATATTTGTTTCATAGGATGTGGGCATCGCTGGCAAGGCCAGCATTTGTTGCCCATCCCTAATTGCTTCTCTCTCTAACGCTTCTCCCTTTTATTTCCTGCCAATTTCTCTCCTGAAGTCCTGAGTTGACTCTCAGGTGAGGTAGAGATTCCCAAGCACTGGTCACCCTCTGGTAACCTTGCTCCAACAGAATTCTCCACATGTTGAGTGCTGACATGCTATTCAACTGCACGGGGCATCTTCACTAAGCCTTTTCCTTTGCTACCCCCAGTCATTTTCAACAGATGCTTCTTGGCAGCAGTCACAAGCAGAAAGTTAGCTGATTTTCCCCTCCCTGGTCAATATTTCCATCTCTAACACAGTGAGAACCTGGTCTTGTTGATATGAAATACCAGTACAGGTACAGTAGTGTAGTGGTTATGTTACTAGGCTAATCATCCTAAGGCATGGACCAATAATCGAGAGTTCCCAAAACTTGTGGTAGTTTGAGAATTTGCATTTAGTCTTGGAAAAATGTTTACTAATGTTCCACACCTAGGTCACTCCAGTCCCACAGCGACGTGGTTAACCCTTAACTGCCCTCTGATGTTAACTAGCAAGCCACTCAGTTAGTTGTATGGAACCATTACAATATCATGTTGTCTGCAGTGATTCAAGATGATGGTTCAACACCACCTTCTCAGGACAACTTGGGATGGGCAATGAATGTCTGCCTTGCCAGTGATGCCCACTTCCTGAGAATACATTGTTAAAAATCAGAATGTATAATTACAGTAAATATCTCAAAGGAAAAAGAACTTTGCCTAGCCAGATCATATTTGAGCACTATTAAATGTGTTCTTTTTGACTAGCCCCATATATTCAATGGAATTTTAACAGTACAATATTGTACGGTTCATAAAAAAGAGCTCATCTATAATTGAACAAGATTCTCCTTTTATTTTTTATTTATTTAGAGATACAGCACTGAAATAGGCCCTTCGGCCCACCGAGTCTGTGCCGACCATCAACCACCCATTTTTATACTTCTTTTTTCTTTTCTTTCTTTTGGGCCTCCTTATCTCGAGAGACAATGGATACGCGCCTGGAGGTGGTCAGTGGTTTGTGAAGCAGCGCCTGGAGTGGCTATAAAGGCCAATTCTGGAGTGACAGGCTCTTCCACAGGTGCTGCAGAGAAATTTGTTTGTTGGGGCTGTTGCACAGTTGGCTCTCCCCTTGCGCCTCTGTCTTTTTTCCTGCCAACTACTAAGTCTCTTCGACTCGCCACAATTTAGCCCTGTCTTTATGGCTGCCCGCCAGCTCTGGCGAATGCTGGCAACTGACTCCCACGACTTGTGATCAATGTCACACGATTTCATGTCGCGTTTGCAGACGTCTTTATAACGGAGACATGGACGGCCGGTGGGTCTGATACCAGTGGCGAGCTCGCTGTACAATGTGTCTTTGGGGATCCTGCCATCTTCCATGCGGCTCACATGGCCAAGCCATCTCAAGCGCCGCTGACTCAGTAGTGTGTATAAGCTGGGGATGTTGGCCGCTTCAAGGACTTCTGTGTTGGAGATATAGTCCTGCCACCTGATGCCAAGTATTCTCCGAAGGCAGCGAAGATGGAATGAATTGAGACGTCGCTCTTGGCTGGCATACGTTGTCCAGGCCTCGCTGCCGTAGAGCAAGGTACTGAGGACACAGGCCTGATACACTCGGACTTTTGTGTTCCGTGTCAGTGCGCCATTTTCCCACACTCTCTTGGCCAGTCTGAACATAGCAGTGGAAGCCTTACCCATGCGCTTGTTGATTTCTGCATCTAGAGACAGGTTACTGGTGATAGTTGAGCCTAGGTAGGTGAACTCTTGAACCACTTCCAGAGCGTGGTCGCCAATATTGATGGATGGAGCATTTCTGACATCCTGCCCCATGATGTTCGTTTTCTTGAGGCTGATGGTTAGGCCAAATTCATTGCAGGCAGACGCAAACCTGTCGATGAGACTCTGCAGGCATTCTTCAGTGTGAGATGTTAAAGCAGCATCGTCAGCAAAGAGGAGTTCTCTGATGAGGACTTTCCGTACTTTGGACTTCGCTCTTAGACGGGCAAGGTTGAACAACCTGCCCCCTGATCTTGTGTGGAGGAAAATTCCTTCTTCAGAGGATTTGAACGCATGTGAAAGCAGCAGGGAGAAGAAAATCCCAAAAAGTGTGGGTGCGAGAACACAGCCCTGTTTCACACCACTCAGGATAGGAAAGGGCTCTGATGAGGAGCCACCATGTTGAATTGTGCCTTTCATATTGTCATGGAATGAGGTGATGATACTTAGTAGCTTTGGTGGACATCCGATCTTTTCTAGTAGTCTGAAGAGACCACGTCTGCTGACGAGGTCAAAGGCTTTGGTGAGATCAATGAAAGCAATGTAGAGGGGCATCTGTTGTTCACGGCATTTCTCCTGTATCTGACTAATCCTACACTAATCCCATATTCCTACCACATCCCCACTGTCCCTATATTCCCCTACCACCTACCTATACTAGAGGCAATTTATAATGGCCAATTTACCTATCAACCTGCAAGTCTTTTGGTGGTGGGAGGAAACCGGAGTACCTGGCGAAAACCCACGCAGACACAGGGAGAACTTGCAAACTCCACACAGGCAGTACCCAGAATTGAACCCGGGTCGTTGGAGCTGTGAGGCTGCGGTGCTAACCACTGCGCCACCCTTTCTGAGATTTTTGTTGGATGGCTCTGTTTTATGCAGCCTGGCCATCTGTAGAATTGGTGGAATATCTTCCTCATATGTAGAATCATACAATGCAGAAAAAGACCATTCAGTCCATCATACCTGTGCTGGCTCTCTGAAAGTGCTATCCAATTAGTCCCACTTCTCCCCACCTCTTTCCTTATAGTCCTGAAAGTTTTGTTTTCCTTTTCAGGTATTTATCTAATTCCCTTTTGAAAGTTACTACTGAATCTGCTTCCACCACCCTTTCAGGCCATGCATTTTGCGTTAGGAATGAGAGTATAATGTCCTTAAATTTAAACAGCGTAACATCTTACCAAAACAGATAAATGACAAATACAACTTTTGCTATCAGGAAACATACAAAAAGGAGACACGTGTAAACAGTGTTGAGCTCTGATAAGAGTAGAGTGGCAGAATGAAAGGAACTTTTAACTTTTATTATGTAACCCCTCCCATCAGAGTTTTAATCTGTACTGTTCAAGGAATAGACAGGCACAGCAGATAGATCGGTTTGTAAAACTACAGCCTCTAATGGGTACAATGTTTGGTTCCAGTTAAGTTTTGTTATTGGGTGAGAGACTTTGTATTCCTTCTCCCCTTTCCTAGTCTCAATACCATTCATTTTTTCTCAACGGGAGGGGCTGGATGGGCAGCCTATTGAAAGGATAAGGTTCATGTTCCTCCAAGAACAGGCAACATGGAATACCCAAGAGCAGTTTATTGCAACTCCTCTCTCTCCCTCCCACACCCACCCTTCCTGAGGTCTGGAATTAATTTTAATACTCACTGCCTCATTATACATGGTTGATCCCCAAATATGTCAGCCGTGGTTTAGTGTTAGCACCTTAGCCTTTGAGTCAGAAGGCCGTGGGTTCAAGTCTCACTCCAGAGATTTGAGCACAAAATCCAGGCAGACACTCCCAGCACAGCACTGAGGAAGTGTTGCACTGTCGGAGGTGCCGTCTTTTGGGTGAGATGCTAAACCGAGGCCCTGCATGGGTAGTTCTTCCCAGTGTCCTGCCCAATATTTATCCCTCAAACAACATCACTAAAACAGATTATCTGATAATTTTCACATTGTTGCTTGTGGGAGCTTGTTGTGTGCAAACTAGCTGCCATGATCCCTGCATTACAACAGTGACTACACTTCAAAAGTATTTTATTGGTTGTAAAGCACTTTAGGACATCCTAAGGTTATGAAAGGTGCTATGTAAATGCAAGTTTGTTCTTTCTTCACTCACCAATCAGCGTGGCTAGAGAGCAGTGAGGTACTGTTGGTGTAAAATGAATAATGATGAGATATTCATCGTCATCCAGTGATTTCACCTCGATACATTCTTCAGCTACCACCTCCAGCTCTTCCAGAGAGTTGGGCTTCTCTGGGTCACGAATTGTACGAATAATATCTGGAAAAGGACAAAGACACCAAAGAAAGTTAACAGTTTCAAAGCATCATTATTTCTGCTCTCTGTTACAAAACCCATTAAAATCTCAACAGAATCCTCATTCAGATCTCTGCTCCCATCAGGCACTGAATTCTTATTTCATTCCATCTTGTGGTCTCGGAGTGAGATCAATGCTACTGCGGTTTGAGTTATAGGGAATATTGTGGTGTGGATTCCTGCCTACTAGGAATGGAATTAAAACTTCTAAAACATATTCCCTGGCAAAGAGGAAAATTTCATTGATACTCTCTTTCAGCTCATGTTTCAGAAGTAAAAGAACAGCATGTTCATCTACTATCACTCTCCTGCACTTCATACTTTTAAAGTTCAGAGTCTACAATTATAAAGCCACTCTGTCCCATTGCAGTAACTCAACCTAGATCATTCAACAGTCAAACACAACTCTTTCTTCCAGACACTACTTATTTACCTTTAGATTGGGTAGAGCGTGTATGTGTAAGTTTAGTCTGAACTGAATCTAAATAGCATTGCTTGGAAGCAATCCCTATAGGGATGGATGCAAAAGCAAATGAGCTAGGACATGGGGTTTCAGGGTCTGAGAGACACAGCAATGATTTCTCTACTTTGAACCATCACAGCTGGATTTTGTAGTGCTCCACTAGCATAAACAACCTGCATTGATATAGCACCTTTAACATAGTGCTTTGTAGGCAATTAAACAAATGAATCACAAGGTAGTAGGTTAAGAGTTAGGAGACACAGCCAAACGCATAGTCAAAAAGACAGTTCTGAGGAGTTTTTGAAAGCGTGGAGAGAAATAGCAAGAGGGAGGGATTTCGAGAAGGAATTCTAGATAGTACACCAAAATTGGCTGAATGCTCTGCCACCAGTGGTGGAGCAAAGGGAGGGTGGGATGCACAAGAGGTGGGAGTCAGAGGCCGAAAAGATACAGGGAAAAGGAGGTTGGTCCAGTGAGGCGATGGAGGGATTTAAAATGAGGTCAGGATCTTCGCATTTCACTGTGTTCCCAGTAGAAGTTGTTGATGGCAGATTGATGGGCTTTGTACGGTGATGCAGGTGGTGAAGTTTTGGATAGGTTGGAGGTAGGGTGCCTGGGGAAGTTGAGTCTGGAGATAACAACACAACAGATCAACGCAAGCTCGAGGAACAGCATCTCATTTACCGATTAGGCACACTACAGCCTGCCTGACTGAACACTGAATTCAATAATTTCAGAGCATGACGGGCCCCCCCATTTTATGTTTAGTTATTTTTTTCTTTTTTATTTGGTTATTTTATGTCTTTTTTATTTGGTTATTTTATTTTAGGTTTTTCAGTGTGTTTAGTTTGTTTCTACTGTGCCTACCCACCGTTTCTGTTTAAAAAATTTTTTTTAATGTTTGTGCTTGGAGTGCTTTGTGCTTTACAGTTTATTCACACCCTCTCTGTACTAACGCTTTGTCTTTCATCATACCATTAACATACCATTTGCCTTTGCTCCATGACCTTCTGGTCAGTTATTCTCTGTGATCTTGTCCTTTCAACACCTTCTCTTTTGTTATCCCATGCCCCACACCCTGCTTTAAAATCTTTTACATTTCTAATATTTGTCAGTTCTGAAGAAGAGTCACTGACCTGAAACATTAACTCTGCTTCTCTCTCCACAGATGCTGCCAGACCTGCTGAGTGTTTCCAGCATTTCTTGTTTTTATTTACAAAAGATCTTAGACTGTTACTTGGAATGTGGCTGGCACAGTCACTGTTGTTAGCAGATACAGTTTAAGCTTGACAGGATGGAAATACTAAGTAATGTAGTGATAGCAACTCACCACTGATGATGCTATTACGCATTTCTTGGCTTTCAAAGCTATTAAGTTGTTTTGAAAGCCTAGGCTTCCCTTGTTCTCTCCTAATTCTTTTAAAATAACTTTCAAAACATTTTTTCATGTTTTTAGATCTCTTTAAGCCAAACACTACACCCAATCTGACAGGACAGAGAGATGAGCAACTAAAGTTCCTCAACAATGTTGCTCTGTGAGCAAAAGCACACTGTACAAAAGCAGCTGTGGAAACTTAGTGGTTATGGTTGTGGATTTACAATGTAAAGATTGTGAAATCAAATCCCACTATAGGAAACTGCAATTCATTTCAATAGATGTGGTGATTTATAAAATAAAAATGGCTAAGGTTCACATGGAAGGGAACGTTTCACCTCCATCTGGCCTGTATGACTGATCCCCCCACACTACACTATGCAGCTGACTCTCGACTTCACTCTGAAGTGGTCTGGCATGTCACTCCATTGTGTAAACAACAGCAACTGTGTGGAACAAAAACAGAAAATGCTGCAAATACTTGGCAGGTCAGGCAGCATTCATGGAGAGAAAAACAGAGTTAACGTTTCAGGTCAAATGCCTCTGCATTTTCTCTGACCCCCGAAGCAATCCTCCGGTCTTTTGGGGTCAAAGTTTAAGGAGGCTGGATCCCCATCTCTTTAAACACTTATTGGGACAGGATCCCACCCCCAAGAGCTGCCAGCCAATCCCACAGCCAGCAGCTCAGCAGTACTGGCAGCGCCACTGGGAGTGGTGGCCACTGCCAGTACTGCAGAGACCTCAGACCCAGGCCCAGCGGTGGAACCCTGAACGTCAGGTAAGTGAGACGGGGTCACTGGGGCCAGTCCAGAAGGCCCTGGTGAGCGTGCGTGGGGTGGGGGGTGGGGTGGGTACAGTTGTTGTCTTCCCTTGCATGAACATATCCTTGCTTACCCTGTCTACGGGACAGAGCAGAGCCAGTGGGATGACTCTGGTCTTCCAAGCTCAAAGCCAGTACGACGACACTGGAGTTCAGAAGAGTGAGGGGGGATCTCATAGAAACCTATAAAATTCTAACAGGACTTGACAGGGTAGATGCAGGAAGGATGTTCCCAATGGTGGGGGAGTCCAGAACCAGGGGTCATAGTCTAAGGATACGGGGTAAACCTTTCAGGACTGAGATGAGGAGAAATTTCTTCACCCAGAGAGTGGTGAGCCTGTGGAATTCGCTACCACAGAAAGCAGTTGAGGCCAAAACATTGTATGTTTTCAAGGAGGAGTTAGATATAGCTCTTGGGTCTAAAGGGATCAAAGGGTATGGGGAGAAAGCGGGAACAGGTTACTGAGTTGGATGATCAGCCATGATCATAATGAATGGCGGAGCAGACTTGAAGGGCCGAATGTCCTACTCCTGCCCCTATTTTCTATGACACCTATAGGATTTTATAGATGATACTGAGTTTAAGACAGCTACTCATATCAACCGAATCCAAGACTGATGGGCTTGTTAATTTGTAACTTTCAGGCGATAAGAAGTTATCAGTAATCTGCCAATATGTAACTGCCCTCTGAAATGGTCACACGATTGTGGGGAACTGTTACTACACAAATATTACCTGGTCTGGGAAGCTTATCTGTTGGATAAAAAGGTTCTGTTGTTTTTGGCCGCCCGTTGGTTTGTGATCCATGATTGAATGGAAAGTACATTTGTTACTATATGCGCTGTAACTAGCACGTTTAAAGTCTTCCTATTGAAATAACTTTTGCATTGGGGTGACAGACATAAACAGTAAGTCTAGCTACTGCAGCGGTATATAAAAGTTGCAACACTCTTATGAGGTGCCTTGAAGTTTCCTTCATTAGTTTGACCTCTTTACTGAACTACAATCTCTATTTAGTTTACGGAGCCTTACCATAAACTTCTAATACTTTCTCTTCCATTTTTTTGATTTTCTCCGCATCTTCTTTATTCGATAACCGCGAGAGAAAGAGGAACTTTGCTAGGGCATAGGACACAAGCCCGGAGACTATTTCCATCCTTCGGCCATTACGCTACAACTTCTCCAAAACTGACAAGAGCTAAACTTCCGGGTCTGTTGGACCAGACACATCGAGCAGAGAGGAGAGTTACAGACAATTTATTTTACAGTGCTTAGCTCGTTCTAATGTATAAAAATAACACTGCATATATAGTTCATTACTAATATATGTTTGCTGCAAGCAAGGGTTTAAAGAGTAACTAAAACAGCTAATAAATCACAGATAAAATTAATTAAAAAGTAAATATGTAAAAGTAACTTTTGTGTATGAATAATTTAATTACTGGCATATCTATAATACATTAAATATTTAATCTCTGCACATACTTCCTGTTAACGTTACCCTCATTGTAAACATCTACTAGTGCACTTGTCATGAAAACTGCCTATATAAAATTGTCACACTGTAATTATACCCTATCACCATGAAGACACTGCAATGGCACCATTGGCCAGAGGGTGTAAAATTACAGCGTGACAAGTTTACAAAGGTAGCTTCCATTTTTAATGTGGACATAGGCATTTAAGATGGTAGTATAGAAATAAGATGAAAAAAGCCTTGAGCAAGATTATAATTTAGAAGACTCCCCTACCAGAATAGTGGTTTTGTGAAATAAACTCCCAGCAAATTTGATGTTGAGAGAATTAATACCTTTTAAAAGGAGCTGAATAGGAACATCTTTTTGGTTTGGAATTGTGTTGCTAGATAGAGGGTTCGCCATAGACTTAAATTATCAAATACTTCACAGCACAAAAAGCAATGAAAGGCCTGTGGCAGGGCAGAGAATTGTTGCCTAAAAGGTATTCGGTCTGTGTGTTAAATTGTGAAGAAAGGTGGATGATTATACACCAATATTTGGGAATCAGGGACTAACTACACAGACTATTCCTTGAAAGCAACAAGAAAGATTTACATTTATGTAGCACCTTTTGCAACCTCAGGATGCCCCAAAGCATTTCACAGCCGATTGAATACTTTTGGAAGTACACCATTAGAAAGTAGGAAATGCAGCAGCCAATTTGCGCATAGCAAGGTCCCAGAAACAATAAAGAATAGGCGGATAATCTGTTTTAGTAATGTTGGTCAATTTTTCTCTGATTATGCACCTGTGAAGCACCTTGGGACATTTCACTATGTTAAAGATCCTAAATAAATGCAGTTGTTGGATAAATATTGGTTGAGTGAGATTAAATAGGTAGGATCTGTGAAGGTAGTGAGCTTTATGATAGACCAAGTGACTAACTGCATGCAGGACTTCAGTTATGAGAGTCATGATGGGTTCCCCCTTGCAGAGAGGTCAATTACCGGGGGCACAGATTGGTAGAAGGATTAGAGGGGATATGAGGAAAAGCTTTTTCACCCAGAGGTGGTGGGTGTCTGGAATGCGCTGCCCGGATCGGTAGTGGAGGCAGAAATCCTGAACTCATTTAAAAGGTGCCTGGACATGCACCTGAAGTGCTGTAACCTGCAAGGCTATGGACCAGGTGCTGGAAGGTGGGATTAGAATGGGCGGTTTGTTTTTTCAGCCGGGGCACACACGATGGGCTGAATGGCCTCTTTCTGTGCTGTAACTTTTCTGTGGTTCGATTTATAGTATCTCCTTACTTAATCTATTTCCAGTTGAAGGGTCAATAACTAGAGGATACAGCAATAAGAATAAGGCAAAAGAACCAGGGATAACGGGAGGAAAAAATTACACAGCATATGTTGTGATCTGGAGTGTGCTGTCCAAAAGAGCAGTGGAAGCAGATTCAATGGTAACTTCCAAAAGGAAGTTGGATAAATACTTGAAGTGATAAATTTACAGAGCTCTGGGGAAACAGCAGGGGAGTGGGACTAACTGGAAAGCTCTTTTAAAGAGTCAGTACAGGTATAATGGGCCGAACGGTTGCTTCCTACACAGCTGTAAGATTCGATGATTTAATCCATTCCGGGATCGATTACTTTTGTCTGACTTTCAGATTCATCTGCTTGATTGCGAGTCAAACGGACATGATGGCAAAAGCCCCGCCCCCTTTACACTGATTGGCTGATTGGATATGACAGCGCCTAGTTCTTGTGATCCATAGGCTTAGGCCCCTGTCAGTCACACTGGCTCCACCCACCACCTTCGGTGCCGCCGTTTCTCCTCAGCTCTCGGGTGAAATTGGCTCCATGTAAACGACGAAGGTTTAGACCCAGACCCTGACAGTGACCATGGCGACAGTACCGAAGGTTCTGGAAATCTTGCTTGACGCCGCGCCGGAGTGGAGAGACGCGAAGGGCCTGTGGCCGGCCAAGGCTGTGCGCTGTTGTCAGGCGCTATGCGGCCTGTCGTCGGCCGGGGAGGGAGGGAGTGGCGGCGACCTGTGCTTCACCGCCCAATGCAAGGACTCAGGCCGCTGCTGCCGGAGGACCGTGGCCGCTCAGGCCGGGAGATTCACTGAGTGAGTTTGATGGGCAGCTGCTGTGGTCGTTAGGTCTGGAGCGTGGAGCTAATCACGTGAGCAACACGTGATCGTTTACTTGCTTGGTATTCTGGGAGTTGTAGTCCTGAATTGGGAGGAAAAAAGGCAACAGGAGGAAAAAGAAAAACTTGTATTTGTCCAGTGCCTTTCAAGAACACACATTTACAGCCAATGAAGTGCTTTTGAAGCGTTGTCGCTGTCAGGAAGCAGGGCAGTTAATTTGTGCACAACAAGGTCCCACAAAAAACAATGTGATAATGACCAGATAATTTGTCTTTGTGATCATAGAAGGTGTATGGTATAGAAGGAGGCACTAGACACTAAATTGCAGCATGTGAGGTGCATATCCAGACACCTTTTAAATGAGTTGAGGGTTTCTGCCTCTTCTATCCTTTCAAGCAGTCAGTTCCAGACCCCCACCACTCTCTGGGTGTAAATGTTTCTCCTCATCTCCACTCTAATCTTTCTACCACTTTAAATCTATGCCTCCTGGTCACTGACCTCTCTGCTCAGGGAAATGGGCCCTTCAGCTCCACTCTATCCAGTCTCCTCAAAATTTTGTACATTTCAATCAGGTCTCCCCTCAGCCTTCTCTGTTCCAAGGAGAACAACCCCAGCCTATCCAATCTTTCCACATAGCTGCATTTTTCCAGTCCCGGCAACATCCTAGTAAATCTTCTCGTGCAGTTACGTTCTTTCTATCATGAGGTCACCAGAACTGCACAGAGTACTCAAGTTGTGGCCTAACCAATGAGTTGTACAGTTCCAGCATAACCTTCCTGCTCATATTCTATACCTCAGCTAGTAAAGGAAAGGATTCCATATGCCTTCTTAACCACCTTATTGATCTGTCCTGCTACTTTCAGGGATCTGTGGACATTCACTCTAAGGTCCCTCACTTCCTGAATACTTCTCAGTGTTCTCCCATTAATCATGTATTCCTTTGCTTTGTTTAACTTCCCCAGATGCATCACCTCACACTTCTGAGTTGAATTCCATTTGCCACTTTTCTGCCCATCTGACCAGTCCATCAATATCTTCCTACAGCTACCCTCCTCGCTATCTACCACACTGCAATTTTTGTGTTATCAGCAAACTTCTTGATCATGTCCCCTACATTTATTTTGAAATCGTTAATATAAACCACAAAAAGCATGGGACCCGGTACTGATCTCTGCGGAACGCCAGTGGAAGCACCCCTCCAGTCGCAAAAACACCCGACAACAATTACCCTTTGTTTCTTGCCACTGAGCCAATCTTGTATCCACCTTGCTACATTTCTCTGGATCTCATGGGTTTTTATTTTTTTAAAACCAGTCTGCCATGTTGAACCTTGTCAAAAGCCTTGCTAAAATCCATGTAGACCACATCAATTGCAATATCCTCATCAAAAATATTCGATCAAGTTGTTAAGACAAGATCTTCCCTTAACGAATCCATGCTGACTATTTTTGACTAATCCGTGCACTTCTAAGTGACAGTTTATCCTGTCTCTCAGAATAGATTCCAATAATTTGCCCACTACTGAGTTTAGACTGACTGGCCTGTAATTATTTGGTATATGCCTCGCTCCCTTTTTAAACAGTGGTACAACTTTTGCAGTCCTCCAGTCCTCTGGTACCATACCTGTATTCTGTGATGTTGGTTGAAGGGTAAATATTGGCCAGGATACCCAGGAGAACTCCTTGACTCCTCTTTAAAAATAGTGCAGTGGGATCTTTGACATCCACCTGAGAGGGCAGACGGGTCATCGGTTTAACATCTCATCCGAAATCTGGCACCTCCAGCCATGCAGCCCTCCCTCACTACTGCACGGGAGTGTCAACTTTGATTTTTTTGTGAGTTGACAGAATAAAAACAAAATACTGTGGATGCTGAAAATCAGAAATGAAAACAGAAAGTGCTGGAAATATTCAGCATGTCTGGCAGCATCTGTGGAAAGAAAAACCGAATTAATGTTTCAGGTCTATTTTTATTTTTGTCCAGTTATACCCTGGCTGATCTGTATCTTGACTCCAGCAGCCTGCCTTGGCTCTGTGTTCCAAATCTTAACCCTCTGCATGGGGAAAAAAGGAACACACTACCTGAAAGAGTGATGGAAGCAGATTGCACGAGAACTTTAGACATGTATTTGAGGACTAACTTGCAAGGTTAGTCGGGGAAAAAGCTAGGGTGTGGGACTGAATTGGACAGCTCTTTCAAAGAGCTGGCACTGGCTGAATTGCCAGCTTTTGTGCTGTGAGATTCTATGATTCTAATCATTGAATCTCAGCTTTGAAACGTTCAATTGACCCCAGCCTCAACAGCTTTTATGGGGGAGAGCGTTCCAGATTTCCACCACCCTTGTGTGAAGAAGTGCTTCCTGACATCACCCCTGAACAGCCCAACTCTAATTGCAAGGTTCAGTGGTAATATCTGGGAGAACCTCTTCATCTCTCCACTTCTCTCTTAGATTTTAAGCAGTATCTTAAAACTACCACCTAATAAATCTTCTTTGACTCACTGTCGGTATTTTGTCTATTAGCCTCCTGTGAAGCACCTTGGGACATTTAAAGGGGCTATCTAAATACAAGTTATTGTTGATTAACCAACTAATCACCATTCCCTAAAGTGGTCATTGGTTTGAACGTTTTGTATCTTAGTCACAGTCAAAGGCTTTCTGTGCTCTCAGCAGCTGTTGGGGGCAGAATCGGGAGACATTTGTCCTTGTTACACTTGCTTCTGGCTGCTGTCTGATGCTATCTCTACAATATTAAAAAAAAAATTAATCTGCGCATGAGCTGATCACTAGGCCATTCGGATTGCACTTCAGCCTGCACTGGAAGGAAATGCCCAGAAAGGTTCAGACAGCAGCCTGTGGGCTATGTGCACTCCCACATTGTTTTTCCCCTTCACCCCTGGTAACGTGGCCTTCGGAGCCCAGTCAACTGCATCCTGTTGGTATTTGTTTTTATTTTTTGGTTTTCCCAGCTTGAATCTTGTAGACCTGAAGGCTAGAGTAGGACTGTGCTTAGTGCTGCTCCTTCATCAATAGATAAATTCTAAATCAGAACATCAAGATGATATCGACTTGAGGTGTATATACAAATGAATAGATTTAATCTTTAAAATGGCCTTGCATGGTACACACCTGTGCAGCTCATCTGGCAAAATACTAACTGGCCCACATAATCGTCTTGGAGAGGGTGCAGAGGAGGTTTATCAGAATGATACCAGGGATGAGGGACTTCAGTTATGTAGAGAATGGAAAAGCTGGGATTGTTCTCCTTGCGGTAGAGAAGATGAAGGGGAGATTTAATAGAGGTTTTCAAAATTTGAGGGGTTTTAATGAAGTAGATCAGGAAAATTGGTATCCATGTTAATCTGTTAATTGTGTATCAATGGTTTGGTTATATATAGGTGAAGGGTGTTAATTGGGGTCATAGTCGAGTACTTATAAGCAGACAGTCGCTGAGACTGGTGGAGGGTTTAAGTGAGGAGCTACATGTTTGTGATAAATGTGAAACTGAGTGAACTGAGTGGGGCGGCGCAGTGGTTAGCACCGCAGCCTCTCAGCTCCAGCGACCCAGGTTCAATTCTGGGTACTGCCTGTGTGGAGTTTGCAAGTTCTCCCTGTGTCTGTGTGGGTTTCCTCCGGGTGCTCCAGTTTCCTCCCACAGCCAAAAGACTTGCAGGTTGATAGGTAAATTGGCCATTATAAATTGCCCCTAGTATAGGTAGGTGGTAGGGGAATATAGGGACAGGTGGGGATGTGGTAGGAATATGGGATTAGTGATGGATTAGTATAAATGGGTGGTTAATGGTCGGCACAGACTCGGTGGGCCGAAGGGCCTGTTTCAGTGTTGTATCTCTAAATCTAAATCTAAAAATATAGGCTCCAGCATTATCCTTCCATAACAAGCTTTCTGGAGTTAAACAATCCACTCACAGGATGGTCGGTAACCAGAGGGCACACATTTAAGATAGTTGGCAAAAGAACCAGTGGGGTGATGAGAATTTTTTTAATGCAGTGAGTTATGATTTGGAGTGGCCTGTTTGAAAGGAATATATTTGAAAAGGAAACATTTGCAGGGCTGTGGGGAAAGAGCAGAGAGTGCAACTTCTCTGTATAACAAGGAGGATTGATGAGGGTAGTGCAGTGGATGTGGTCTTCATGGATTTTATTAAGGCATTTGACAAGGTCCCATGTGGCAGACTGGTCAGAAAAATAAAAACCCCTGGGATACAGGGGAATGTGGCAGGTTGGATCCAAAATTGGCTCAGTGACAGGAAACAAAGGGTAATGGGCAATGGATGTTTTTGCGAATAGAAAGCGGTTTTCAGTGGCGTTCCACAGGGCTCAATGTTGGGTCCCTTCCTGTTTGTGGTATATATTAATGATTTGGACTTAAATGTGGGAAGCATGATTTGGAAATTTGGAGATGACACAAAAATTGGTCGTGTAGTTGATAGTGAAGAGGATAGCTGTAGACTCCAGAACGATATCAATGGTTTGGTTGGGTGGGTGGAAAAGTGGCATATGGAATTTAATCCGGAGAAGTGTGAGGTAATGCATTTGGGGAGGGCAAACAAAGTGAAGGAATACACAATTTGGGAGGATATTGAGAGGGGTAGAAGAAGTGAGAGACCTTGGAGTGCATGTCCACAGGTCCCTGAAGGTGGCAGGGCAGGTAGATAGAGTGGTGAAGAAGGCATATGGAATGCTTTCCTTTATTGGCCGAGGTATAGAATACAAAAGCAGGGATATAATGCTGGTTAGGCCTTAGCTGGAGTATTGCTCACATTTCTGGTCACCACATTACAGGAAGGACATAATTGCTCTGGAGAGAGTACAGAGGAGATTTACAAGAATGTTGCCAGGGGTTGAAAGCAGCAGCTATGAGGAAAGATTGGATCGGCTAGGGTTGTTTTCCTTTAGAACTGAGCAGGCTGAGAGGTGACTTAATTGAGGTGTACAAAATTATGAGGAGCCTAGATAGAGTAAACTGGAAGGACTTGTTTCCCTGAGCGGAGAGGTCAGTTACCAGGGGGCACAGATTTAAGGTGATTGGTAGAAGGATTAGAGGGGACGTGAGGAAAAACTTTTTCACCCAGAGGGTAGTGGATGCCTGGAATTCACTGCCTGGATCGGTGGTAGAGGCTGAAATCCTCAATGCATTTAACAGATACCTGGACATGCACCTGTAGTGCTGTAACCTGCAAGGCTATGGACCAGGTGATGGAAGGTAGGATTGGATTGGGCAGCTAGTTTTTTTTCGACCGGTGCAGACATGATGGGCTGAATGGCCTCCTTCTGTGCCATAACTTTTCTATGGTTCTTTCAAAGAGCCGGCAGAGGCACCATCGGCCAAATTATTATGCACACATGCTGGTGGTGGGGGAGAGAAAGCAGAACCTACATTTAACTTGCTGTAGTAAAATATAGTGGTGGAGTGACAACTGTGCTGAATATTTTTATATGAACATTGAACAGCTGGTGCTCATTTATAGGCCACACTTTTAAACATGAGTTGTGCCCCTCGAATACATTTCAGAGATTGTTTTTTCCAAGCAATGTTGTCATGCCAGTAGTGAATTGGCTTTAGTCCTTTGTGAAGAGAAGTCTATTAGCAAGATGTTACCCTGCAGAGCTTCCTGAGGAAAAAGATGAAGCAGGTTGCAGCATATACTTTTCAATCTGAGATGATAAAATGTTTCCAGTCCCAGCATTGAGTGTAAGCTCTAACCACTTGTATCTAATATCCCTGTGGTATCATGTGTGACGAACAGAAGTTCTTACCCACAGCTGTCACAAAAGTTTCTTAATTCAAGTGAAAAAGCCCTTCAAAACACTCCTGCAGGGGATGCAGAGACCAAGTGGGCCCACATCAGAGACGTCATCTATGACTCAGCAATGGAACTCAGTAATGCCATTGATTCTCTAGCCAGTGGAAAAGCCCCTGGGAAGGACGGCATTACCCCTGAAATAATCAAGAGTGCCAAGCCTGCTATATTCTCAGCACTCCATGAACTGCTTTGCCTATGCTGGGATGAGGGAGCAGTACCACAGGACATGCGCGATGCCAATATCATCACCCTCTATAAGAACAAGGGTGACTACAACAACTACCGTGGAATCTCCCTGCTCAGCATAGTGGGGAAGGCCTTCGCTCGAGTCGTTTTAAACAGACTCCAGAAGCTGGCTGAGCGTGTCTACCCTGAGGCACAGTGCAGCTTTCGAGCAGAGAGATCCACCATTGACATGCTGTTCTCCCTTTGCCAGCTACAGGAGAAATGTCGCGAACAACAGATGCCCCTCTACATTGCCTTCATAGATCTCACCAAAGCCTTTGACCTCGTCAGCAGACGTGGTCTCTTCAGACTACTAGAAAAGATTGGATGTCCACCAAAGCTACTAAGTATCATCACCTCATTGCATGACAATATGAAAGGCACAATTCAGCATAGCAGTGCCTCATCAGACCCCTTTCCTATCCTGAGTGGCGTGAAACAGGGCTGTGTTCTCGCACCTACACTGTTTGGGATCTTCTCCTCACTGCTGCACTGTCATGCGTTCAAGTTTTCAGAAGAAGGAATTTTCTTCCATACAAGATCCGATGGCAGGTTGTTCAACCTTGCCCGTCTTAGAGCGAAGACCAAATTAAGGAAAATCCTCATTAGGGAACTCCTGTTTGCTGATGATGCTGCATTAACATCCCACACAGACGAGTGTCTGCAGAGACTCATCGACAGGATTGTGGCTGCCTGCAGCGAATTTGGCCTAACCATCAGCCTCAATACTCCATCCATCAATATCTGCGACCATGCTCTGGAAGTGGTTTAAGAGTTAGCCTACCTAGGCTCAACTATCACCAGGAACCTGTCTCTCTATGCAGAAATCAACAAGCGCATGGGAAAGGCCTCTGCTGCTACGTCCAGACTGGCCAAGAGGGTGTGGGAAAATGGCGCGCTGACAGGAACACAAAGGTCCGAGTGTATCAAGCCTGTGCCCTCAATACCTTGCTCTATGGCAGCGAGGCCTGGACAACGTATGTCAGCCAAGAGTGACGTCTCAACGCGTTCCATCTTCACTGCCTCCAGAGAATCCTTGGCATCAGGTGGCAGGACCGTATCTCCAATGCAGAAGTCCTGAAGGCGGCCAGCATATACGCGCTACTGAGCTAGCGGTGCTTGAGATGGCTTGGCCGTGTGAGCCGCATGGAAGATGGCAGGATCCCCAAGGACACATTGTACAGCGAGCTCGGACCCACCGGCCATCCCTGTCTCCGCTTTAAAGACGTCTGCAAACGTGACATGAAGTCCTGCGACATTGACCATAAGTCGTGGGAGTCAGTTGCCAGCGATTGCCAGAGCTGGCGGACAGCTATAAAGGCGGGGCTAAAGAGGGGCGAGACGAAGAGACTTAGCAGTTGGCAGGAAAAGAGACAGAACTGTAAGGAGAGAGCCAACTATTTAACAGCCCCGACAACCAATTTTATCTGCAGCGCCTGTAGAAGAGTCTGTCACTCTAGAATTGGCCTTTATAGTCACTCCAGGCGCTGCTGCACAAACCACTGACCACCTCTAGGTGCTTACCCATTGTCTCTCGAGACAAGGAGGCCAAAGCAGAAGTTCCCTTATTTATATACTTTGTGTTTTTGTAATGCTGTTCTAGAAACTCTTAGAAAGATTTACTACACTTACAATTTGTAAAGTTAAATGTCAAAGTGAACATAAAAGCATTTACAAACCAAGGAAACTTTCCTTCTTAGCCTTCGAAGTGCAAATAGTATTCTTTTGAAATGTATTAGTTCTCAGGACATGGATGTCCTTGGCCGGACTGACATTTATTGCTCATCCTTAGCTGCCCTTAAGCTGATAATGGTCCTTCTTCTTGAACCCCTCAGCCAGTGTGGTGAAGCTGCTTGCACAGTGTTTTGGGTAGGGAGCTCCAGGATTTTGAAGTCACAATGAACGAATAGCAACATGCCCAAGCTGGGATGGTGCGTGACTTGACGGGGAACTTGGCTGGTTGTGTTCCCATGTATCTGCTGCCCTTGTCCTTCAGGGTGGTAGAGGTCATGGGTTTGGGAGTTGCTGCCAAGAATCCTTGGTGAGGCGTTGCAGTGAATCTTGTAGATAGTAAACAATGCAGCCATGGTGTGTCAGTGGTGGAGGCTGTGGATGTTCTGATTATTAATACATCCCGTTCTTGAAGGGTTTTGTTGGGTGCTAAAAATTTTTTTTATCAAATATGACTAAAACCTAGATTTATAGAACCAGATTATGCAGTGATTTAACTATCCTTCCTTCCACTTTTGCTCTCTCCACACAACATTTAGAGAGTGTGACTATGTGTGGCTGTAGTTGAGTGCAGCAAAGGTTTTTGCCAAGGTAATTGCGCCTTAATGAGGTGTAAACGGCTGAACAACCAAGACTGCCTCAAAGAATTAATATGGTATAAGTGATGTCTTTGTTATTGAAGTCAATGCAAACGGTCAATGTTAAGTTACATAGAAATTACAGCACAGAAACTGACCGTTCAACTGGTCTGTATCGGTGTTTATGCTGCACACGACCCTCCTCCCCACCTTACTTTATCTCACCCTACATTAGTTGCCTGGTATAAACATTGATAATTCTATACCTTTCTTTTCCCTTCAAGTTGAATGTATTTTCTGTCTTTGACTTTTTTTGGGCAGGTTTGTTTGGGAAACAACTGAGACTCTGCAGGCTTCACCTGTTAGGGAGCGGCTTCTTGCTCTCAATAGCCGCAATGATCTGGGGATCTACGAGCTCCGTGTCCAGGATGGCATCTGTGATGTCACCAATACTCACACTTGTAATGAAGAGGCACTGAAGAAGGTGGTTGAAAGCAAGAACCTGAGTGAGTGTTGATACTGTGTTTGTTAAAGAAATTGTGCTTATCAAAATGGTGAAAACTGGTATGTTGAGCCATAGCAGTATAATGTAATACAGAACAAAACTGTTAAATGAATGTTATGTTTTCAATGGCAAAAGGGTCGGTAACCGGAGGACTCTGACTTAAACTAATTGGTGGCGTTAAAAAAGAGACGACATGAGGAGCAAAAATTTAATGTAGTGAGTTGTTCTGGAATATGCTGCTTGAAAGGGTGGTGGATGCAGATTCAGTGGTAACTTTCAAAAGGGAATTGGATAAATACTTGAAGGGGTGAAAAATTTGCAGGGCTATGAGGAAAGAGAAGGGGAGTGGGACTAATTGAATAGCTCTTTCAAAGAGCTGACACAGGCATGATGGGCCGAATGGCTGCCTCCTATGCTGTATCTTTCTATGGTTCTATTTTGCCAATTTAATTTTATTCACTTAACTGTTCTATTCTTTTAATGTTTCAACTGTTGTATCAAGTGGAAGAAGCTAACAGTGCAATACAAACTGCTGTAAAAGTGGTCACTTGTAATAGATGATGTATTTATGCTATTTGCTTCATTACCATATACAGATTATAGTGCTGCACAGGAAATCATTTAACCATTTTACTAATTTTAATACGGCCCCTATCATTGGAAGAAGATAGAAAAGGGATTTGTGCATTAAGATTTTATTCCCTTAAATGTTTTATTCTCATCAGTTATTCATTTAATTGGGCTTGACTATACTGAAAAAAAAATCACGGAATACATGTCTTCTCTTGCATAACTGTTCCCACAGATTTACAGATATGCCGGGCTAGCAAAAAGCGTGTTTTAAAAAAAAAAGCCTTTTCTGGGTGCTGGCTTAAAAGTCCATTTATAATCATTTTTGTTTCAATTGTTTTTTTGCTCTTTTGTACAGTCACTGATCATGTTAAAATACAGAAAATGTAGATTTACTATCGAAATTTGTATGAAAATTCTTGTTAATTCTTCTGCATTTAGATAGTTCAGAGGTAAATTGTGTTGGTTTCCAGGTCTGCCTTCGACTTTTACTGTGAAGATTCTGTCGTTTAAAAGCAGCAAATCCTACATACTACTCGATAATTGCACTCTGCTCCATCTGACTTGGTTGGAGGGAACTTCAGAAGCAGATGTTTTAGTTGGCTTTAAACTTTGTCTGCCCCCCGCTGTTTCAGAGAAAATAACAGATGGCCAGATTTGCCAAGAAATGCTTTTCTTATTGGATAGTACAGGCTGGATCTGTATCCTTTTTCTAAAAAACTGTTATTGAACAACTTAACACAAAGCACTGCATGAATAATAATTACTGTTAAAATACTACACTTTATTACACTTCATTATATGAGACGTAAGTACTCATTCACAGCAGAGAAGGAACAACCTTGCAGCAGCAAATTAATCGCTGGCCAGGGAACTAATTGACAATCACGCCATATGGTGTGATATTCTGATTGTTGTTGCTCTTTTGACTGTAGTAAGCGAAGTTGGATTTTGGTTCTGATGCTTGTCAAAATAT
The DNA here is from genome assembly GCF_036365525.1 of Heterodontus francisci. Lineage (NCBI taxonomy): Eukaryota > Metazoa > Chordata > Chondrichthyes > Heterodontiformes > Heterodontidae > Heterodontus > Heterodontus francisci. The sequence goes on from NC_090408.1 coordinate 41,517,181, forward strand.
AACAGAGGAATCTTTAAAGAAAGAAAGGTACAAAGAACTGTAATTAGCATCCTTTTTGTAACTGCCACCCACTGTAACATTTTTGACTTATCTCATTAGCACTTATTCAATCTAGCTTCCTCAATGAATAGGTTACCGATCCTGACAGTACTCGGGAACTGAATTAACATGCATGCAGCTATAGCAATGTGATTAGTGAACATTCCCATCTTTACATTGATAATTCAGATTCCTTACATGGCAAGTCTCAGCAATTTCTGCTTTTCTCCCCTCAGCGATGAATATGTTTTCAAATAAACTATATTTTTAAATTAAGGCTGTAATAGGTTTTGCTGAAAGGAGTCCTGATGGCAGTACTGTATGATTGGTGCAGATTATCTGACAATAGTTCCTCCACCACATGATGGTCTGTAATGCTCCATTTATTTTTATGTGAACTAATCTTCAAGGACACGTGCTTTGACTGCTCCTAAAAAATCAATAACCATTTTCCAAGGTTAATTTCTGACTCTGTTTTACTTTAACTGCTGTAGGACAGTATGAGAACATATTTTTGAAGTTATTCACCTTTGCTCAATAGAGTCTTGCTTCACCTCCTCCCGACCCCTCCAGTCCATTGCAGCAGTTTTTTTACTTGCAAAACATTTATTTACATTTTGTTAATTGGAGGAAATGTACCTAAAAATACATTTTAAAATGCACCTTTGTGATAACAGCTGAGCAAGTTGTGTTAGTTGGGGGTGAAATGCAATGCATATCACAAAGAATTAAGTTATGGTAAAGTGGTGAGAGAAATGGTTAAGGGGTAAATACAAAGTTATTTAGTTCTACTTCAGTTCTTTTTGCTAATCAGAAACCATAGTAATTTGATCAACTAACAGAAAAATTAAGCAGGCTTTTATGGAGTAGTCATATTTGTGTATGTGTGAGAGGGAGGAGGGCTTGAAGTACTGGGTATTTTGCAGCTGGAAAAAATAAACTTGTATTATACTTGCATTCAAAAATTATCAATAAAAATAACTGAATATTACAAAATAGAGTCTGGGGTTGTACCAAAACCATAAAGTTGCCAATGCAACAAATTTATTACATTTATTTATTGCATTCAGCTTCACAACTTGCTATAGTGAGATTTGAAATCACTCCTGATTTACCCAGTACCATAAACAATGTTTCTGTCTAATGTCCCTTCGCTGTGCTTTGTCCATTTGTTGCACTGCGTAGTCTCTAAGATTTTTAATCTTTAAGATTGCGACGTGGCTGTGTATGCACGCACCTTTATGGGCCGCTGCTTGTGCGTGGCCTGTTGGGATCTTTTATCAATAAGTTTTTGGAATAACATTCCTTAATATAATGCCTTATAAGATGTCTATAGTACTGTGGACGGTAAGCAGCTTGGTAGCGTTAATCTTTTCCTTTGCCGGGCTGGAGGAACTGAAGAGGCAAATGATGATGTCTGTAACCTGTCCTGCCTGAAAAGACTCTGGGTGTCTCATGACTTAGATGTTGCTGTGGCTGTGAACAGCTCTAACTGTGCTATTTATGTCAACTTGAATAATTTTTTTAGGTAAACCTATTTTTAATGTCTTTACATAAAAAGGTAGAAAAATATCAGATTTTCCATGTTGAACGAGTTGTGTTAAGTGCCAGACTTGGGAAACGCATAAGTGAGGGCACTTAATTTCCCCATCCCGCCCCACCCCCCAAAAAAAATTCTGGTCTTGATAGAATTATTACAACTCTCTTTTTGACTCTTGGCTAATTATGTCCCATAGCCAGCATATCTACTGCTTTCTCCCTCTCCTGGAATAACATTTTTGAAGTATTAAGTGTTGGCTTTGCTGGAGTTCTTCAAATGGCACTTTTAATGACTGCAGTGGACTTGGAAAGAAATGGTATCCCAGCCAGATGTTTTTAATCTTAAAATTCACACCACCTTTCCCAAATCCAAACTATACTGTTCCATATGCAAAATTTTCAGCATTATAAAGAAGTAAGAAATGTCTTGCTTATGTATATATTTATTGGGTATGCTAGATCTGTATGCAAACTGTCTTGTCCATTCATTGTGGCCATAACTGAGATGATGGTATATAGCAGTGGGCCATTCCAAACATTTGCTTCCATATCTTTCCTGGAAACGCATAGCATCTACTTGGAACCTTTCACCTAACTTGTCTGAGATCCAAAACTAGACATGCAAATAGTAGCAGAATAATACGTGATCATTATAAAACTAGGTGTCATCTGACTATGGGCAGCATCGAAGAGGATCTGCAAGTCAGTGTTTAAAAGGACATTTTCGGCATCTGATCTCTTATGGCGTTTCGAAAGAGTTGGGATCGATGTATACCATGAAATTCAGATTGTTGTTGTCTTGCAGAAAGCACCCTGAGCACTTGCGGCATATGAGTAAAACTTCTGATGATGCACCTTTGAAAGCACCTGCTGGCATTGATGAGGATGACCTTACCAGTTCTGTGTATAGCAATAAAGTGCTCAACCTATCGTTCCAAGCAGATAGGTAAGGGTAGAAGGAAAAAGATTGTTATCAAATATCATGACATTTATAGAGTCATTGAGTCATTATGGCACAGAAGGAGACCATTTGGCCCATCGAGTCCATACTGGAAGGATGAATGTCAACTGCCAAAAACGGGGACCTTTAGATCTTCGGTTGAACGCTCTCCCAACTGAACTATTGTAATCTTTCAGTTTCCCATATTTGTCTGGCCTGCTTGAGATTGCCAAGTATTGTCAACATTGTAGGGAATGCAATACAATAATCTCATGCTGACTGGAAATTGGGTTGTGGCTGGCTGTACTTTTGACATAGGAACCTAAAGGAGGGGGGAGGAAAACTGAGCCTTCTGCATTGACTAGAGCCCTAGTTCCAGAGGGTAGTATGTAACACACAGTTCTATATATGTTTCACTTATGTGCTTTTATCAAATCGTGGAACGATCACCTGTCGGCATCTATATATCTGTCATAAATAGTGTTAAATATCTCAAACAAAGTAAAGAATTTGTTTGAAAACTCCATTCCAGTATACATAGTACAGAATGTTTTGCCATTTTTTTTGTAGGTTTTAGCAGTTTCTCGTGAACTATAAATTCTGTAGCTGCTGAAAAAGCAGGCACTATTTGAATAGAATTTCCAACTTGAATCACTTCACGTGAGTTGGTGATACTGTGCCATTTAATAACATTGGCTATCAGGGTTATGGGTGCAGAAATACTCCGTTGCTTCCAAGTTCAGAGGAGTATCATACTATTTTTAGGATTGCATTTAATATAATCTTCTCGATTTTCCGTTTATCGGATCATATATCAGAACTAGAACCTCTGGGAATGGGCTAAGGGAATGTTGAGGTATGGATTGATGGGGGAGCACATGGACCCAGTGTAAAGGAAAACTTTTGATGAGTTTACAACAGCAGCAGAAATTTGCATTTATGTAGCTCCTTTTTAATGTAGAAAATGTCTCAAGTTGCCTCAGAGAAATGCGAGGAAAAGGTAGATGGGCTGAGTCAAAGGAGGAGAAATTAGGATGGGTGATGAAAGCATGTTCAAAGAGGTGATTCTTAAAGGAGGAATGGGAGATGGAGAAGTGGATGGGTCTAAAGGAAAAAAGACTTGTATTTATATCGTGCCCTTGACAGACCTCAGGACGTCCCAAAGGGAAAGAATCTGAGTTTGAGGCCATACTATTTTACTAATTCACAGAGACTAGTAAGACAGTATTTATTATCGTAAAGTGTGCATTATAGGGTTATTTTATTACATAATATAAATATTTTATATGTTTTAAAGGTCCTGGAAGGCCCGCTTGGGAACTTCCTACAGCAAGACTAAAGTATTGATGGCAGAAGGATTCCTGCAAAGGTCTCCCTGGTATCACCAACTGTCCTGTCGGAATTCTGATGTTGCACCCTGCCATGTTGATTTTCATAAATCTCCGGTAGTGCCCCACGATAATGTTACGAAAAGCTTTGGACAGAAAGAGGATCTGAACAACACAGCTAACGAATTGAGAGGGATCCTGCAGCTTCAGGGGTGCAAGGAATCCATGAACATTGAGACAGTGTCTGTTTCTGGATTCAGTGTTTTATTCACTCTCGTTGCACCTGACTCTAGAGCATTGACTGTTGCCTTCTGGGACTTAGAAACACAGCAGGTGAAATATCATCACATCGATGGCCATTCCTTACCAGTGGAAGGAGATGGGAAGGATCAATTATGCCTGTTTCTCACAGGTATGTATTTGATGCTTTTTAAAATAACTGTTTGTGTAGTGTCTTTATCAGTCAGGAATGTCTCTAAGCAGTTGATGTGATGAATTACTGTTTCAGTTTTCTTCTTTGCTGGCAAACCAGAGCAGCCATTCTGTGCCAGCAGTGTCCCATTGGGGGAAGCATGGCTTTTAAGCTTTTTTTCTTTTGGTCATGTTGACTGAGGGGGAATATTACTTAAAACACCAAGACAACTCCCTGCTCCGCTCTGAATAGTTTTATGGGTGTTCTAGAATGATTGGTGGGATCTCCGTTTAACGTCTTAACTGAAGCATTCTCAATCCTAACTCCTTCACTGCCACAAACATCTGCATAAAGGATCATAGTTGACTCTGAAATGGAATAATTGGCATTTCAACATTCACTGCAGACTTATTTATACACGAATGCGATAAATTTGTCGTGAAGTGCATAAGGCACCAGATAGGTTCCGAATTGTGCTCTGTGGATTGAGCTGAAAGTGAAGATTTATTTTAATTTTATTTAGAGGTACAGCATTGAAACAGGCCCTTCGGCCCACTGAGTCTGTGCTGACCATCAACCACCCATCTATACTAATCCTACACCAATCCCATATTTCTACCACATCCCCACCTGTCCCTCTATTCCCCTACCACCTACCCACACTAGGGGCAATCTACAATGGCCAACCCACCTACCAACCCGCAAGTCCTTTGGTGGTGGGAGGAAACCGGAGCACCCGGCAGGGATGTGCAGGGATTAGTGCGTGTCCATTAATCATAGAATGGTACAGCACAGAAGGAGGCCATTAGGCCCATAGTGTCTGTGCTAGCTTTTAAAAGAGCTGTCCCATTAGTCCCACTCCCCTGGTCTTTCCCCATAACCATGCAAAATTTTCTCCTTTTTTCTTTGTCTGGAATGTGCGCTCAAAGTACCAACTGTATTTTTCTCTAAGTGGGAGGAAGGGGAAGAGCGCATCACAAATGTCAGTTTGTCTCGATTAATAGAAATGTCGGCCTAGATTTTGTGCTCAAATCTCTAGAGTGGAAATTTAACCCACAACCTTCTGACTCAGAGGTGAGAGTGCAGTGATTGAGCCATGGCTGACATCTAATTTGCTGTTTTTTCTATGGCTTATGAAAGGTTTCTGTTCCTAGAGTTATTTACTTGTACCAGAAACATATTTTCTACCAGAATCCTTTTCTAAACAGAGGGATCTGCTTTCTCCACGTGTTTGGTGCCAACCATATCATTCTCCTATTGCAAAGCACTTTGAGATGTCTTTTGGCAGATGATCAGTGCTGTATAAATGCAAAGCGTTGTAGCTGACATTATTCATGATGCTGTCATTGAGATGCTGACATTTTCCCATTAGGCCAGTGCTTTTTTTTTTCCCAGCCTCTTTAAGGGAAGAAAGTTCAACACTGGAACTTTTATAATTGAACTGAAGATCTTTCTTGAAGCTTGCATCTTTGTAGATATGGTTTAAGTTAATTAAAATAGATGATAGAATAACTGGGAGGCAACACAGCTTGTCCTTTGACTAAACACGGTGCAGATTGTTCAAAAAGACTAAGGTAGTGTTGCTATAATCCTATATAATAAATAGCTGCATGCCAGGGCTAATAAAATGTATTGTTTAAAAAAGATAAAATTCTGTTCATAATTGGAAATGGTTTTATTTAATGACTTTATATTAAATATACTGCTCTGCTGAACGCGTGCACAGGACCATGTTGCGGTGTTTTTAATGTAGTAATCAGATGCATAGGAATGAACTGCATTTGAGTGTAACAGCAATTCGTAATAAATCTATCTGAATAACAAAGTGGGATTTGAATATCTGATTTGTGACATTCATTAATTTGTGTCTCTTTCTCTTTCTGTTGTCCTGGAGCTACGGGGCAAGAAGTTTCCTTGACACTGCCAGCCCAAGTAGCCATTTTGCATATCTATGTCTTGACGGTAAGGTGCACAGGTTATTTGCCAATGGGTAACATGAAAAACAAGACAAATCTTGTTCTCAACCAAGTGCACCTATGGACACTTTGGGGAGTGGAGATTCTGACCACTGCCACCCCCCCCTCCACCCCAGCCCATGATCCCAAGGTCAAGTACTAGGACATTCCTGTCTCTCTGGCTCCGTATTGTGCGATACGTTTGCCAACTGAATTATTTAGGAAGGTTATTAAGTTTTCCATTTGGCAATTGAATTTTAAGAATGAGCACAAATGGCTAAAAAAAATTATTTGGAGCCCTTTTGTAATAAATATCCTGTAAACATGATTTGGGACAGACACTTACTTGCTTTTTTGTTTCTAATTTATTTTGTTCAGATGCTGGCCTTTCCATGGTGGTGTTTTCTTTCTCACAAGACGATCTATTAAATCGTCTAATGATTTATGGAAAAGCAGGCATTGTTGACTCATTGTGCCATCTCAATCATTGGAATCGATGTTCAATTCCCATCCATGCCTTAGAGGTAAGGCGGTGGGGAGACTGCATACATTTAAGAAAATTTAAAAGCTTCTATTAAAGTTTGTATTCTTATAAGTGCTTTGCTAAATTCTAACAAAGATGTTTGTCGCGCGCTGTTTGGAATCCTACAACAACTTGGATTTATCTACTGCCGTTAGCATAATAAAACCTCTCCAGGTGCTTCGTGGCAAAATTAGTGAACAAAGGTTGATATTGAGCCACAGAAGGAGATGTTAGGATAGGTGACACAAAACCTGGTTAAAAGGGCTTGTTTTAAGGAGCATCTTGAAGGAGGAGAGAAAGGTAGCGAGGCGGAGAGGTTTAGGTAGAGTCCAGACAGCCGAAGGTACAGCCACCTGTGATGGAGCGAAGGAAGTTGGAGATGTGCGAGGCAAGCAGAGATCTCGGAGGGTTGTAGATGTGGAGGAGGTTAGTGATAGGAAAGGGCAAGACCAAGAAGGGATTTGAAAACCAGGATGAGAATTATAAAATGGAAGCATTGCTAAACTGGGAGCCAGTATAGGTCATAAGCACTGGTGATAGATGAACAGGACTTGGTGCAAGTTAGGATACAAGCAGCAGAGTTTTGGATGAGCTCAAGTTTATGGAGGGTGTTGTGTTCATAGGTCTACAGCAGTTGATGAATGAAGGAAAACTTGCATTTTCTTAAGTCACTATATTTGTTCTGATAGGAACTCCCTCCTTAGGCTTTTGAAAGCAGAGAAGCTTTCTGATCATGGTTCGTCTTCACTGAGTAAACAAGTAAAGAAAAACCTCAACACCTTTAACTGCAAGATGAGACAGCTACCAGCAATTGGAGGAAGCTTTCCTCTGTGCCATTTACAGCAGAATCATAATTGGTTTTTCTTTTTTGACAAATGCGGGTTAATTAAAGAACAAAGTGATTCCTAACATCCCAGCAGTCCGCTGACGTCATCAGAGTGCGCCAAGTTGCGCACATGCACAGCTACATCTTGCCAGGACTAAGTGGCGCGTGTGCGGGATGATGTCATCGTGCAGTGCCAACATCATCGCGTATCTGCGCCTGGTTCATCTTCGCACATACGCGATTAAGCGTCATCAGGTATCCAGCCTCCCACTTGTCTGGAGGAAGCGGCTGAATGGGAGACTTTGAGGCGGGAGTTCTCCCCCCTCGGCAACTTGCTCCAGATCTCGCTGCTCCTCCTCGCTCCCCTGCCCCCCGCCCCCCCCCCCCCCCCCCCACTCCAGCTGCTAGCTCTAGGCTGCACCGCTTCCCTCCCCTCGGCCACTCGTTCCTACATTGTCCCGTCACCCCTTGCGGCCGACCAGAGAATGGGGTGGTGCTTGTGGGGAACAATCGGCCAGGGGAGTTGGGGGGAGCAGAGAGGTCTGGAGCGAGCGGTGGGGGTGGGGGGGGAGGAAATGAGTTGCTGAGGGGGCAGAGCAGCCAGTGGGGTGGGAGCTAGTAGCTGCGTTCAGGTGAAATCAGTCCTGGTCAGTCATATAAACAAATCACAATAATGAATTGGCAGCACATTTTATACACTGCCTGATTTTCGATCGGGGTAACAACTCACTATCTTCCAATGGAAATTCAATCATAAAATTCCTTTTGTATTTAATAGGATTTGAGGATTACAGTTAGTATCCTATAACTACATAGTAGCATATTACTGGACTTCAATCCAACTTAATGGAAGGTTAGTTTGCTGGAACGATCTAGCCATAAGCATTTCCTGTGATAAATTGAGCCGCGCCATCTTTAATCCTGGCAGCTACCTGAACGTCGCAGACACTGACGTTCCAGTTGAAGAAGCTGCATTTGTGCATGTGCAAGTATTGTGCCACCTAGTGGTTGCATTGTCAGCAAATGCAGCCATTAAAGAAAGCCAGCATGGATTTCTTAAGGGAAAATCATGTTTAACTAACTTGCTGGAGTTTTTTTTTAAAGAGGTAACAGAGTGTTGATGAGAATAATGCTGTTGATGTGGTGAACATGGACTTCCAAAAGGTGTTTGATACAGTGCCACACAACAGACTTGTGAGCAAAGTGTTAGGACTGAGGCAGGAGCAATGCCCTGTCGATTCAGTCCCATCGCTCCTCAGGTTGCAGCATATTATTAAAGTTTTTCCACTTAACTGGAAAACAGCCAAATTAAACACTTTATTAACCCCCAGGATAAAAATACACCAACAAATTAACTATTCAGTAAAACTAAATCTTAAACGTTATTAAGATAAACCTATGTCTAAAGACCTTATAACTTTCTTATTTAACCTTGCCTCCCCATGCGTGCACACACACATTCAAAAACTAACAATGGTTAACCGGTTTTAAACAATCGTGTTTCTTAGGAATAAAATAAGTAGTTGGGTTGTAAGTTACGTTCCCAGTTGATGAGGTATCCCAGAGTGGAGTAACCAGATGTCACTTGAAGTCTCCAGGTGAATTTGGCGAAACAGTTTTTAATAGGCATTCAAAGTATTTCAACTGCAGCAGGCATCACACAGTTCTTTCAACAAGAAGCATGGCAATAGGTCTACTTGGATTTTAAAATCGGCAGCCTTTTGGTAAAACTTTGCTGAGAATTCCGGCAAATACCAATAGGCAATGGAGAGAGTTACTTCTGTAGCAGACTTCTTAGAGATTCAAAGTTAAAATGCAATTTTCTACCTCCAATAATGCACATTGTTCTTTTCAGGGGTTTATTTCTCCTTGGTTAAACACAGTCTGAGCTCAATGTAGATATTCTCTGCTGAGCAATAGCTTCTTTTCAGTGTACAGCAAGCTTAGTTTGTTCCCAGATCAAAACTAGTTTTAACCGGTTTTTACACACACTTAAAAGTTACAGTACACCACGTGATCACTTCTCTCTCCTGCTGTGGCCTAGGAACAGGTGCAACTGGCACACTGTGTCTCTTCCCCCCCCCCCCCCCCACTTAGTTTTTAAAGACACACTGTTTTTAAACAGAGAAAAAAACAGTTCCATGACAAAAGTTATAGCTCATGGAATAAACGGGACAGTAGCAACATGGATGCGGAATTGGCTGAGAGACAGAAAACAAAGAGTAGTGGTTAAGGGATGTTTTTCGGGTTGGAGGAAGGTTTGTAGTGGAATTCCCCAGGGGTCAGTGTTGGGACCTTTGTTTTTCCTGATATATATTGACCTAGACCTTGGTGTACGGAGCACAATTTCAAAGGTTGCAGATGATATGAAACTTGGAAACATTGTGAACTGTGCGGAAGATGGTGTAGAACTGCAAAAGGACATAGACGAGTTGGAGGAAAGGGCGTACAGTTGGCAGATGAAGTTCAATACGGAGAAATGTGAAGTGATACATTTTTATCGGAAGAACATGGAGAGGCAATATATAATAAAGGGTACAATTCTAAAGGGGGTGCAGGAGCAGAGGGACCCAGGTGTATGTGATTTACGACCAGGCGCGAAAGGTGTCTAGGGGTCCCTCTCAGCCTTCACCTGGTCTTACCATAACAGGGTTTAATTTTAAGCACACTGTGTCTTTAGCAGCCCCTTGGTGAATCCTTGTTCACCGCTTTCCAATTATAAGGCAAAGAAACCAGCATGAACAGGCTTTCTTAGGTTTAAAGAAGAAAAGTTGAAATTTATTAAACTTAAACTCTAATTCGGTTATTGCCTAGGGATACAAGACATGCCCACGCTAGCATGCATATGCGATACACACATGCAAATAGAGACTGAAAAGAGCACAAGAAAAATAAAGTGGAAAAGTTTGAGGCAATATCTGAAGAGTTTTTGTTACAGTTCTTCGCGCTCACTGTAGAGTCATTGATTGTAGGTAGATCTTGCTTTTCGTTTGGGCCTGGTATTCTTCTTAAACCTTGTTCGCTGTAGGAGATTTTTCTGTCTTGGGGTTCATGTGTCTTCAGTGAATTCAGAGGCTTGTGAGAAAGAGATGGGAGCATGCAGGCCGGAGACGCTGTTGTGAGCTAGCCAGGAGAGATCTCGGTCCAGGAGCATTCTGCTTTGTGCTCAAACTGTTCGTACAAAATCAAAAAACTCGCATTGCCCAGCAGGTTAGTCATGTGACTAGCTGGTCTGACCACGTCTTGGATTGTATCACCTTAGCAGTCTCTGGAATGCTCCTCTTACACACAATACCTGGTGATCAGGTCCATTGTGGGTTGAATGTGACAGGGAATGGTCCTTTGTCCTTCTAATCACCGTCTGTTAATATGCAAATGTATTTTCTAGCCATGGCTGATCTGTTTAACAAGTCCTTTCTTCACTCCAGTAACAGTTTAATATCAGTGTTCATCACAAAATTAATGTGCCTCATTCTTGGCAGGTGGGGGCCTAGCATGACAATGTCCGTAAGTCGTTGAAGGTGGCAGGACTGGTTGAGAGCAGTTAATAAAGCATGCAGTATCCTGGACTTTGTTAATAGGGGCATAGAGTACAAGAGCAAGGAGGTATGTTGAACTTGTATAAGACACTAGTTCGGCCTCAGCTGGAGTTTTGCGTCCAGTTCTGGGTGCTGCACTTTAGAAAGGATGTGAAGGCATTGGAGAGGGTGCAGAAAAGATTCATGAGAATGGTTCTGGGATGAGGAACTTCAGTTATGAAGATAGATTGGAGAAGTTGGGACTGTTTTCCTTGGAGAAGAGAAGGCTGAGAGGAGATTTGATAGAAGTATTCAAAATCATGAAGGGTCTAGACAGAGTAGATAGGGAGAAACTGTTCCCATTCGTGAAAGGATTGAGAACGAGAGGGCACAGATTTAAAGTAATTGGTAAAAGAGGCAAAAGCGACATGAGGAAAAACTGTTTCACACAGCATGTGGTTAAGGTCTGGAACGCGTTGCCTGAGAGAGCGTTGGAGGCAGGTTCAATTGAAGCATTCAAAAGGGAATTAGACTGTTATATGAAAAGGAAGAATGTGCACGGTTATGGGAGAAGGCAGGGGAATGGTACTAGGGGAACTGCTGATTCGGAGAGCCGATGCAGATACGATGGGCCAAATGGCCATCTCCTGTGCTGTAGCAATTCTGTGATTCCTTTTATGACTCTGCTACGTGGAGCAATTTCTCTCTCTTGATGTTTGAAGTCTCTCCTATTAAGAGGATTTATCAAATTCTCACCAGATTATGAAAGAAAATTGAGCATTTTGTTAACCAGCCACATCTGCAAACACTTTTTTTTTGCTGGATTTTCATGAAACCTGTTGAGTGATGTGATGATCTTTTTACATTGCAGTGGATTTGCACCAAACTAATTACATGCATTCCTTTTGTACAGTTCTGCCTTTTGATCAAAACTAGCCATCCTAGTCATCAGTTGTGGCGTCTTGATTATTGCTTGTCTTTTTTTTGGGAGGATATAAGCACTGAAATCATGTTGGCTGGGAACAATAGAATACATTGTAACTGAGCCAAAAAAGTGAAGTTATGATCAACCCTGGAAGAAATATTCATCAAACATGTGGTGGCATTAATGTGTTTTGATTTGGTAAAGCTCTCCTGCATTTAGAGGAACCCATTTGATTTACAGTGGTGGCTTTAGACACTTTGGATGGCTGTCTTTTTGTTGACCTTTAGCCTGCTTTTGTTTTATTTAGAGGGATTAAACTGCTTGAAAGGGATGGGATACTTCCACGACTTCCTATGGCCATGATTTTTGGTTGCTTTCAATGCTATTGTATTTCTGCTGTATCCAAGATATTGTATGAGTATTTCAAACATTTTAACTGTTAATAGAATCTCCTTGTCCTGGTTTCACCTAGATCCTTAAACAAATGATCTTTTACCTTGCCTGGCTTAATATTGCTAGTATGCCCCAGTACTGGACTGTGTGGTTAATAGACTGTAAAGCTACTGTATCTGGGTGGGAGGAACACACGTTTAGGTGGGGAAACTGAGAAATATATTTAAAACCTCTTTTGATATAAAAAGACATGAGTGTAAATGTGTACTGTAAACTCTCAGCTTTACTGAACTTGGCTGTTTCTTTCTTTGAACATACACAGGGCAAATAACATGAATGCTGAAATACCTGAAGCTCATTACTGTATCTTGACTGACAAGCTAATCTTGCTTGTATTGCTGCTTATCCCCTATATATGAATTGTATGTTTTGAAAAGTCAAAGTCCAGTATGGGGACATCTGTTCTTGCTGCCCTGCCAGCAATGGCTACCATATATGTGTGACTGGCTTGATGGAATTCTGCCCATTTTATTGTCTTCCCTTTTATATTCTTTGATGTTTAAAGACTAAAAGGTGTAGATTGATTGCTGTGTTTGTCATTGTATTGAGGTTGGGGGTGTGGGTTTTCTACTCACTGGCCTTTGATTCCTACTGGACAATGTGTGTGTGTGTGGATGTCTAGTGGCCAGGTTGGGCATGGCTGTGCTGCCTTTCGTGGTTGGTTTGCAAATGAAGAGTGGCTGATCAGTTTCTGGATACCAGGAAGCTACCTAGATGTCCATGGAACCAAACCCTGGAACAAGTCATTGGCTTCAGAAGTGGAAAGAACAAGGAATGCACTGATTAACTTTGTAGATGGGTTTAATGATTCCCTCCATGTAGGTCCATGATGTAATTCTGCTGCTGTAGGAACATCTGCAGAGCATCGGTGCTGGACCGAAAACTCCCCTTTTTAGTTTATCAGGAAGAATTTGCACACAACATTAAATCGCATGAAACAGTAGGTTTTCATTTTACTATAAAGAAACAGACTCTTGGAATCTGATCTCCTCGCTATGTTTATGAGCAAAGAGCCCCAGTGTGAAGGCTATATTTCTTGGGAATGGAAAGAGTAATGAGGTCATGTGGATCAAGGGTGCAACTTCTGTTACTTGTCATTAAAGAAGCTATCTGTGTTTAAGCTCCATTTCCTTAATGTATCCTGCCCCTTCTATGACCCCTATGGAATACTGAAAAGGAAAACAAACACTCGCATTCAAGTTCTTAACTGATCGAGTAATTTTAAAACACTTTGTTTTCTTGCAAGAATAAGAAAATCTGAGGTACATCTTGTAATTGTGCCTCTATTAGTCTGTTGATTATAGCCCCCACTGTGGAGTACTGCAATGTCTGGCTAGGCTCAGAAAAGATAACTATTACATTACATTGTCGCATCTGAGTACAGGTCTAACTCATGTTTTATGGTCACTTTTAATGCACAGTAATTTGGAAATAAACGCTCCTCTCAGGAGTAAGAATATATGAAGCTTTAGCATTTCATATAATCAGTCTCTTCCTAATTTAGCCAATTTTATGAAAAAGCCAGTAACAAAATTAGACATTGTTCTTCTATTTCACTTGAATACCCAGTGATGGGCATGTTAAAACATATAGGAGCAGAACCTCGCAGAGGAGTCAACCCTCAAACCTGTTACGTCACTCTTTTAGGTAGTGGCTGATCTGTACCTGAAATATATCAACTGTTGCCTAATATCCCTTGATACCCTTCTCGATCTCAGTGTTGAAAATTTTTTTTGACCTCCAGCATTCACACATTTTTGGGAGAGTGAGTTCCAGATTTCCACTATCCTTTGTGTGAAGAAGCATTTACTGATTTTCGTTTTTTTTTAACTGCTAAATTATTTGGCTCTAATATAACAGCAAAATACTGTTCAGCGGATGCTGGAACTCTGAAATGAGAACAAAGTGCCAAAAATACTCAGCAGGTCTGGCAGCATCTGTGTAGGGAGAAACTGTTAACTTTTTAGGTCTGTGAGCCTTCATCAGAATTGGCAAAAGTTAGAAATGTCTTTGAGCAAGTGAAAGGGGGTAGTGGGGGGAAGATGAACAAGAGGGAAGGTCTGTGATAGGACAGAGGGGGGAGTGATTAAATGACATGTCATGGACCAGAGAGAGTCCTAATGGCAGAATAATAAAGAGCTCTGTACAAAAGCAAAATCATGAAAAACAAGTTTAAGAATAGCACATGGTTTAAAAAAATAAATTATATAAAAAAGTATATAAAAATAATAAATAAATTAAATATATTTTTTTAAATGGGGCTCATGGTCTGAAATTGTTGAACTCAATATTGAATCCAGAAGGCTGTAGAGTGCCCAATTGGAAGATGAGGTGCTGTTCGTCGAGTTTGCTTTGAGCTTCAGTGAACCACTACAGGCCGAGGATAGAAAAGTGGGCATGAAAGCACGGTGGTGAATTAAAATGGCAAACAACTGGAAGGTCAGGATCATGCTTGCAGACCGAGTGGAGGTGTTCCACAAAGTGGACACCCAATTTGCGTTTTGTTTCCCCAATGTAGAGGCAATTGCATTCTGAGCTGCGAATTCAGTATACTAAATTGAAAAATTCAAATAAATTGCTGCTTCACCGGGAAGGAGTGTTTGGGGCCTTGAATAGTGAGGAGAGAGGAGGTAAAAGGGCAGGTTTTATACCTCCTGCGATTGCATGGGAAGGGGGTGATGGAGTGTTGCGGAGGGAATGGTCCCTTTGGAATGCCGATGGGAGGGGAAGGTGTATTTGGTGGTGGCATCATGCTGAAGGTGGTGGAAGTGGTGGAGGATAATCCTTTTTGAATGTGAAGGCTGCTGGGGTGGAAAGTGAGGACAAGGGAAACCCTGTCGCAGTTCTGGGAGGGAGGGGAAGGGGTGAGGGCAGTTATGCAGGAAATGGGTCAGACACAGTCGAGGGCCCTGTCAACAACAGTTAACTGCTGAGTATTTCCAGCACTTTCTGTTCTCATTTTATTATGTTCCTTCTGATCTTGTTTCCCCCACCATCTGCACTGTACATCCTCCAAGGCCAATATATCTTTCTTGAGATGGTTAATGAAGAACAATTTGCATTTTTTATAATGCCTTAGCTATACATAAAAATATCTCAGAATTTTATAGAGGTAAATGTTAAAGCAAGTGGACACTGAACCAAGGTGGATGAAAGCCTTGTAAGGCTAAGATCTCATTTCAAAGTGGAAAGACAGGTGCAGAAGTTCCAGAGTGGGATCTAGGTGGCTGAAGGTTCTGTCACAAGCAGTGGGACATAAGAAGGCCATAGTCTGAGCACCAAAGTGTGTAGGAGGAACGCAAGGCTAAAAGAGGTTGGAAAGATGTACAATCAATCCCAGGCTTCTCTTCAGCCACAGGGAGTGCCAGGGATGCGATAGTGCTCATTGAGGCTTGTGGTATTTTTGGGGAGAGGGAAGTGAACAAGATTAAAAGCTGTTGTAATCCTTCATGATTTTTTCTCCCTCCTCCCCCAAATGTTTAACGAGAGTACCAACCCAGTACTCAGCCACTATCTGTGCTATAGTTACTTAAAGCACGTCGTTCCCTTATACTGTAATGACAGATGAAGTGTCAGCAAGTGCAGTATAGGCTCACAAAAGTGCACCAAATATCTAAAAGTCTGGGAAAGCTGTGTGTAGAAACTTGTCTTGAGGTTGGTCCAATAGTTGTGCACTCTCACGACCAGGGAGATGGCTTTAAATTCACTGTTTTTATTATCTTAGTAAAAATGTAAAGTAGGTGCTTAGAACACAGCTGGAAACATGGCTATATTAGCTTTCCCTGAGGAAAATGGGTTGGGGAAGGGAGGGAGTGTCAGTGCTTGGATGGGCTCAGGAGTGGGGAGAAATGGCTGGAGGGAATATCCAATTAGTTGCCAAATGTTTACTAGAAGTGTGCATGTGATGCTGTAGTGAACAGTGTAATAAAAAGAAAAGTTTAAAACTGGTGTGATGGAAATTTTATGGCAGGACGTGTGGGCTATACCTAAGCCATTTTAATATAGAGGGCAGTTGACGGAGGCAAGGAGTTCCTTGGCTTAAGTCCTGGGAAAGAAAGAATTGTTGTAGGAAACAGTGCTCAAAGTCTTGATTTTAATGCAGAGTGGGAAGGGCATATGTAGGATGGCATATTTGGAGGTCGGAAGGAACCAGAGTGGAAATTTAAGAGGAACAATAGCAATAACAATAAAATGGAGCAACCTAATTAATGGGAAGGGAAAGAGATATAAGGGCTTGGAAGTGGGAGAAGGAATCATCAATCGGACAAGGACAAGCCTCACAAACCCTGTTTCATCTAGTACATGCTGACCTTTGATTTAATGGGTGGCGATTACCTGGCCTGTAAAAATAATTTGTTTCACTTTAATATCCCAGGCTGGAATTGAGAACAGACAGCTGGATATGGTGGATTTTTTCCTGAAGAGCAAAGAAAAACTATTTTCTGCCCCAGCAGGACTTTTGGTGCAGGAGCATTCTGGAGCTGTGATGACGTCTTCAGTGCAGTTAACAAGTAAGCAACCTGGATATTTGTGGCAAAATCTAACCTGCTTAGTGAGTTTGGATAAACAATTATACTGCATATCACAGGTTTTTTAAAATTACATTTGCTATTTAACAAACCTTGCTGCTTTTTGTTGGCTGTCACACAAGATACTTTGTCTCCCAGCAGTCAACTAGTTCTAACTTAAATTTATCAAATCATTAATTCTTTAGTCAGGATATTATGTGACATTTGCCTGCAGTAAATTTTTTAAAATTCATTTATGGGATGTGGACATCGCTGGCAAGGCCAACATTTATTGCCCATCCCTAATTGCCCTTGAGAAGGTGGTGGTGGTGAGCCAGCTTCTTGAACCATTGCCATCCATGTGGTGAAGGTATTCCCACAGGACTGTTAGGAAGGGAGTTCCAGGATTTTGCCCCAGTGACGATGAAGGAACGGTGATATATTTCCAAGTCAGGTTGGTGTGCGACTTGACAGTGGTGGTGTTCCCATGCCTTGCTGCCCTCGTCCTTCTGGGTGGTAGAGGTTGTGGATTTGGAAAGTGCTGCCGCAGAAGCCTTGGTAAGTTGCTGCTGTGCATCTTGGAGCTGGCACGTACTGCAGCCATGTTACGCTGGTGGTGGAGGGAGTGAGTGAATGTTTAAAGTGGTGAATGGGGTGCGGATCGAGCAGACTGCTTTGTCCTGAATGGCATCGAGCTTCTTGAGTGTTAGAGCTGCACTCATCCTGGCAAGTGGACCGCATTCTGTCACACTTCTGACTTGTGCCTTGACTTTGATGTCCTGCAGCAAGAAAATACAGACCAAAACCTTTTTATATATTTTTAAGTGATTACAAAACAATAACTGGTTTAGTCATCTCTAGCAATCTCTAGCCTCATAGTGTGATGACGGTGAGATTCCCCAGATGTGACCACTGCCTTGTCATTCATTCCTTCAAATGTGGTGCTATTTGGAAAATGGGCCCTAAACAAGAAATCAATTATGAAAATTGCCACAATGCTGAAGTACCAAAATTATTGAATTCCTGACCACATTCTGGGCTGGATTTTTACCAGGCTCTTGACGTCAGGCTCTTTTGTGGGGGGTGGGGGCGGCTGGAAGATGGTTCTGGCAGAGGCTCGCCACGGAGTCCGACGCCAGGAGGGTTGGGTCCGATCTTCCCGGCGACGGCAAGGCTCTGTGGCAGCCCCCCTGCCGCTGGGCAACGGGACCATGCTTTGCATGTTGAAATGAGCACCATGAATACATTTAAATATACTTCCCTCCCATCTTGCGCGTCTGCCGCGATCTTCAGTGTGGCGGCCGGCACTTCCGCACTTTCACTTCCCTGTCTGGGGAAAGCAGGCATGACACTGGTGGGGAGGGGGTGGGGAATTAAGATTTTTAGTGCTGGGGTTGGGGGGGTGGGTGTCAAATAATCATCATGAATGTAGGGAAAAGGGGTGAACGTTGTACAGTTTGGTGGGGGCAGGTCATATTTGTAAGGTAAGTGCTTTTGTTGGGGTGGGAAGGGCAGATACTTGGCTTTATTGTTATAGCAGGGGAAGGGAAAGGGGCATTAGAATTTTGTTTGCAACAGTAGGCAGTGGGGGGGATGTCTCTTTAAAAATTTAAATCTACTGGCAGGGCTGACTGCCCTTTAAAAATGGTGCCAGCGCCTGTGCTCAGGCAGTTGACACCATTGCTGGTGTCAGAAAGCCCAGCTCCTCCACGGTAGATCACGGGGGTTTGGCATTTTTTCACTCGCCACTGCGAGCGGTGACAGGCTCTTAAAATCCAGCCCTCTTGTTATTTATATTGTTGTAAGATTGATGCATATTCTTCACCTCAGCCATATAAATACGTCTGGGAATTGCAACAAAGAATAAGTTTTGTATTTGTAAATAAATATTAAGGGTTATGGAAGGAGAATGCAGATCAACCATGAGCTAATTGAATGGCGGAACAGGCTTGAGGGGCTGAATGGCCTCCTCCTGTTAACATGCTCCTAACTTGGCCTTTGGAGCTTCTGTTTATAAACATTGATTTGGTTTATCTGCATTCTACTGTTTCACTGCACTGAATCTGCAGCGCTGCGTCTCATATCCTGTACAAAAGGTAATAAAATATTCGGTCATAAGGTACCGTTTTGGAAGTTTATTTTCTCTCTAGCCAAGTGTAAAACACTAAGCCCTAGGAGACCAGAAGGCCCCAATTTTTATTCGGGAGCTATGCTGAACTGGCAGCTCTCAGTGGGACAGTGCAGTGGCAGAATTGGCCTCCATGTTTCCTCCGTTTCAGGAGTTTCTGCTCTGCCAAGTTCTTTTCATTTATGTAACTGTCAGGTGTGAACAGGCTGGACCTCAGCAGTGATTCATCAATGGTCAAAAGGCCATGCCATTCCCTGTCTAAACTTGTGTGTGAAGAATGCTGTCTTGAATATGATTTGGGGGAAGCTCGTGAAATTACCCCAGCAAAACCATACCCACCGGGCAGCATGAGAGAACAAAATGCTGCAACCTTCAGTTTTTTTTAAAGCATTATCTATTTGCCTACAAACTGAATATATCATTTTACTGATTCAGGATTATATTCAAGCTGGTAAAAGATCTTTGGACTCAAAAGATTTTGACAGTGCATCAACAGAGCTTGAGCTATTATTGATTCATCTAATTTCCCCTCCCCCTTTCTATTGCATTGGAAAATGCTGCTAGTTGTGTTCTCTTGCAATGGATCGCAAAATAGAAATACATAAGGTAGCAATGTTCATTTTGTGTCTTTCAGTAATGATACAACTTCAATGACGATTGATTTTTTTTCTTTGTTCATTCCTTCTTCATGCAGATGTTGAGGAAATTAAGCCAGCTTTAGATTTACTGTGTTCAGCCATCAGGGTAAATGATTCTGAAACTCAGAGCAAACAGTTCTCCGAGCAGCTTCTGAACCTTACACTGACCTTTCTCAACAAACAAATGCAAGAGCTCCTCGTGCAGTCAGGAGGTGAGATGCCTTGATGGAGGGGTGGATTGCTGTCATTCATGTCTATTACTCATTCAGATGGGGAATAAAATGTGATGTGTGCATTTTATGATATATTTTTCCACTGATAGTGTCTTTAACTTTTTAAAAAAGTTGTTTGCCTCTTTCCTCCCACCGCAAGTGGCACTGCATTTCATGCTGTCTCATGTCAGGATTGACATGCTGTCAAGCTAGTGCCACTGCTGTTAGAGAGTGACCCATTGGTGTGATCTCAATAGGAAAATGCTTAGAAATTCATTGTATATGGAATTGCAGATTTGAACCTGCTCGTACCAGTGGCGCAGTGGTTAGCACCGCAGCCTCACAGCTCCAGCGACCCGGGTTCAATTCTGGGTACTGCCTGTGTGGAGTTTGCAAGTTCTCCATGTGTCTGCGTGGGTTTCCTCCGGGTGCTCCAGTTTCCTCCCACATGCCAAAGGTTGATAGGTAAATTGGCCATTATAAATTGCCCCTAGTACAGGTAGGTGGTAGGGAAATATTGGGACAGGTGGGGATGTGATAGGAATATGGAATTAGTGTAGGATTAGTATAAATGGGTGGTTGATGGTCGGCACAGACTCGGTGGGCCGAAGGGCCTGTTTCAGTGCTGTATCTCTAAATCAAAAATCAAATCTATTTCACAATGTGTTAGATAGTGACTGAGCCAAACACTGAATTATCAGTGATCCTAGATTTTAACAACTGATCTGGCACCTAGCTTTCCTGTGGATAACTAGTTGTTTGATTCTTTGCTGAATTAGGATATAAATCTGCATTTTTTCCAACAAATAATGTCTTTGCTCCATGGGTTTAAAAATGCATCTCAGCTTCGAGCTTTAAAATTCAGAAATTTGATAGCTTGTGTTTTATATATTGCCTTTAACATAGCAAAATGGCCTGAGGAACATTATCAATCAACATTTGACGAATAATTTATAGGTCACTTATTTAAAAATCCATTTTTGGAAAGTATTACATGATTCAGGATCTACAGTGCCTGCTAAAGGAGGCAGCAGTGGTTTTGTCATAGTGAGTAGTGTGACTAATTTTGATGTTTCTGACTCAATATTTGGTAAATTTAGGGAAGTTTGCCCAATGCTTTATATTAATACAGATTGTGTTTTAAACACAGAAACATAGAAAATAGGAGCAGGAGTAGGCCATTCGGCCCTTCGAGCCTACACCGCCATTCAATACGATCATGGCTGATCGTCCAAACTCAGTACCCTGTTCCCGCTTTCTCCCCGTATCCCTTGATTCCTTTAGCCCTCAGAATTATATCTAACTCTTTTTCTTGAATATATTTAATGATTTGGCCTCAACTGCTTTCTGTGGTAGAGAATTCCACAGGTTCACCACTCTCTGGGTGAAGAAATCCCTCCTCATCTCAGTCCTAAATTGCTTACCCCTTATCCTTAGATTGTGACTCCTGGTCCTGAACTCCCCCCCACCACCGGGAACATCCTGCCGGCATCTAGTCTGTCCAGTCCTGTTAGAATTTTGTAGGTTTGTATGAGATCCCCTCTCATTCTTCTAAACTCTAGCGAATACAAGCCTAATTCACCCAATCTCTCTTCATACGTCAGTCCTGCCATCCCAGGAATCAGTCTGGTGAACCTTCGCTACACTCCCTCCAAAGCAAGAACATCCTTTCTCAGATAAGGAGACCAAAACGGCACAAAATATTCCAGATGTGGTCTCACGAAGGCCTTGTATAATTGCAGCAAGACATTTTTGCTCCTATACTCAAATCTTCTCGCTATGAAGGCCAACATACCATTTGCCTTCTTAACTGCCTGCTGCACCTGCATGCTTACTATCAGCGACTGGTGCACAAGGTCACCCAGGTCTCACTGCACCTCACCCTTCCCCAATCTGTCGCCGTTCAGATCATCTGCCTTTCTGTTTTTGCCACCCATGTGGATAACCTCACATTTAGTCACATTACACTGCATCTGCCACGTATTTCCCCAATCACTCAACCTGTCCAAATCACACTGGAACTTCTCTGCATCCCCCTCGCAACTCACACTCCCACCCAGCTTTGTGTCATCTGCAAACTTGGATATATTCCATTTAATTCCGTCATTTTTAAAAAGAAACAAATTTATCCCCTTTTTTGTATCAACTATTCTGCTGGATGATTAACTGAATTGAACATATAATGCAAGCAGCATGGCTAAAGTCTAGCTCATTCTGAATAGGTGTTAGGGCAGCAGAAGTATTACCATAAGGCTATAGGGCTGCTCTTGCCAGTAAGGTTTTTGAGATTTATTGGAGTTGTCCAAGTACTGCTTTATATTGTAAGTTACTGAAGGAGATTAGGAGGTTAGCTTTTTTTCAAATTTTTTCATTGCTTATTGAAACCGTAAATCATAGAATCACAGAAACCGCAGCACTGAGGGCGACTTTTACAGCAAATTGTGCCTTCTCTTCACTCATCCTATTCAGTTTTTTTTTTCCTCATATCCTTTTATATTTTTTAAAACTCCTAATAATATCCTTTTTAAATGACAGTGTAAATTCTGCTTCAGTAATCACTTGTGCTGAAGTATTTCAAGTTCTAGTAACGCTCTGGGCTGAATTTTATTAGCGAAGTCTGCGGCCTTCAGACACAGAAGGGCCACCACTGAGCCCCTGCTATATTTCGCACGGGGGCTCATTTAAATGGAAGGGGCAGAGCGGCTGCTGCCGATGACGTTGAGGGGCGGCCACTCCGTCCCCGGCAATAGCGTCCGGCGCAGGCGCCTGCATCATTTTTAAAGGGCTTCAAGCCCTTAGGAACAAATTAAATTTTTCATAGAAAGTTTACGGCACCGAAAGAGGCCACTTGGCCCATTGTGTCTGTCAGCCAAAAAGCGTTCCACCCATTCTAATCCCAAATTTCTGAAGTCATATTATCGTGCATTTTCATTTAAAAAAAATTAAAAGCTGGAGGCCCTTTCCCAACCGTCCCTCATGTTTTTTTTTATTGACAAATATGTAGACGATTTACTTTATTGCCAACCTGAACATCCGCCCCCGCCCCCCCCCCCCCCAACCTTGTGACTTTTGCCCTTCAGCCCCTTCCCACCATCCCACAGCCAATAAAAAGTGTTTTCTCCCCCTCCCCCACCCCTCCTGACCTGAAAATTAAACACCTGCCCCCTCCCCACCAGTGTCTCGTCTTGAATCTCCAAATGGGGATTGGAAGGAATGGGCTATCGCCGTGGGATAGCTGCCCGGTCTAGGTAAGTTGTTTACCATGTATTTGCATTCATTACAATACGCTAATGAATGTCCAGCCACTTGGTGGTAGGGGGGCTGCACCAAGGCTGCACCGCTGCCGGTAAAATGCAGCAGGGCCTTCGCGGCTTCAGAAGTCGTGGTGGGCCGCTCCCGCAAGTATTTTTTGGCCCCCCCGCCTCAACCCCTGATGTCGAGGGGCTGGTAAAATTCAGCCCTATGTGTGGGACTTCTTCCCCCTTATTTTGTTCTTCTGGAGCCAATCTTAATATATACCATTTTACTAATTGCCGGCCAGTGGAAACGATCTTTGACCATGTACCCTCTGGAAAAAAAACTTTCATGATTTTAAAAACTTGTAATTCTCTCCTTAACCTTCTATTTTCGAGTGAAAAAAGCTCCAGTCTTTTTAAGCTATTTTTTCACCACTATAGTCTTTCTTTCCTCTATCATTATGGTGAGTTTTCACTGTACCTTTTCCATGGCTTTGATATCCTTCCTATAAGGTGTACAGTTCTAGACATTCCCAATTCTGCAAATTACAGCCCAGCCAAATCTTGGACTAACTTTTAGAATAAACTCAGAATCCCATTTGCCTTTTTTTTTATCTGTACCAATCTATCACCGAAACCCCTTAGTCATGTTTTTATCACTCCAGATTGATTATTCCAATACACAACTGCTCATCCTGCAGCGTCTGTAAATGGCAACTCATCTAAAACTCTGCTGTCGTATCCCATCCTGTGCCAATTTCTGCTTGCCAATCCTCTGTCCTCGCTCCTCCCGGACTCCCAGTGCCTCAAATGTAAAATTCTCATACTTCTGCTTTAATCTTCCCATGACCTCTTTGCCTTATCTCTGTAACAACCTCCCAGCCATACAACACCACCCTTCTCTCTTCCCCTCCCCCCCCACGCATCACCTCATTGCAGAAAGGATGTAATTGCACTAGAGAAGGTACAGAGGAGATTTATGAGGATGTTGCCAAGACTAGAAAATTGCAGCTATGAAAACTGGATAGACTTAGAGGTTGTTCTCCTTGGAACAGAGAAGGCTGAGGGGAGATTTGATTGGGATGTACAAAATTGTGAAGGGCCTGGGTAGAATGGATAGGAAGGGCCTATTTACCTTAGCAGAGAGGGAAATGACACGGTGGCGTAGATTTAAAGTGATTGGTAGAAATATTAGAGGGGAGATGAGGAAAAGTGTTTCACCCAGGGGGTGGTGGGGGTCTGGAACTCACTGCCTGAAGGGTTGGTAGAGGCAGAAAACTCATCTCATCTCGTCTCATTTAAAAGGTGCTTAAATGTGCACCTGAAATGCCCTAACCTGCAAGTGCAAGACCAAATGCTGGAAAGTGGGATTAGGCTGGGTGGTTCTTTTTATTTCAGCTGGCGCAGACACGATGGGCCAAGTGGCCTCTTTCTGTGCCATAGGAGGAGGCAGTGGCATAATGGTAATGTAACTGGACTAGTAATCCAGAGCCTAGGCTAATTCAATATTAGAAAACTTCAATATCATTCCTTTTATGTTTACATCCAAGTCATTTATATGAATGTGAAGCAAGAGGTTCTAATAGCGATCTCTGAGGGACGCCACAATCAATTCTGTCCCTTAGCTATTGCTTTCACTTGGCCGTTGCTCTTTCTATGTGGCCACATTTCCTTGAATATCATGCCTTGATCTTCTTAATAAGTCATTATTATGGCACCTTATCAAAGTAATGTTGTAAATCCATATATAATCAGAATCTAATGCATTCCCTTTCTCTGCACACTCAATGATTTCTTACAAAGTTTAATTACATGAGTTGAGCAGATCCTACTATTTATAAATACAGGTCCTTGTAATCTTCACTAATTAATTTAATCTCTCATTATGGACTTAAAAGACAAACATAAACAAGCCAAAACTAGCAATGTATAAATTTCTGGGCTCATCCCTTTCATCGCCCTTGAACAGCCCCAATTTTGGTCCTCAGTCACTTCACTACACTGAGCGGTATAGGTGTTTAGACCCTTTCCTCAGTAGCATCTTGGTTCCACTGTACAACTCAAGGTAAGCACAATTTTGACCCCTTGTTGTCTTCCCATTGCTAGCGGCATTTCCTGTTCCAACGCTCCTGCTGGGTCCCAATCCCTTGTATCTCCATCCTCATGGCCCGGTGGATCACGCCTCACAGGTGTCTTGCTTCATTTCCTCTGTTGCCGTAACCCTCTGACTGTATTTCTCTCCCACGTCCCTTCCCCTCCAGTTGGATTTTCCATTTCTTGATAGCTGGCTGTATGCCCCGATTTCCCTATCCCAGAAGTTCCTTTCGTCAGCATGCAGTCTTCTACCTCTCATGAACTTCCACCTCCTCTTCCTCCGTCAGCCCCCATATTGGTTCCCTTAACCCCAGCCCCCCCTCCCCCGGCCTGATGTAAAATAAAACAGATTGGTCTTGACTGCCTATGCGACATGAGATTGATTAGTACCTTTTACATTTCTCATATCATCCCAATTTATTTATCGATGCCTTTTTAAACCTATTTTTTATGCTAATGTCTCCATTTATCCATGAAACCTCAGCCTTTACACCTCCTTTTGTTCCTAGTCGGCATGCATTTAATTGTGACCTTATCCATTTAGTATATAAATAATTCCCATGTCTAGTCTGATGTTTGCTCTGCCATTTTCCCCCACAAGTTAATATTGAGCTAGCTCCTGTTTCATCCCACTGAAAGTAGCTAATATCCAGTCCATTACTGTCTGTGATGACTCTTCTATAATGTAAACTTAATTAGGTTTTCATAACTTTTCCCAAGTGTACTTCTACCTTCAGCCTATATTTATTTTCCGGCACTGGATATTAATCACCAATGTGATTCATGGAGCATTTGGAGATATTATACATAATATGCAGCACATGGGCGGATCTTTTTCAATTAAATAGAAAGTACCTTTTTTTGGACAAATCTTTTCCTTCTACTGAAATATGTGTTTAAAGAAAAAAAAATTGTCCTCTGGTTGTGGGTGACGCTGACAAGGTCACATTTATTGCCAGAGCCCTAATCCCTAATTGCCCACGAGAATGTGGCAGTGGGGTGTCTTGAACTGCTGCAGTTCTTGTGGGGATGGCTCTCTATTGAGTAGAGAGTTCAAGGATTTGTACCCAGCAACAATGAAGGAGCAGCAATACCTGTCCCAGGTTAGAATGATGTGTAACTTAGTTGTACTTTTCCCTGATACTTTATTATTAAATAACGCCTTTTTTGTCACCAAAACAATGTTATACATCTTCAGAGTTAGACAAGTGCCAGCAAAAATGTGTGGATTATCTCACTGGTTATATCACCAAGCTCCGTAAATTTTTGAAGAAATATCCTCGAACATTTCCAAATGAGAGTCTAACCAGTGACTGTCTGGATGAAGAAAATGCATTACCAGATGGTAATTGGGCTTATGGAAAGTGGAAGAGTCTAAATACTAAGGTAAGTACTTGGATCAGTAACCAGTTAACTTGTCATGTGATGTATTTTGAAACTAATTGCACCTGTCTACAGCACAGAAACTGGTCACTCCACCCAACTGGTCTATGCTGGTGTTGATGTTCCACACGCGACTCCTCCCACCCTTCTTCACCTAACCCTATCAACATAACCCTCCAATTCTGTTCTTCCTCATGCTTCTCCAGCTTCCCCTTAAATGCATCTGTGCTATTCACCTCATTTACTCCTTGTGGTACTGAGTTCCACATTCTCACCAACCTCTGGGTAAAGAAGTTTCTCCTGAATTCTCTATTGGGTTTATTAGTGGCAATCTTATATTTATGACCCTAGTTTTTTTATTCCCCTTAAAGTGAAACATTTTCTCCAAGTCTACCCTCTTTCATGACCTCAAAGACCTCTATCAGGTCACTCCTCAGTGTCAACTTTTCTATGGTCAGATTCATTTTTTAAAATTTGAAATTCCCTTGGTTTGATCTTTCCAGGAAGTCGTTCGTGATGCTATACTGAATAATCAGATTCCTCGAGCTCAGAGCTACTTTACAGCCCAAAAGAAATCGATGAAGAATCTGAACAAACTCATGCAAGCTGGTTTAAACCTGACCTATGATTGTCTTTTAAAAAAAGACCTGCAGGAGGCTAGGGAACTTCTGAAGAACATGGTATGTAATGAAGTATTGCCCGAAAAAGATGATGGGACTGTTTACCCAGTCCTGGTGTACAATTAATGGTGAGAGTTGCTGCAAATATTTATGGAATGTATTGACTGAAATTTGGAGGTGAATAAACTTTGTAGATTTCACTGAATGATTTAATGATCTTGATCTGTTTTATGAAATCAAGAAACTTGCCGTGCCAGTTAGTTTTCATTTTTCGATTGCAATAACCTTTAAAATGCAGTCAATTGCAGTGTTCTTCATATTCCATTCTTAATAAGACATTAAGAATCTTTCCTCTTTCTCTTCCTCCCCTAAAACTAACTTGTAGTTCCAGGTTACCTGGTTCCACCAATTTTCCTATTTGCTTCTGAAGTCCTTTTGGTTCCTCCACTGCAGCAATTTTGAGGTTGAGAAGAGAAGCAAAGCAGCCATTTCATTCTATTTAGTCGTGCTTACTTGTTTGTCCTCTGTAAAGGCTAAAAAAAGAAAAAGCTCACATTTATATCGTGCCATTCATATCCGCTTGGGATAACCTGGAACGCTTCACAGTGAAATCTAGTCACGTTTATTATGCAGACAAATGTGATAGCTAATTTGCACACTGCAAGTCTCTATAAATAGTGTCAGAGATAAGTGGTGTCATGAAGAGGGAGGAATCCAGTGCTATGCATTGAATTATACAGATTTATACAGAGTACCCATTCTCTGCATGTCACTGCAGGGAGTTACTGAGTGAACACTAAGACATAGGGGACATATGAGGGACAGTCACAAGGCTGTTAGTCAGAATTTCCTGGCAGATGGTGATTTGAGAGCTGCAAAGATGGCGGGGGGTGGCTCGGAGTAGCCAGGTTGTAGGAGGGATGAAAGGGGTTAACAATGTTTTAAATGGTGTTGAATTAGAGGATGATATGTTTTCAAAAACAGTGCTAATGTTCCTGTTTGATTTTAGGGATTTGATGTAAAGAAACAGCTGCACCGAATCTGCTGCTACACAGCTAATCGAGACCTTCGTGATTTCCTGGTAAAAAAAAATCTGTGCTATTATGAATGAACAATGTCAGAATATCTCGTTTCATCAAACAGCCTATACAAATTCCTCTTTGTTTCACAAAGGTGTATTTTTAGGCAGTGAAGTGGCAATGTGCATCAGGCCACTAGTGTGCACCTTCAGTGGAAGCTCAGTCATTGAGTATGTTTAAAGCAGAGATTGACAGATTTCTAAATACCAATGACATAAAGGGATATGGGGATAGTGTGGGACAAAGGCATTGAAGTGGATGATCAGCCATGATCCTATTGAATGGTGGAGCAGGCTCAATGGGCTGAAGGGCCTACTCCTGCTCCTATGTTTTTAGCACTGTGTAATTTTTCTTTCCCCTCCCTCCCGTTCCTGAAGGATGCCGATTCATGAAGGGATACAGTTCGGCAGGGTTGGTATCCCTCCAATACTTAACTGATTGACTATTCCTATTTGAGCCTAAACAGACACACACACACACACACGCTCCTCCATTTGACTCCTTGTTTAGGCAAGCAAACAGAACAGGCTCAGACACTTATATCTCTCTCCCTGCCTGAATTCACTGGATGGTAATTAGATACACTGCAACATTTTATAACTTGTATTAAAACATCTGGAATTTAGTATAATAACTAATATTTCTTTTTCCTGCCTCTTTTCTCCAGTTGTTAAAAATTATACATTAAACATTTCAAGCTGGATATTTCTCTCGTAAATACCTGATCAAGGGAAATTTTAGCTTGTTGAAAGTGAAAGCTGTTTCAGATTGAAAAGGAAAGTTGTAGCAAATCTTATCTGATTACAGTATTTGGCATTTTTTCATGCAAATTACTTAATGCTGAGATGATTGACCCCAGATTCCATAGTTAACCAGAGGACAAATAAAATATATGGGTTGTATGCCCAATAGAATCAGGGTATCTGGACTGGTTTTTTTTGGCTGTTACTATGTGCGTTGGATACTATTTGCTAACTGGAACAATGGAGTTTTAACTTAGGAATTTCATGCAAAATGTTTCTGCTTGTTTGAGAGGAAAGGGTAGAGAAATGGGATTGCGACTGCTCCAGTTTAAGAGCCAAGACTTGATGTGCTTCCTCTGTGCTCCAATTTTTGATCTATAAAAGGTCTCTTCTTGCTGTGCATATACCCCAGTTAACAGTCAGAAACATAATCACTTCATGGTAACTGCATGGTATTCCTGAACTGAAGATGCAGCCAGGTTTTTCTGAGTCAGCCTCCATTCTTCATGTGTTTTTGTTACTTTTGTTTGCTTTCAATCCTTTCCATTTTTCTGTCCATCCAAATTTATCTGTGGTTGTTCTTGGCTAATGTCTGACTAAATTGGCAGTGGCTTTATTGGTTTCCATCTGTGATTCCGTGGAAACTCTGGGATTGCTAATACAGTGCAGTTGATTTCCCTGATGTCCTTTTTCTTTTTAAAAAAAAACTGAGCCACTCAGTGTGTCAAGTATGGTGCTTTCGGATGTGGGCATAAAGTAAGAACATTATCTCCACTGTTCTCAGGTTAGATGTTTAGTTTCATCAGCTTACCCAAATATATTTTAGAGAAGCAGGCAAGAGATCTCAAAAGAAGGACAAAAGAAAAGAAAGACTTGCATTTCTATAGCGCCTTTTACAACCTCGGGATGCCCCAGAAGTGCCTTACAGCCAATGAAATACTTTTGAAGTGTACTCACTGTTCTAATGTAAAAAAACGCAATTGCAATTCGTGCACAGACAGCTTCCATAAACAGCAGTGAGACAATGATCAGATAAGTTGCTTTCGAAATGTTGGTTGAGGTGTAAATATTGGTCAGGACACTGGGAAGAACTCCCCTGCTCCTCTTCACAATATTGCTATAGGATTTTTTGCATCCACCTGAGAAGGCAGACAGGGCCTTGGTTTAACATATCATGTCCTGACCAATATTTACCCCACAACTCACATTACTAAAGCAACTTATCTGATCATTGTCTCACTGCTGTTTATGGAAGCTGTCTGTGCACGAATCGCGATTGCATTTTTTTACATTAGAACAGTGAGTACACTTCAAAAGTATTTCATTGGCTGTAAAGCACTTCTGGGGCATTCCGAGGTTGTAAAAGGCGCTATAGAAATGCAAGTCTGTCTGTCTTCTTTTGAGACAGTGCAGCATTCCCTCAGTATTGCACTGGGACTGTCAGACTAGATTTTGTGTTCAAGTCTAAACATGATTAATGAAAGCAGACTAACGTTTGATCGATTTAGAATTGACTTGTCCTCCAGAATGGGAGAAAGAACATAGTGTTTTCATTAATGTGAGTTTTACCACCTTTCTTTTAAAAAAAAAAAATCAATTACAAAGATTGAAATAAATTCATTCCTCTTTTTCCTTTTATTTCCCTGCACGCTAGTGCTATTGACAGTAGTAAGAGACAGTAGAAGCCTGAAAATTACTGTGAACCTTGTATTGTATAAATGCTGAAGTTTGTGAAAAGTTTCCCTCTGCTCAATCTTAATGGTGTATTAACTCTCTTCAATTTGAGGATTAACACCTATGTTAAAATAGTGGGAATTTGATACAAGTGCATTAACCATTCGTGCAATAACATTGCTCGCACGAATTTGCAGGCTCTCATCTTCAAGGATGTCAGACATTTGCAGCACGAGGTGGCCATTCAGCCCATCAGGTCCATGCCAGCTCTCCATAGAGATCTCCAGTCAGTTGCACTCCTCCCACTTGATCCCTGTAGCCCTGCAAGTTTATTTTCTTCAAGTAGCCATCCAATTTCCTTTTGAAGTCATTGCTTGTCTCTGCTTCCACCTCCTTGTGAACAGCAAGTTACAGGTCATGACAACCCGCTATGTAAGAAAAAAAAGTTCTTATATTCCCCCTACATCTCTTGCCTAAAACCTTCAATCTGTGTCCCCTAGTCCTTGTACCATTTCTTAGTGGGAAAATTTTCCCTTGTATAACTTATCTAAGCCTGTCATAATTTTGTACATCTCTATTGCATCTCCCTTCAATCTCCTTTGCCCTAAGGAGAACAACTCCAGCTTTTCCAACCTAACCTTGTAACTAAAATCCCCCATCCCTGGAACCGTTCTGGTAAATCTCCTCTGCACCCTCTCAAGGACCCTCACATTCTTCTTAAAGTGTGGTGACCAGAACAGGATGCAATATTCCAGTTGGGGCCTAACCAGAGCTTTATAAAGGTTCAGCGTAACTTCCCTGCTTTTGTACTCTGTGCCTCTATTTATGAAGCCCAAAATCCCATATGTTTTACTAAACAGTCTCACTGTGTCCTGCCATCTTCAAAGACCGATGCACATGCACCCAAGGTCCCTTTGTTCCTGCACTCTCTTTAGAACTGTGCCATTAAGTATATATTGTCTCCCCCAATCCTTCTGCCAAAATGCATCACCTCACAGTTGTCTGTATTAAATTCCATTTGCTGCCTGCCTGCCCATTCTGCTATCCTATCTGTGTCCTGTTGCAGGCAGTTTATATCATCCTCCCTGTTTGCCACACTTCATAGTTTGGTGTCATTGGCAAATTTTGAGATTCTACTCTGTATTCCATGATCCAAGTAATTTATATATCGCAAAAAAAAGTGGTTCCAGCACAGATCCTTGGGCAACACCACTGTCTACCATCCTCCAGTCTGGAAAAACAACCATTTACTACAACTTGCTGTTTTTTGTCCTTAACAAATTTTATCCAATTGGACACTGGTCCTCCCTCCTATTCCTTGAGCCTCAATTTTGTCAGAAAGAATACTTACAAACATTGCGCCTATTTCAGCTAAACAAAATAAGTGACAGTCATTTGCTGGTTCATTCCTCAGGGCAATGCCTCTACCAATCAAAGTTCAGTTGCCAACCAATCAGCACTGTCTTCTCATGCAGTATAAATTTGTTGCTTTCCCTTACATTGTTATTCTTGCAGATTGTCCTGATGAGTGCAAGACAAAAAGCTTCAACATAATGTCTCTATTTTCAGCAATACTGATGTTTAACTAACTATGCTTCATTGATCTTGTTAACTCTTGTTTCCTTGCGTTGTCAGGTATGTGTTCTCTGAATGGTGTAACTTCAAAAATGAATTATTGAAAACTCAGCACAAAAAAAATTCTTGTAATTTTTCTATCATTTTTGTGATTGTTTCTCCTCCCTCCCTGGGCCACACAGTTCCTGGGTTTCCATTGTTGTTGCCCAAAACTAACTTCTGTGCTGCAAGTAACAGCAGCCATTGTATACTTTTGCTCCAATTACTGTTGTCCCCTTCCCCAGTGCAGCACAGCTTCTTGGAATGAGCTTGAATGAGACAGTGTCCCCATCAGCACCTGCTTAATTAAAATATATATTTTCTTCTCTTTCGCTTTCTCTTTGAAATTCTAGTTCAAGTTTTTTCATTGTCAATTCTGTTTCCTGTTCAAGCTTAAGTTTTTCCAATTGCAACTGAATCCTAGCTAATTCAATTGCACCACCATCTGATTTGTCTTTTTTTCCAATTTCAAATGGTGTGCTGTTACCTCAATTATATCTGCTTTCTTAGCTCCTGGTATTAACTCTAATGCCATCTTATTTGCCAATTCCTTTAGTCTAACTTTGGTTAAGTTTCTCAGACCACTCGGATACATCCTTCTTCCCCAGAAAGTTCGTAACAACTGACAAAGACATTCTGGTAGTGTACTTTTAATGCACAAGAAACCTGTTTTTTTCACTTTTCCTCTTTTCAATTAGTATCACCCCACTTACAATTGCACGCCGTTAGCTTTTTGTATCCCGGACGATGAGCCCCCAATTAATGTTACGACCAAAGTTAGAGGAGTGCACTGTCTTTTCTAGTTCCACTTCTGCACAGGTCACAACATATATTTAAATGTTTACCTGGTTACCAATATAGCTCATCATATACTGTATTTTATAATCCCAGAATAAAATACACCAACCAGGTTTCTTTAATAAACAACAAAATTATCAGTTTATTATGAAACAAGACTTAACCAGACCACAAATTGAAATATGAAAGTTCCCTTTTTAAATTCCCTAAATACACGCATACACACACCAGAAAAAAAATACAGAAATTCTCACTGCAGAGGTCTGTTATTTATTTTAAAAAAAGACAAAAAAAAATATTTTGCCCAAATAGTTGCTAATTTTTGGAAAAAAGAGAAGGTATGGAAAGAAACCAGTTGTCCCTTTTTGGTCTGGCGTCCGGGTAGACTGAGGTGGATCACTGGGAGCATTTCAGAAGCAGTCCGTTCTGCAGAGGTTGAGAATTATTCTAGTTGGCTTTCTAGGAGAAATGTGGCATCAGGGTTTTCTGCCAGCACACACCGAATCAGAGGAATTTTAAAAAAGAAGCCAATCATTGCACAGATGGTGTAATGTCTTGATGAGGAGTTTGCCTCTTAATTTCATTCCAAGGATCTCCCCAGTTTAGTGATGTACTGTATGTTTGTTGAAATCTGCTTTATAATGCTCACCAATCTATAGAATTAGTATGCAGCTGTTTTAGGGAAGATGAGACTAGCTATTTTGGGATAAGAGGGTAAGTTACAGTCTAAACTAATCCATGAGGTTTAAATTAGAAATGTGCAGATAATCTAAAATGTAAACTTCAGACCAAAACATTGCAAACATTTGTTTTTAAAGTAGAGTGATTGCTCGAAAAGGCCTTTTCCTCCACCATTGGTGTCATAGATGAATTGGGGTGGAGGGCAGAAGTAATTGTTTCTTTAGCTTGCATGTTGTACTACAAGTTTAGCTTCAGAAACTGCTTCACGCTGATGAGCTTGTAGTGTAAATCGGGGGATGGTCCCTGAGCTGACGCCAGAAACAAGTGACATGAGACTGTCGAGAAGAGGGTGGGTGACACACTACTTCTGTTTGACGCAGCATGGAGCGTAATTACGGTACCGTATCAAACCTAAAGTGCTCAGAGGATTTGTTGAAAGCACCAGGTGCTTTTTAAACACATTTGACATGAATTTAAATCTTGAGAGCAAAGACTCTCCCTTTTACAGCCTCTAAACATTCGAGGATAGATTTTTCCAGTCGATTAAGATCATTCATCCTAGTGGGATTCATGTTTGCAGGGGTCATTCAGCATTCTTGACTGGTCCTAATAGAGGTTTGTAAGATGCCAAGTTGAATAGAATAAGTTAAGTTAAACCAAGCCCGGGAATAAAATCAGGAAGGACTTTGTGGAAAGAATGATTGCAAACAGGAATGGGTTTCTGGATAGGGTAGGATTTAGGATTGATAGCATAGAGTAGTCAGGCCAAAAATTCTGGAATTATTCCAGAAGCACTTAAATTATGTAATGGAGAGGACTGTGTGATTCAATAGATGGAATGAGCAAGAATGGTCTCCCTCTGCTGTAATTGTCTTATGGTTTTTGCTGATGAATTTCTCTCCTTTTTTAGGTGGAAAACCTCCAGGACTATTTATCTGTCGAAGAGAAAGAGATAGTGAAGTTTGTTCACTTTGTAGAGAATCTGTGTTCTTCCTCTGCACATACTGTGGAATGCCCTTTGCATAGTGGGTAAGGTTCATTAACATATGGTGCACATGGCTAGCAGTGAATTACAAGACAGTAGCTGGGTGAAACATTCCTTGTGCTGTATTAAACACAGCAGCAATTTGAGTGATAGCAGAAGCCAGAGACTGAATTAATGTCTTAAGCTCCCTTTTAGATAATGTTTTATATATACAATCCCCTCACTATCTGGGTGGGTGCAGTGAAACAAAGGTGAAAGACTAATAAAGATGATTATGTTTGATACCTTGCCAAAGCTGCTCTGCTAGGACAGGAGGCATAAACTGACACTCTACATTGAATTTCAGTGTGCTGCTCCAAAACATTTGATGAATGAGCAGTCTTGTAGTACAGATGGAATTCTGGGACTTGCTTAGTTTTTAAACATTATAGAAAATATAGGTGAACTAAGCTCGGGAATACCCTCCCTACACTTCTCAGTCTCTCTACTTGTCAGTTCTGACACGAAACGTTAACTCTGCTTCTCTTTCCACAGATGCTGTCAGACCTGCTGAGTATTTCCAGCATTTCTTGTTTTTATTTCAGATTTCCAGCATCTGCAGTAGTTTGCTTTTATCTCTACTTGTCTTTCCTCATTTAAGACAGTCCTTAAAACCTACTTCTTTGACCAAACTTTTGATCATCTGATCTAATATCTCCTCGTGGTTTGGTCATATTTTGGGACCGGGTGGACCCCCAGTGAGTAGCTAAGCAATACAGTCGAGGAAGGTAACAAATCCGATTCCCATTCTTTGCTGAATTAGCTAATCTCAGCCAAGTCATTGGAGCATTACAATTGGCCTTAGCCTTGGATAGGAGAATTTGGCAAGCTCTTTGCTGTATAGCACCCTCTACTGGCTATGTCTGCATGTGTGTCGGACAAAGACAAGATTGAGCTTGGCAATGATGCCTATCATGGTCAAATAGCCTGCTGACACTCCATCAAAACTACCATAGGAATATCGGCCATTTGAGAGAGGTACTGTACAGGGACTAGAGCCTTACTCTAGTAGTTGGGAGAGTTGGTGAGATGAGAAAATTAGTAATGGGGCGAACTCCACCAGAAGTACTGCAATTTGCAATGGTAATGGGGAAACTTCTAGAAAAAATAATTCGGGACAAAATCAGTAATCACATGGACAAATGTGAGTTAATTAAGGAAAGCCAGCATGGATTTCTTAAGGGAAAATCATGTTTAACTAACTTGCTGGAGTTTTTTGAAGAGGTAACAGAGGGTTGATGAGGGCAATGCTGTTGATGTGTACGTGGACTTTCAAAAGGCGCTTGATACAGTGCCACACAACAGACTTGTGAGCAAGCTTGTAGCTCATGGAATAAAAGGAACAGTAGCAACATGGATACAAATTTTTCTGAGTGACAGGAAACAAAGAGTAATGGTTAATGGATGTTTTTCGGGCTGGAGGAAGGTTTGTAGTGGAGCTCCCCAGGGATCAGTGTTGGGACCCTTACTTTTCCTGATGTACATTAATGACCTAGACCTTGGTGTACAGGGCACAATTTCAAAGTTTGCAGATGATTCAAAACTTGGTAGCATTGTGAACTGTGAGGAAGATAGTGTAGAACTTCAAAAGGACATAGACAAGTTGGTGGAATGGGCAGACAGGTGGCAAATGAAGTTCAATGCAGAGAAATGTGAAATGATTTATTTTGGTAGGAAGAACATGGAGAGACAATATAGAATAAAGGGTACAATTCTAAAGGGGGTGCAGGAGCAGAGAGACCTAGGTGTATATGTGCATAAGTCATTGAAGGTGGCAGGACAGATTGAGAGAGAGGTTAATAAAGCATACAGTATCCTGGGCTTTATTAATAGGGGCAGAGAGTACAAGAGCAAGGAGGTTATGTTTAACTTGTATAAGACACTAGTTCGGCCTCAGCTGGAGTATTGCGTCTAGTTCTGGGCATCGCACTTGAGGAAAGAGGTGAGGGCATTGGAGAAAGTGCAGAAAAGATTCACGAGAATGGTTCCAGGGATGAGGAATTTCAGTTATGAAGATAGATTGGAGAGGTTAGGACTGTTTTCCTTGGAGAAGAGAAGGCTGAGCGGTGATTTGATTGAGGGGTCTGGACAGAGTAGAGAGAGAAACTGTTCCCATTCGTGAAAGGATCGAGAACAAGAGGGCACAGATTTAAAGCATTTGGTAAGAGAAGGAAAAGCTTTTTCACGCAGCAAGTGGTTAAGGTCTGGAATGCGGTGCCTAGAACATGGTGGAGGCAGGTTCAAATAAAGCATTCAAAAGGGAATTGGACAGTTATATGAAAAGGAAGAATGTGCAGGGTTATGGAGAGAAGGCAGAGGAATGGAACTGAGGGAATTGTTCTGAGAGCCAGTGCAGACACGATGGGCCGAATGACCTTCTCCTATAACTATTCTGTGAACTCTGGTTATTTAAATTCTAGCATTGTATACAGAAAGCGGCAATTTGAATTCTTAGAACTTTGTTGGGGCAGGGAAGGAAAAGAGCAATTAATTGTCCTGGCTTTAATATGGTTTACCTTTGCACTAAATCTTTCAGTGTATTTCAGTTTTCTTACCGAGATGCTGAACAGCCAAATACATTAGTATTAATTTTTTTTTATTCGTTCATGGGATGTGGGCGGCGCTGGCTGGGGCAGCATTTATTGCCCATCCCTAATTGCCCTTGAGAAGGTGGTGGTGACCTGCCTTCTTGAACCGCTGCAGTCCGTGTAGTGCAGGTACACCCACAGTGCTGTGAGGAAGGGAGTTCCAGGATTTAGACCCAGCGACAGTGAAGGAACAGCGATATAGTTCCAGGTCAGGATGGTGTGTGGCTTGGAGGGGAACTTGCAGGTGGTGCTGTTTACATACATCTTTTTCCCTTGTCCTTCTAGGCGGTAGAGGTTGTGGGTTTGGAAGGTGCTGTCTAAGAAGCCTTGGTGCCTTGCTGCAGTGCATCTTGTAGATGGTACACACTGCACTATGAATCGGTGGTGGAGGGAGTGAATATTTGTGGATGGGGTGCCAATCAAGTGGGCTGCTTTGTCCTGGATGGTGTCGAGCTTCTTGAGTGTTGTTGGAGCTGCACCTATCCAGGCAAGTGAAGAGTATTTCATCACACTCCTGACTTGTGTCTTGTAGATGGTGGACAGGCTTTGGGGAGTCAGGAGGTGATTTACTCACTGCGGGATTCCTAGCCTCTGACCTGCTCTTGTAGCCGCAGTATTTATATGGCTACTCCAGTTCAGTTTCTGGTCAACGGTAACCCTCAGAATGTTAGTGGGGGATTCAGCAATCGTAATGCCATTAATGCAGCAATTATCTTTACAGCAACATATCCATGATCAATAATGAGCAGATACATCATGAAAAATATAAATTCTGTGGGCTTTTCCAGCTTATTACAGGTTGAAAATATTGATCCCAGGTTTGCTGCTATCGTGGAGCAAATCATGAGCCATGAAGTTGGGATTGGTGTGCGTCCGGAAAGAGATCCAAACTCGTGTGTGGTCATATTGGATTGGGCCAGATGGTGGGATAAGGTTGCAAAGGAACGCATTCAGTTATCTAGAGAATCAGATATAGGTAAGTTTCTTCTGCATTTAGGCTGAACGTAATTGGCAGTGGCTTTGTGAGAGCATTTTGAATGCTTATGTAGTTCAGAAAAATAGTCTTTCAGAACAGTTTTGTAATGAGGATTTTTAATTCTGGTATCTCCTACAATTCTAAAGAGCTCAAAAGGGTTTTTGGAGTCCTGACTGTAAACATTAAGATGGGGGAATTTAACCTCCACATTCCCAAGTTATTTTGAAGATAGTCATAAAGCCATAGTTATTATGGCACAGAAGGAGGCCATTCGGCCGGTCAAGTCCATGATGGCTCGTGTCAGCCCCATTTCCCCACTACAGCTCAATCCCTGTAGACTTGCAAGTTTATTTCCCTGAAGTGCCCATCCAATTTCCTTTTAAAATCATTAATTGTCTCCACTTCCACTACCCTCATTGGCAGATTTCCGGGTCATTGCCACTCGCTGTATAAGAAACGTACTTCCTCACATCCCCCTGTATCTCTTGCCCAAAACGTTAAATCTGTGTCCCCTAGTCCTTATACCATCAGCTAATGGGAAGAGCTTTTATTTGTCTACTTTATCTAAACCTATCATAATCTTGAACTCCTCTATCAAATTTCCCTTCAATCTCCTTTGTTCCAAGGAGAACAACCCCCAGCTTCTCCAACCTAACTTTGTAGCTATAATCCCTCATCCTTGGAATCATTCTGGTAAATCTCCTCTGCATCCTCTCCAGCACCCGCACATCCTTCCTGAAGTGCTCCATTTTGGCCTAACCAGAGCTTTATAAAGGTTCAGCATAACCTCCCAGCTATTGTACTCAGTACCTCTATTTATGAAGCCCAAGATCCCATATACTTTGCTAACTACTCTCTCAATATGTCCTGCCACCTTCAAGGATCTGTGCAGATGAATGTCCGGGTCCCTCTGTCCCTGCACAGTCTTTAGAACTGTGCCATTAAGTCTATATTGCCTC
This sequence comes from Heterodontus francisci, assembly GCF_036365525.1. Lineage (NCBI taxonomy): Eukaryota > Metazoa > Chordata > Chondrichthyes > Heterodontiformes > Heterodontidae > Heterodontus > Heterodontus francisci. The sequence goes on from NC_090408.1 coordinate 41,556,594, forward strand.
TCCCTATCCCTTCTGCCAAAATGCATGCATATTCAATATTTGGTTTAATATAACTAAAGAGCTGTCTGACGAAATTGCAAGGTACCAGCAAGTTGTTCCATCTTTTAGACTGTAATTCTTTGACTGAGAGCTGTGAAAAGAATAGGAAGAACATGCATTTATATGGCGCCTTTCACAACCTCAGGACATCCCAAAGGGCTTGACACCCAATGAAGTACTTTTCAAGCACCATCACTGTTGTAATGTAGTTAAGCACTGGAGCCAATTTGCACTCAGCAAAGTCCTGCAAACAGTAATGAGATAAATGATCAACTGAACTGTTTGTGATATTGGTTGAGAGGTAAATATTGGCCAGAACACTGGGAGAGGACACCCCTGCTCTTTAAACAGGGACATGGGATATTTTATGCCCACCCGAGGGGACAGATCAGGCCTCATTTTTAGCATATCATCTGAGATATGGCACCTCTGGGACTACTGAACTGGAGTGTCAACCTGTATTTTGTACTCAAGTCTCTGGAATGTGGTTTGAACCTATAACCTTTGCACTCAGAGGCAAGAGTGCTACCCACTTAGCCAGGGTTGACATTTATCATGTAGCTTTTCACTAAAACTAACATTGGTAGCAAAGTCAAAACCTGGTAGCTAGAAGACTCTGCAAGGCTTGTTGGTAAATCTAGTTCATCATTAGCTTCCAGTTTGGAATATTCCTTAAAATTTTGCAATCTTGCTTAAAATCTGGTTTTGAAGGTCCCATTTTGCCAAAAGTCCTGATAGCTTTAAAACCATAAGCAAATGTTCTATCATACACCAACAAAATTAATCAACTAGACTGCTGTTTAGCTTAATACTTAGATTAATTTTGGGACTAAATCCTAATACAATTGGTGATTTAAGTAGTATTTTTCTGAAATGCATTTGTGTCTTCTCTAAAGTGATAGCATTTTTTAAATAAGAACCATATGCAACACAGTTCAGATTCAGAGCTGGTATTTTTACTGAATGTTCCTACTGTACATTTATTTTACTGTAACCCATACAAATACAGTACTGCTATAATTTTCTTTGAACATTATGACCATTCTCCCATTCCTAACCTTTTGATAATGTGGGGCTAAAATATACCCTTAAACTTAAGTGTCTGTAATAAGTAATGTTGCTGCTTTAACCTACATGTCAAAATGCCACAAACTACAAACTGATACAAATGCCATTCGATCCATCCTAGCTCCTCCGTCCTGGGAAGAAAAACTACAGCTACTCACATCCTCTGTGCCCCTTGCACCACAACCACAGTATCTACTTGATGAAAGGTCATAGGTTTGGCAGCATCTATTGAGATCTGCTGAGTATTTCGAGCATTTTGTTTTTACATCTAGCTGTGGGTGCTTGCCTCCTACTAGGGAAGTCCAGTCCCATGTATTAATTACTGTGTGGAGAGCATTGACAGGTTCTAAATTTGTGGGTTCATCATTTTGACCCTATGTTCCCTTCTGTCTTGTAATGTTTCAAATTTGTACCTTGATTGGATTCCTTGTTAAGGAAGAGGAACTTAAATTACTACAATTCTGCCAAAATACTTCAAATTTTTTGCCGTTGGGCATTGGCCTTATGTCTCTGTAAGCTCGCTGGGGCTTCAGTGTCTCCTTTGTGCTTTGTTGGCTAAAATAGGCCACTGTAATTTTTTATACTGTTACTTAGAGGTTGCCTTTCATGTGATTGTCTTGTTCCATGAGCCATTCTCTTTTTCTGTGTTGCTTTTAAAATGACCGTTTATTGTATTCTTTGTTAATTGGTGATACTGTTACATAAATCTCTTCTTAGCAATTCAGTCGTGTGAACCTGAGGTATTGTGGACCTATCTCACTTCCAGACATTGTTGGGCCAAAATTTGTGACTGGATTGAAACCTTCCAGAGCAGTGAGCTTTCTGCAAATTGGCTACCCCTAACGCCCAATACTGTGAATCAGAACACATATTGCAGTAGCTACATGCGAAATGAGATACTGGACAAATTGGCACGGTAAATATCTGTTTTTACTAATACTTGTGCCATCTTCCGCAACAAAGGCCTGGCAGGGTGTCATTATTCAAACTGTCGGGAAGATATTAAAAACAAAACTGATAATGGAGAGACTGAGTGAACTGCAGAGTACTTTGATATCAGGGATGCAGAGAATGGGCCCTTCTTTAACTGTGTTTACTCTCCCCATTGCCTATATAATGGGTTTCTGATTTCAGCACAGAGGGATAATTGGAGAATCCATGATTTCTGATCGCAATCTGTTTAAAATAGGCATTGGCAAGTCGTTTAATCAACCTCAAAGAATAGTGGATGGGGCTTAAAATTGTTAAAATAAGTTTTGTTTAATGTTTGTCCTTTTTTTAAAAAAAAATTACGATTCTCAAATTTCAAGCATTGAGTCACCATGATTTCTTTTGTAGCAGTAGACTAGAAATAGGGCAAGTTGTGGATTTGTTATGGCAACCTCTTGGCAATTTGGTTTTATTCTTACACTTATCTTAACAGAAAAGAAGTATTCATCCCTTCGGAGCTAGCAGACTTCAGACAGCTCCTGGTCAGGCTTAGCTGCACAGGGGGGATGATGCAAGAACCTCACCCAGTTCCAGTGTACCAGTCCACTGAAGGGCTTGACTTCCACAGCTGTTTCATCCTGTACTGCCTTGAGCATGAACTGCGCTATCTCTTGTATGCTTATCTGGATTATTATAGGTAAGTGTAGTTTTGTGGCGATCAAGATTGGTATGGTGACCTTACAATTTGTGTTTTTTAAAATGAGGCCTAATTGGATTATTATCTGAAAAGGAAGAATGTGCAGAGCTACGGAGAGAAGGCAGGTGAGTGGCACTAGGTAAACTGCTCTTTCGGAGAGCCAGCCCAGACATGACCGGCTGAATAGACTCCTGTGCTGTAACAATTCTGTGATTCTTTTATAGAGAGTTTCCCACTCAACCTTACTGTGGCTCAGTGGGAAGCGCTCTTGCCTCTGAGTGGTTTGGAGTTCAGATCTCACTCACGACACTTGAACACAAAATCTAGGTCGACACTCCAGCGCAGTACTGAGGGAGTACTGCACTGTCAGATGTGCCATCTTTTAGATGAGGCGTTAAACCAAGGCCCAGTCTGCCCTTTCAGGTGAATGTAAAAGATCTCATTGTACTATTTTGAAGAAGAGCATGAAAATTCTTCCTGGTATCCTGACCAACATTTATCCCCAGCAACATCACTAAGACAGGTTATCTGGACAGTAGCACATGGCTCTTTGTGGGACCTTGCAGTGGGGAATTGGCTGCTGTGTTTGCTACAATACAGCAGTGACCACACTACCTTGGTTGGCTGTAAAACGCTTTGGGAGGTCATAAAAGGTGTTATTTAAATGCAAGTCTCTCTTTCTTTATCACTATCTAGATACCTTCTGGAAAGTATGTGTACTTAGCAACAGGGACTTCAAAAGATTTACACTTGTTATGGTGTAATAAATAGTTCCTTTATAATTGTGTCTGGTCATTAGGTGAGGATAGGGTCAAGCTCAGCTGTGCTGTTCTCTATGGTCACATATCAAGCTGCTGGATACATCTGTTCACTGAAGAATGGCCACTGGGGTGAGATAACAAAGATGTGGGACCACATTCAGCAAGGCTAAATAAAGTGGGAGAATCAAAAACTTGATATGTTTTTTAAAACAGTGAACATGCCTGCATGTCAAGATGTGCAGTTTCAGAAACAAACAGTTTATTAGCTAGATAGTAGTCGGACTAAATAATCAATTTAGCAAACTGATTCCAGGCAGATGAAGCACGAGAAATAGGATCAGGAGTAGACCATATGGCCCATCGAGCCTGCTCCACCATTTAAAACAATCATGGCTGATTTTCGGATTCCATTCCACATTCACTGCATTTGTAGTGTATAATCTTTTAACCATATGCTCTGAATAATGAATATTCTAGTCTCTGCCAATTGGAAAAACAAATAAAAGCTTTCAAATCTGATATTAATTGTCTTGATGCCTATTTATGTAGTTCTGGAGCTTGGAAGCCATCTGTGGATTTATGTTCTATTTCGACTTGTCTTTTATACAAGAAGCATTGGTTATCAATTTTATATAAATGTTTTATACCCAGCGTTTTAATCAGGCAGAAGTGTGATATACAGAAGTGAAGAACAATAGTGACTATCTGTTCAAACAGTACATTTGTGCATTTTATAAGCCTGCCCTTTACATGCAGCTCACACTTGGGACATGCCCATCTTTTACAGAATATAACCAGAAACATCTTTTTTTCCATATATCTCATTCTCCTATGTCTGTGTTTGATTCTGTGTCCTGGTTTATGCCTGTTGTGCTTGCTCTTAACCCTGTAGTAGCTCCAGCACAAATTCTTTGGACTCTTTATGATCTCAGCAACCTCCAGGATCATCCCTCTTGGTGCACCTGCTTCCACTTACAGGATGAGGCCAGAGCCCCAGCGCATAGTGCAGGCTATCATTAAGGATGAAAAGTTGAGATAAATATTGAAGTTGGGGAATGCCAAGCTCGAGGCTTTAAAAAAAACTGCAGATTTTGGGAGCATAAGAAGACTGAAACAGGTAAAAATGTTCCTGGTTTTGCGCATGGGTCTTGCACAGCCAGTTGCTACACAAATAACCCTCCCAGGATTCACTAAGATTTTGTAATGGGAAAGACCTGGTGGAAATCAGACAGAACAACTCTTTATGTCCCATGGTGGCAAGCTGCGATTAACCTTGCATGTTCACAAATCTGCTGAAGTTGACTGTTTCCCCTGTCATGCCAGGAAGGCCCAATTGTTTATAAACGTGATAGAAATCCTAATATTTCCTGCGTTGACCCAGTTGGCAAGCACCTGCACACTCAGAACAAGGGCTGGTTTGTTTTATTGTTCTTCTGATCAGATCCACAGCTGCAAGGCAATCCCTAACCCATCTCGCTTTCTTTGGGAATCTAGCAAATTGTCCAATTCAAGCTTCTTTCCATAAGTGCAGCATTGCTGGAAGGAAATAACTGCCACATTTGGCTGTGTTACAACAGTAAACAACAAATCAAAATACTTAATTGGCTGTTCAGTGCTTTGGTAAATCCAGAGGATGTGAAAGCTGCTATATAAATGCAAGTTTTTCTTTCAATTCTGATTATGGGAGACAGTATCCATGAGCTGGCTGCCAGTATTTACATTGTGAAACCCAGCTCCATAAGCCTAGACTGAGACCAAAAATAATTGTATCTGCTGCTGGAATCAGGGGTCGGATTTGCCAGTGTGATTGCTGATTGTTGGCTCGTAAAGTGCTCGTCTCCCCGGATCCCAGTTAAAACAGCACCAGATTAAAGGCAGCTCCTGAAGGTTCCTCATTAGGTAGACTTTTAGATGGAGCTAAAAGTGGAATAATGATTCTCATGCTGTACCTATTCTCTTAAGTAACTAAGGTTGCATTTGAGCTGAACATTTCATAAATCCTCAAGCCAACTTATAATTTGATTAAAATGAAACCTTGTAAGTACCAGAAGCACAAGAGTTGTATGCTGTTACAATTGACGGCTGTTTCAGTCCAGGTTTTCACAGGGTGGGTTGGTGAGAGTTAAGTGACATGAATGGGATTGGGGTAGGCCTTACTCATGAGTTGAATTCATAACAAAACTATTCTCTTGTGGTTGTTGCTTCCGCATTCTCTTCCCCCACCAACCCCCTTCTGAGAATGGGGCTGGGAGAACAGCTTGAAATATTGTGCACACAGATGAGGACTTCCAGTCTGCGTCATGTGCTTTCTTAAAGGAGGTGGAGTGCAAGAGATGGATGATTAGTGAAGAAGAGTGCTGAGTCGAGCTTGCTTTTTTTTAAAAAAACGTTTGTTTTCAAATTAAGTTTACTTGACTGATGTGTGCTCATCAGTGGTTTTGGTGATGTTTTCCTTCATATTACTGTAACTTTCTTCTGTTACTCAAATGAGCTAAAGTTCAGAATGCAGGTGAGATTTTGTTGACTTCCACTGTTTATTTTCTGACCAGTGTCATTCTGTTTTTGTCAGCACTGCATTGTGTACAGGTCTGTTAAATCTGCAGTTTGGAAATATGACTTATGAGGGGGGTCTCACTTATTTAAAAAAAAACACACTGATTTTTTTTTTTAGTGGGTTTGTGATGTGTCTCTTTCCTGATTATTAGTTAAGGCATATGCTTGTTGACCTGTATCAAGTTCCTCTTTCTGTACCTCCATGTAGGCAGAATGGTATAATTATACAACGCTGCTGGATGTCAGCAGCGTTAAAGTAACTCCTCAGCACTTAGTGAAAACCAATTTGCTTCAGTAGAGCTACTTTCATTAAAACATCATTAAGTACCAAAAATAATTCTCCACAAATACAGAACCTGGACATGTAGCTTTAAAGAGCTTCATACCTCAATATTATGCAACTAATTTACATGCTGAGGGTTTCATTTGCCATTCTTGATATCCTTTCACTTGCCCCCACCCTGCCCCATGAGCCACCATGAGTGTGTTAGTGTTATGTTTATGGTGCTGGACCAGGAATCCCAAAATCAGGAATTCAAATCCCGCCGTGGAAAATTGTGAAATTTAGTTTAGAGATACAGCACTGAAACAGGCCCTTCGGCCCACTGAGTCTGTGCCGACCATCAACCACCCATTTTATACTAATCCTACACTAATTCCACATTACTATCACACCCCCACCTGTCTCTATATTTCCCTACCACCTACCTATACTAGGGGCAATTTATAAAGGCCAATTAACCTATCAACCTGCAAGTCTTTGGCATATGGGAGGAAACCGGAGCACCCGGAGGAAACCCACGCAGACACAGGGAGAACTTGCAAACTCCACACAGGCAGATTTCAGTAAATCTGGGAAAAAGGCCAAGCAAGCTGCTGCATTCCAACTGGTTCACTAATGTCCTTCAAGGAAGGCCAGCTGATCAAGGCTGCCCCTGCCACATGTCAGTCCAGCCCACTGTGTGGTTGACTTTTTAATGCCTTCTTAGGTGGCCTGGCAAGGCATTCACCTAAGGATCTGTTAAAATGAGGCTTTTCTATCTTCATCCACATCCCAAGAATAAAATGTGAAGAATAAAGGCAGATTGTTGGGACTTGATTAACGGCACTTCGTCTGGCCAATAGCTGAGCAAGCGTAGCCCAAGTTGTGTCTACCTCTGGCTGTCTATTTTGTGCCTGTTAAACACCATGATCGAATTAGAGACTTCATGTGAAGGATCATACCTCTATGGCACAGCCTGTTAATGTATACCAAAAGAGTGCCTCAAAGTGATGGTGCAAATAATTGACTGACTCCTGTCCAGAGATAATGGCAATGTTGAATAGCTGGCTAATTTGGAAGATTTCTCTTTTTTAATATTCTGTATCTGTAATCTATTTTGTGGCAGCTTGGCTAACATCCAGCATGAGGACAGAGAGGCTTAATTTTAGCATTTTATTTAATAAAACTGTCCAAACACACAACCTTGGCTGCATTAGAGGTAGATGAGAGATGTATTTTCTTATTGGAAACTTATTTTTCACTCTCAATAGTTAGTGAACGTTTCTTTCATTGTAACTGTTAATAAGGTTTCCCTTTCTTCTACACATTATTCTAGAAACCTGGTTTCTAAGAACAGAACTTGTTACATTTATTTAGCTAATGAAGGAATTGTGTGGGCTTTTAATGTTTGGTCACAATAAGGGGCCATGACATTTTGGTGATCATCACTTGTAAAAAGATTTTCTGGACTAGTAATTTTTTATTTTTGAATGTTTGAAAGACACGATGTATTTTCAGTTGTTTGATTAAATACATACTTGGAGAAATATTTTTCAGGGCTATGGGGAGTGTTCCCTGTAAGCTGCACATGGCTGCAGCAGGATGATGCTGTGCAGACCAATAACAGGTTATCCCCTTTAAGATACCATGTGTGCGTAGCTGTGCAAAGAAGTTTATAGGTACTGTGCATTCAAATGAACAGACCGTGCACAATTAAAAAGATTGAGGGACCTTGGCTATGGAGAATGAACAGGGGAGGTGGGACTAATTGGATCGCTCTACCAGAGGTACAGTGGGCTGAATGGCCTCCTTCTGTGCTGTCTCATTCTAGTCTTCCTAGGCAAAATAAAAAAGTGGAATTCCCCACCCCGCACCCACTCCCTTCGAAATAATCCTGGGATACTATGCTGGAAATACACAGTGGGTTTATCAGCAACTGAGAGGAGAAAAGATGGATTAAAATTTTGGATGTTAATTCTTCATAAGATCCTGAAACAGCAATAATTCTGACCACGTGCCTCCCCCATATTAGCCTCGCTTTTCCTCTTTCAGATATTGATCTACCCCCTGTTTGTTTCAACATTTTTTTTGGCTTGCTTTTGAATTTCAAGCATTTGCAGCTTTAACTTTCTGCCTTTGAACTGTGCTTGTTTGATTCAGTAGTTGTGACTTTAAAAAGGATATTTCTGGTGAGATGCATCCCCTCCACCCTGATAACGCTTGCCCTGGTGTTGATGAATACTTGCTTTGACGATATTATTTATTGTAACATATCTCCCCCATGTGGATGATTTTGTGTAATGCATTTTAAATTGCACCAGGTTGATTAGATAAAGGATGCACCAATTTACACTTTCTTCCTCTTCTTTCCTGCCCCTTCCTCCCCACCCCAAAGCTGTTTTGAAATTGAGACTCTAGACATGTAGGACTGAGGAGGAGTTCCTTATTCCTCTTTACATCTTTTGGGCTAAATGTAAAAGCAGAACCTCAAAGGTAATAATCTCTGGATTGTTACCTGAGCCACGAGCAAATTGGCGTAGGGTAAATAAGGTTAGAGTTAAACGTGTGGCTCAAAAACTGGTGTCGGAGAAATGGGTTTCGATTCATGGGACACTGGCACAAGTACTGGGGAAAGTGGGAGCTGTATCGTTGGGACAGTCTTCACCTGAAATAAAAACAAGAAATGCTGGAAATACTCAGCAGGTCTAGCAGCATCTGTGGAGAGAGAAGCAGAGTTAATGTGTCAGGTCAGTGACGCTTCCTCAGAACTGGCAAATATTAGAAATATAAAAGGTTATAAGCAGGTAAAGTGGGGTTGGGGCAAGAGATAACAAAGGAGAAGGTGTAGATAGGACAAGGTCACCGAATAGCTGACCAGAAGGTTGTAGAGCAAAGGCAAACAATAATGTTAATGGTGTGTTGAAAGACAAAGCATTAGTACAGATAGGGTGTTAACGGACTGAAAATTGAACAGGCACAAATACACATATGAAAGAAAAAATGGGTAAGCAATCTGAACAAACTAAGATGAAACAAAATAAACAAAAAAAATTGAAAAAAGAAAAAAATTAACTCAAAATAAAAGTAAAATGGGGGGCCCGTCATGCTCTGAAATTATTGAACTCAATGTTCAGTCTGGCAGGCTGTAGTGTGCCTAATCGGTAAATGAGATGCTGTTCTCTGAGCTTGCATTGGTGTTCCCTGGAACACTGCAGAAATCCCAGGACAGAGATGTGAGCAGGGGGGAGTGTTGAAATGGCAAGCAACCGGAAGCTCAGGGTCCTGCTTGTGGACTGAGCGGAGGTGTTCCGCAAAGCGGTCACCCAGTTTGCGTTTGGTCTCCCCAATGTAGAGGAGACCACATTGTAAGCAACAAATACAGTATACTACATTGAAAGAAGTACAAGTAAATCGCTGCTACACCTGAAAGGAGTGTTTGGGGCCTGGGATAGTGAGGAGAGAGGGGGTAAATTGGCAGGTATTACACCTCCTGCGATTGTAGGGGAAGGTGCCGTGGGAAGGGGACAAGGTGGTGGGGGTAATGGAGGAGTGGACCAGGGTGTCACGGAGGGAACAATCCCTTCGGAATGCTGACAGGGGAAGGGAGGGAAAGATGCGTTTGGTAGTGGCATCACGCTGGAGGTGGCGGAAATGGCGGAGGATGATCCTTTGGATATGGAAGCTGGTGGATGGAAAGTGAGGACAAGCGGAACCCTGTCGCGGTTCTGGGAGGGAGTGGAAGGGGTGAGGGTGGAGGTGCGGGAAATGGGCCGGACACGGTTGAGGGCCCTGTCAACCACAGTGGGGAAGAATCCTCGGTTGAGGAAAAAGGAAGACATATCAGAAGCGCTGTCATGGATGGTAGCATCATCAGAGCAGATGTGTCTGAGACGGAGAAACTGGGAGAATGGAATGGAGTCCTTACAGGAGGCAGGGTGTGAAGAAGTGTAGTCGGGGTCGCTGTGGGAGTCTGTGGGCTTATAATGGATATTAGTAGACAGCCTATCCCCAGAGATGGAGATAGAGAAGTCGAGGTAGGGAAGGGAAGTGTCGGTGTTGGACCATGTAAAGGTGAGAGAAGGGTGTAAATTAGAAGCAAAGTTGATAAGGTAGTCTTCACCTGAACTGTGCTGGGACCAGTGTTTTGGCGAGTTGTATAACTAGGGCAGTAGAGAGGGCTTTAAAGTAAATAGTGGGGACAAGGGACCAGTGAGAGAAGATATGTTAAATTAAAGAGCAAGGACAAGGCAAAAGAGCAAGGTAGCAACAAGGGATATAATCAGAGCATGGTGGGAAGAGACAAAATTTGCAAAATTAAGAGTGTGCCAGCAGCTAAGGCTAGAGGTTGCGTAAATAGTAAAAAGACAGAACTGAAGGCTCTGTATTTGAATGTGGGTAGCATTTGTAACAAAACAAGTGAATTGATAGCTCAAATAGAAATAAATATGTTGATCTGATAGCCAATACAGAGACAAGGCTGCAGGATGACAAAGGCTGGGACCTGAGTATTCAAGGGTACATGATATTTTGGGAAGGACAGGAAACTAGGAAAAGGTGGAGGGGTAGCTCTGTTCAGTAAGGATGACATTAGTACAATAGAGAGAGGTGACCTTAGTTCTAAAAATCAAGATGTAAAATCAGTTTGGGTAGAGAAAAGAAATCGTAAAGGTAAGAAGTCACTTGTGGGAGTAGTTTATAGGCCCCCTAATAGTAACCACACGGTAGGCTGGGTATAACGGAAGAAATAATGGGGGCTTATGATAAAGGTATGACTATAATCATGGGCGATTTTAATCTACATATAGATTGGACAAATTAGATTGGCAAAGGTAGCCTGGATGATGACCTCATAGTGTTTTTCAGGACAGTTTCTTAGAGCAGCACATTCTAGATTCAACCAGCAGGCTGTTCTAGATCTGATAATGTGTAATGAAACAGGATTAATTAATGACCTCATAATATAAGTGCCGCTAGGTAGCAGTGATCACAACATGATTGAATTTCGCATTCAGTTTGAGGGTGAGAAGAGTGGATAGAAATGTATGAACAGGAGTAGGTTATTCAGCCCATCGAAGCTGCTCTGCCATTCAATATGATCATGGCTGATCATCCAGTTCAATGTCTTATTCCCACACTATCCCCATATCCCTTTATGTCATTGGTATTTAGAAATCTGTCAATCTCTGCTTTAAGCATACTCAATGACTGAGCCTCCACAGCCCTCTTGGGTAGAGAATTCCATAGATCCAAGATTAGTGGTTTAAACTTAAATAAGAGTAATTATGAGGGTTTGAAGACTCAGCTGGCTAAAGTAAACCGGGAAGTTAGGTTAAGGAATAGGCCAGTAGAGAAGCAGTGGCAGACATTTAAGGAGATATTTCATAACATACCAGACAAATATCTGGAATGGGCGGGTTGTCATATGAGGAAAGATTGGACAGGCTAGGCTTGTATCCGCTGGAGTTTAAAAGAGTAAGAGGCGACTTGATTGAAACATATAAAATCCTGAGGGGTCTTGACAGGGTGGATGTGGAAAGGATGTTTCCCCTTGTGGGAGAATCTAGAAGTAGGGGTCACTGTTTAAAAATAAGGGGTCACCCATTTAAGACAGAGATGAGGAGAAATTTTTTCTGAGAGTCGTGAGTCTTTGGAACTCTTCCTCAAAAGGCTGTGGAAGCAGAGTCTTTGAATATTTTTAAGGCAGAGGTAGATCGATTCTTGAAGAGCAAGGGGGTGAAAGGTTATTGCTGGTAGGCTGGAAAGTGGAGTCGAGGTTACAGTCAGATCAGCCATGATCTTATTCAATAGTGGAGCAGGCTCAAGGGCCAAGTGGCTTTCTCCTGCTCCTAATTTGTATGTTCGTATGTGAACACTCAGCAAAGCTACATTCCAGTGAGAAAGAAAGTTTCCAGGGGAAGGATGCACCATCCGTGGCTAACTAAGGAAGTTAAAGATGGTATCAATTTGAAAGAAAAAGCATACATTCAGCGATGAGTAGTGGCAGGTCAGAAGATTGGACAGAATATAAAAAAAACAGCAAAGAATGACCAAAAGAATAATGACAGAGAAATTAGAGCATGAGAGAAAGCTAGCAAGAAATATAAGAACAGATAGTAAGAGTTTCTACAGGTATTTAAAAAGGAAAAGAGTAAGTAAAGTGACTGTTGGTCCTCTAGAGAGAGTGTCTGGGGAGTTAATAATGGAAAATAAGGAAACGGTGGAGTAATTGAACAGAATTTTTGTATCTGTCCACTGTATAGGATATAAATAATATCCCAGAAATAATTGTGATTCAAGAGTTGAAAGGGAGGGAGGAACTTAAAACAATTACCATTACCAGGGAAAGGATACTGTTACAACCAGGTGAGGAAGGGGTCTCGGGCTCCCTTTTTGCCCCTTCTCTGGTTTGACCGCAACTTTTTTAACATCAAGGGGCTGAATGGCTTACTCCTGCTCCTAATTCGTATGTTGGTATGTGAACACTCAACAAAGCTACATTTCAGTGAGAAAGAAGGGCTCCAAAGGCATCCATTTTTAGGGGCGGCACAGTGGCGCAGTGGTTAGCACCACAGCCTCACAGCTCCAGCGACCTGGGTTCAGTTCTGGGTACTGCCTGTGCGGAGTTTGCAAGTTCTCCCTGTGACCATGTGGGTTTCTGCCAGGTGCTCCGGTTTCTGCCCACAGCCAGAGATTTGCAGGTTGATAGGTAAATTGGCCATTGTGAATTGCCCTTAGTGTAGGTAGGTGGTAGGAGAATTGAGGGAAGGTGGGGATGTGGTAAGGAATATGGGATTAATGTAGGATTAGTATAAATGGGTGGTTGATGGTCAGCACAGACTTGGTGGGCCAAAGGGCCTGTTTCAGTGCTGTATGACTCTATCGTGATCGAACTTAACACCTCTGAGCGCTTTCTCTTGTTCCTCTAATGTAATTGCAAATGAACCAATCAGACAGGTTTTCTTGAGTTTAAACAAGGAAATGTAAGTTTATTATCCTCTAAACCGGTTAAAATTTACTAAAAATATGCTACGCATCCACGCCCACGTTCACTCACTCACTCACTCACTCACTCTCTCTCACTCTCACTCACTCACTCACTCACTCTTTTTTCCCCCTGTAATCCGAGTTGGGAGGTTGGAGTTAGAGTCTGTAATAAAAGAAATTTAAATACAATTCGGTAGTCAGTCCGAGTTCTTAGTTGAAATTGTAGTTCTGAAGCCCTCGCTGGGCCACGTGCATGGTTGCAGACTTGCTTGTATCCTAGTTGTTGGTTGTAAGGGTCTGTAGACTTGGCTTCACCAGCTGCAGCTTGAGGCTTCTCTGGATCTCTACAGAGAGAGAGAGAGTGCTGTTCCCTTGATTTGCTTTCTGAGTCACAACTCTCACTCTCCCAGAGTTGCACAAAACACCTCTTTGTTTTGATGAGGTTCTTCTGGAATTTTCTTTGAAATTCAAGGCTCTCCCCTCAGGTTGCCCAGACATACATGGTGGGGGGGTTGGCTCTTTCAAAGTCAATGGATGTCAGTGGCTCTTGATGACCACATTGATAAGGTTATCTCAGGTAATTGAATCAGCGAGCATCCCATTGTTCTGGTTAGGCTGAGTCAATCATGTTTGTCTCCAGTCTAATCCTTTGGTGTTTGTGGCCATCTTGGCTGCAAGCTGTTCTTTTTAAAAAGCTATTTGTAACAATTTCCAGTAAAAGTCTCAGGCAAAGTTCCAATCGATTTAAATTAATATTTCCTATTTGGCATGTGGGGGCTTTCATAACTGTACTGATAAAATTATTAGAACTAAAATCTGACAAGTCTCCAGGTCCTGATGGACTTCATCCTAGGGTCTTAAAAGAAGTGGCTGCTGAGATAGTGGGCTGGATTTTACCTTAGGCGGACGGGAATTCGTCACCGACATGAAAGTCGGCGAACCTGCTTCCGCCTAGCCCAGGGATCCGTCCCACATTTTATGGGTCCCCGGGCCTTAATTGTCCCGAGGCTGGACATCCACCCGCTTGAGGGCCTCAGGCCAGTCAGCGGACCGGCAGCTCTCAGTCCCAGCAGCGCCACTGGCCACTGCTGGGACTGCAGGCCAGCCGACACCATGGATCCAGGAGCGAAGGTAAGTAGGGGTTGCCTCACCAGGGGGATCGGCCTTTCCTTGGTGAGGCTGGAGTGGTCGTTTCGGGGGAGGGGGGTCGTCTTGGGTCCCGGGGGTGGGTTGGGAAGCGGGGGCTTGTGTCTGACTGCCATCCCAGCCCCCCCAGCCTTTCACGTCCCCAGCATGCCCACTTGCCACTGGTAAAATACCTGTGGAGGCGGGCGAGGGCCCTTAAGTGGCCACTTAAGGGTCTTGATTGGCCTCGGAGGCCAAGATGGCATAGAATGTGGGAAAGGAAGAATAGAAAAGCATTATATTATTTAAATGGAGAGAGATTGCAGAGCTCTGAGATGGATACACGAAACACAAAGTTAGTATGCAGGTACAGCAACTAATTAAGAAGGCAAATGCAATGTTGTCATTTATTGCAAGGGGAATGGAATATAAAAGTAGAGATGTTTTGCTATAGTTGTACAGGACATTGGTGAGACCACATCTAGAGTATTGTGTACAGTTTGGGTCTCCTTACTTAAAGAATATAATTGCTTTGGAAGCAGTACAGAGAAGTTCACTCGACTGATTCCTAGGATGAGAGGGTTACCTTCTGAGGAAAGTCTGGACAGGTTGGGTCTGTATTCATTGAAGTTTAGAAGGATGAGATGTGATCTGACTGAAACATGCAAGTTCCTGAGGGGTCTTGACCGGGTGGATGTTGAAAGGATGTTTCGCCTTGTGGGAGAGACTAAAACTAAGGGGCAAGTTTAAAAATAAAGAGTCTCCCATTTAGGACAGAGATGAGGAGAAATTTTTTCTGAGGTTCGTGAGTCTGTGAGACTCTCTTCCCTAGAGAGCATTGAAGGCAGGGTCATTGAATATTTTTAAGGCAAAGGTAGACAGATTCTTGACAAATAAGGGTTATCGGGGGTAGACAGGAAAGTGGAGTTGAGTCCAAAACAGATCAGCCATGATCTTATGAAATGGTGGAGCAGGCTTGAGGGGCCGAATGGCCTACTCCTACTCCCAGTTTGTACTTATATATGTATGTAATAGTAACTTTCAAAAGGGAAGTGGGTGTATACTTAAAGGAGAAATTTGCAGGGCTGTGGGGAAAGGGCAGGGAAGTGGCACTAATTGGAGAACTCTCTCAAAGAGCCAGTGCAGACATGATGGGCTGACTGGTCTCCTTCTGTGCTGTAAGATTCTATAAGCCCACTGACCAAAGCCTGTGTTTGTAAATATTTGAAAGTCAGGGCTTAGTCTTTTTTGCTTTTGTCTTTGCCATTGCAGAGGTTCCAAATGCCAGGTTTTGAGAGCTTGCGCCAGCAGCAGGTTCCATTTGAGAAACTGTATTACCAAAACCTGCAGAAAAATATTGTAACTCTGGATGGTGCCTGAGATCTTTGAAAACTTTGCTTATGATCCTGGATCTTCACGTCTGCAGAGAACCTGCCTCCCTTTTGTGTACTTTCCTCGATGGCAGAGCGAAAATGCTCATGTTCAGTCTCTTTTCTGTTTCAGATATACAGTCTGCAAAACAGTATAATGATGAATGCCAAGATGTTAACTATATGGTGCAGGACACATGGAGGTCCTTATGTGGCCTCTTGGGGCCATTGTGAAATGATAACAGAAGCTTGTGTCTGTGCTTCTGTGTGTTGGAGGGTAGGGTAAATGTTCAGAACACAAATGAATGGTGTAGTGGATTCATAGCTTAGGATCATAGCATCCTATAGCCACAGAAACAGACCATTCAGCCTGTCATGCCTGTGTTGGCTCTTTGAAAGAGCTTTCCAGTTCGTCCCACTCCCCAGCCTTTTCCTCATAGTTCTGCAAATTAGTCTTTTTCAAGTTAGTTTCCAATTACCCTTTGGAAGTTACTAATGGCACCTGATTCTCCTGCCCTTACTATTAGTCTTCCAGATCTTAGCAGTCCACTGTGTGAAGAAATATATCTCCTCATTTCCCCTAGTTCTTTTGCCAATTATTTTGAATTGTGACATCTGGTTATTAAGTGGGGGTTTTGTGATTTACTTTTCAAGATAACTACAGTGAATGCTTGGCCTGGATTTTAAAGCCCCTCCCCTGCTGGGAATGGTGGGGAGGGGCCGGGGGGGGTGGGCGGCAATGAAGATTAGTACAAAGGAGGCCCGCCACCAACCCCGATGGCAGCAAGGCCCCGTACTGATCTCGGCAGCAGCGGCGAGACCTCATGGCAGCTGCCCTGCCGCTTGGCGATGGGACCTGCGTTAAAATATGTTAATGCCTACTTACCATGTAGGCTGCAGCGATTCTGCCAGCAGTTTTCAATCATTATTTGGGTGGCCACTGTGCCTTCGAATTCCCATTCAGGGAAACGACGCGAGGGGGGAGGAGTTGATTTTCTCGTACGAGAGGGGGGGAGCAGGGTTACAATGATGTGGATTGGTCAGGGGGGGTGGTGATGGGAATGGGTAAAGGACAAAGGAGCCAAACTTTAGGGGTGTGTGAGTGAAGGTCAAATTTGCAAGATATGTATTGCGGGGTGGGGGGGAAAGGACAGGAATGTTTTGAAATGCCATTGGGCGGGGTGGTGGGTAGGAGTGTATTGAAATGTCATGTTGTTCATTTCTGCAGAATTTTACATTATCTGGCCTGTTAAATTTAAATGTACCTTGAGGGCCGTAAGCCTTTTAAAAATGGCGCCTGCTTGCCTGTCCCCTGCACGTCATTGCGGGGGGCAGGCGCCGAAGCCATGCAAATGAGCCACCGCGTTTGAAATCGCGGTGACTCTGTGACTTGGTCCCCGTGTGCATGGGCAGCATTTATTTTACATCCACCGCCTACTTTGGCGGCGGTATCTTAAAATGCAGCCCCTTGTGTCTATGCTGGTACCACTTGGGTCAATAGGTAGTGACAAATTAACATGCAAAATTCCTCTTCTCTGAACAATGGGACAACAGACATAACCTTATTCAACTGTAGTTATCTTGATAAGTGAATCATAACATTCCCACATCCTGACCAGAAAAATAGAATTGAGAGCACTATGTAAAGATACAAAGGATAGCCATTAAAATAAAGCCACTAAAGGGATAAGGAATTGAATAGAATTTATTCAGACTCCCAAAAAGAAATCTTTACATACTATAAACCTAGAGGAGAAAACAAATGGATATTCTTAGAGGATAGTTGCACATCTTATCCAGTTTTTTAATGAAATAATTAAGAATTGTGATTTAATTTAACATTTAATTGTGTGATACTGGTGCAATTATAGTATTAAAAAAAACGTGCATGTGCTAACAGGTGAAAGCTTGCTTTGAATTGATAGCTGAAAGTGCGCCAGGGATCTAAGTTAGCATCTGTACGGATAATCTCTCTCTGGCCAAGATTTCTCATCGAACATGTAATTTCAGGTGTATTCATGTGTGCTCAGCTTTCTTGCATTCTCAGGTTCATTTAAACCACTCCCACAATCCTGTATCCCAACAATAGAAAATTATACCAAGAAAAGGTTATAACTGTACTGCTGGTAAAAAGACATTGCAGGC
Organism: Heterodontus francisci; assembly: GCF_036365525.1. Lineage (NCBI taxonomy): Eukaryota > Metazoa > Chordata > Chondrichthyes > Heterodontiformes > Heterodontidae > Heterodontus > Heterodontus francisci. Next base: position 41,574,528 of record NC_090408.1, read on the forward strand.
TGTACTGGGATAAAATTGTAAATTGGTATGAAAGTTGGCTGCTCATTTTAAAGGGGCTTAAAATTAGGATTCAGCACTTTTTTCCTGAACTAGGTGAGTGTATCTTGTCGTGAATTATGATGGATGTTTAAGATAGTAAGTTGACTTGTTTATCCAACTGTAAAGAAAATTGACATATGCATGAAATGTTAGCAGTTGACCAACTTTCAGATATATCTATTATATTTCATGTTCCCTGAAGATTTTTGTTTTTGGCTTGTTTAACAGATTGAAACCCTCCAACTGCCCCCTCCTGCGTGATGGAACTCTCCATGTGACCCATCCTTGGTTTGAATTTCTAATGAGAATAAGAGAGGTTGCTGACAATCTATTAGGTATTCTTTGTAACTGAGCCTAAGCAATTTAATGCTTCTCAACTAAATTAAGTGATGTTTACTTACTTTGGCAGCAACGTAGCTGCTGTTGGGAGAACCAGTATCTCACCTAGAGAGGTGAATTCTGCTGGCAGTGGTTTAGTATTTGGTATTCCTCATTGAGGGCAGCGCAGTGGTTAGCACTGCAGCCTCGCAGCTCCAGTGACCTGAGTTCAGATCTTGGTACTGCCTGTGCGGAGTTTGCAATTTCTCCCTGTGACCATGTGGGTTTCCACCGGGTGCTCCGGTTTCCTCCCACAGCCAAAGACTTGCAGGTTGATAGGTAAATTGGCTATTGTAAATTGCCCCTAGTGTAGGTAGGTGGTAGGAGAATGGTGGGGATGTGGTAGGGAATATGGGGTTAATGTAGGATTAGTATAAATGGGTGGTTGTTGGTTGGCACAGACTCGGTGGGCCGAAGGGCCTGTTTCAGTGCTGTATCTCTAAATAAGTCAATCCTGAATGCTGAAGTTAATTTCTTACAGATAACCACCTTGCAGTGCTTGCTTTTAATTGAATCTTTTGCTTTTTGTGTTTGGTCTAATTTCTGAACCTGGCTAGTCTGATATTACATGTTGTGATATTTTGTGCTTCAGCCATTCTCGGAGATGTTTATATTGCACTCTCAGCTATATTGATCGTTCTTCTGTCCTTCTAGATACATCTGTGACATTCCAAGCGAGTCTGGCCAATGCTCAAATGCTGATTCCCAGTAATCAAGCTAGTGTCAGCAGCATGCTGCTGGAGGGGCACACTCTGATGGCATTAGCCACCATTATGTTTGCTCCTGGAGGAATTGATCAGGTGAGTTCAAATGAGCCATACCTTTTTAAATCCACAGTCCTGTCTTTTTGATCCCAGTAATTGGGGTTGGAGTGGAAGTTCCCAAGTTTCTTGCAGTTATAGGTCTTTTAGATCTTTTTATTATTGAAATATGATTTATTTAAGAACATGCTTTCCTGGAACTCGTGTTGTAGGAACCGTGGTAATATGGAAAATTGTGTCGTGATTCACATAGGATCTGAAATTATGTTTAGATATTTGCAATACTTTGCCTTATAGTACCTATCAGTACTTTTCAATCAAATAACATGGGAAACCACTGGAATCAGAGAATTGTATAGGACAGAATGAGTCCATTCAGCTGTGCTCTCTGAAAGCTATCCACTTCCATCTTAAATTTATGCTCTTGTTACCCACTCGCTGCAAATCATTTTTCCTGATCTATCTTCACAAAACCATTTAATTTTGAATACCTCTATCACAACTTCTCTTAATTTTAATGAAATTAAGCCCAGTTTCTCTAGTCTCTGCTCATAACTCTTATCAAAGTAATGCACCGTCACAATTGCATTTTTTTTTTCTTCCCTCTTCTTTTGGTCTTTTACTTTTTTCAATCTGTAATGTCAGGAGGGTGATCTGCTCCCAGCTTCTAAGTGCCACCTTTAAGTCAATTGTGCTTGGGACAACTGATCTATAGTTGTGCACCCAACCTCTTGGGGCACTGGTGATTTTTTTTCCCTCTCCTTCCCAGCACAGCCAAGAAATATAACTACAAGGAACACTCACCATCTTGACCTGTTTATTAATAAAATAGCTGAATTCCATCAGAAATGTGAGGCTTTAATTTTATTTAAAAAAAACTGATAGTGAAGAGTGAAATCTTCAGTTCATATAAAACGAAGGAAATCAAAAGACTATCGGGCCCATCAAGCCTGCCCCTTCCAGTCAACAGTGGAAACCTCGGAAAGGAGCACTTGTGTGATGATCCAAGTCGTCTTTTAAACAACAAGACTGTCTTGGCCATTCATTAATTCCCACTTTTGCACTGTGTGCATTTAATGTGTTGTACTGATACCAGCTGACTTGAAACCTGTCCTGCGAGTGCCAAGTATTAATAAACTATTCACCCACTTATAACTGGCCCAGCTCTGTTTAATTCACTTTTACTTATATTGTGTGTATGTTTTAAAATATAATCTACATTACCTCAAAAGTACTGGCTGTAATGTGTTTTGGGACACCCTGAGGTCGTGAAAGGCACTATGTAAATACAAGTCAAAACAGAAAATGCTGGAAATGCTCAGCAGGTCAGGCAGCATCTGTGGAGAGAGAACAGAGTTAACATTTCAGGAAGGTCATTGACCTGAAACGTTAAATCTGTTCCTCTCTCCACAGATGCTGCCTGACCTGCTGAGTATTTCCAGCATCTGCAGTATTTTGCTTTATGTACAGACATGTCTTTCTTTATCTGTGGTTTCTTTAGGTGATGCAGGAAAGGAAAGATGCTGATGATTCTCTGTGGAAAGTAGACCCGCAGCTGTTGAAAATGGCACTGGCTCCTTATCCCAAGTTGCGGGCTGCTCTTTTTCCGCAACTCACTCCTCATGGCATTCCACCGCTGGACATCACTCTCTACCATCTTTTACAGGTATTTACGGTGCATCTCTTCCTAATGGATTGGGTTTCCTCTGGTCTCTAAGAATGTTTTGAAACACTTGGTTTGTGCGTGTTTATGATGGGGGTGGGGGCGGTTGTGTAACTGCAATGAAGGTCAGGTCCTGTGTTCCATGCCTATTGTCTTGATTTATTTTTCTCTTTTTTTTTTCCTCCCCTCTTTCTTCCTTCATGCTATTTTCCTTCTTGAGTATGCTATTATTTTGACACAATGAATAAGCTTGTATCAAGTGGTGTACTCCTCAGGGATGACATGAAACAAACTGACTTGCACCATCCTCGTGTTTACCATAACCTGAAATTAAAAGACCATGAAATTTAATCGAAGTTGCAGCTAACAGCAACTGTTGATCTATCTGTGCAGTTTGATCAAATGAGTTCACAATTGTTTGGGTTTTTTGGAACAAATTTGCATAGCTTAGTTATTGGATTCTGTTGAAATCAAACTGAAAGTACATTGTACCCCATGGCGTTTTATGTAATGAGCAGATATGTGTAGATAAAACCTTGATGGCTGTAATTCATCATTCATTTCCTTCTTTAAATTCAAGACAAATGATCTCATTTGGTAATTCTAAATATTTGTATGGTGTCTAACAAAAATGCTCTGCAAATTTACCAAATCTGATTTGTTAATATTTGAATTTTTTAAATTCAGTTAGAAATCAGGACACCAAGGGCCTGATTTTTAACCCATTCACTTAGAGTTAATGTCCTTGCCCCAAGTCTTGCTATTTCATTTACCACGGCACCAGCATTAGTGAGGAAGCAGCAGTAATAAAACAGCATGCTTCAACGGAAGACAGTTTCTGGCCTTGCCTGTTTGCTAAGCAGAAACAGTGTAGCAGGGCAGCATTTGGCATCATTGCTCCTCAGATAGAGGAAAAATCCAGGGTTCCTGCCTTAACCTCTGTGCAGTAACATGCTGGAAAATACACATGTAGAGAGCAGCATGTGCATGGGAACACCACCACCTCCCATTTTTCTGTCCAAGTCACACACCATCCTGACTTGGAAATATATCACTGTTCCTTTGTGTTGCTGGGTCAAAATTCTGGAACTCCCTGTCTAGTAGTACTGTGGGAGAACCTTCACGATATGGACTGCTAGCTGTTTTAGAAGGAAGCTCACCACCAACTTCTCGAGGGAAATTAGGGATGGACAATAAATGCTGGCCTTGCCAGCATCACCCATATCCCATGAATGAATAATTTTTAAAAATAGTCTAGTGAAGGCAAGATTGATACCGGCTGTGTAGTTCCCCTCCAGCCCTACCCCACAATAATCTGCCAACATTAATTGTTCAGACTCACATGAAGAATGGAGTAAAAACAAAAAATGCAGGAAATACTCAACAGGTCTTGCAGCATCTGAGGAGAGAGAAGCACAGTTGACGTTTCAGGTCTGTGACCTTTCATCAGAATGTGAAGATTGGACACTTGGAGGGACACAGTGGAAGGTTTTAAGTTCTTGTGGAACCACAGGCATCTTTTGTTTAAAACAACTATAGCAACTAAAAATGTTACTGCATTTCTCAAGATTGTTCTGAGGTTCATTGCATCTGATATTCTATTCAGATCCACTGCGCTGTCCTGTGTAACATTAACCAATGGGGGGGGGGGGGGGGGAACATTAATTCAGAGTAAATTATTTTGATTATGATCTTTATAATGTAGGGAAAGTTATTGATGTAGCAGCTGAAGGTTGTTGGGTCTAGGACTCTGCCCTGAGGAGCTTCTACAGCAATGTCCTGGAGCTGAGATGATTAGCCTCCAATAAACACAACCATTAAGCTAATACTTCAAGATATAATACCAAGAACCCATCTTTGAACTGTGGAAAAAGTTTTGTGTAGCTTTTTATACTGCATTGTAAATAATTTGCACTTGATGTGTGTATCAGATATAAATTAGAATATTGTTTTACAAGCATTTAGGTGTCATCCGTGGCTCAGTGGGTACCCCTCTTGCCTCTGAGTCAAAAGGTCAAGGGTTCAAACCCCACTCCACAGACTTGAGCACTTAATCCAGTACTTAGGGAGTGCTGCACTGTCGGAAGTGTAGTCTTTTGGCTGAGATTTTAAACCAAGGTCCCCTCTACTTTCAGATGGACATAAAGGATCCCACAACACCATATAGAAAAGAGGAATGGGAGTTCTCCCACTGTGGAGAGAGAAACAGAGTTAACGGGTTGGATCTTGTTCTTCTTCCAATGGCGGGCTTTTTAGTCAGAGGTTGGGTGTGGGGGGTGGCGAATCAGAGTGGCAGTGACCGCCACAGAACTCGACACCGGGATTGCTGGTTCTGATTCTCCCAGGGGCGGGATTGGCCGACAATGGCCTTCCCGCCCAGAGGCCCAATAAGGGTCTCTTCCTGCCACCACTGGGACCCCAGCAGCTGGGAGGAGGGGGAAAACGAGGCACCCTCCCTGTGGGCTTTTTGGGGGGAGGGGTGGGTTGTGTCCTTCCTTCATGGGTGATTTGTGACCCACAGAGGACCCCCACCAGGAACCATTTCACCCCCCGGGAACCCCTCCCCCGGACTAAATGCCCCACCCCCTACTCTACCTCACCAGGGCCTTCTGGACTGGCCCTGGCGACCCTGCCTCACCTACCTATATTCCTGGGTTCTAGCGCTGGGCTTGGGTCCAAGGCCTCTGCAGTACTGGCAGTGGCCATTGTTCCTGGTGGCGCTTTCAATATTGCTGAGCTGCCAGCCCTGTGATTGGCTAGCAGCACTTGGGGGCGGGATCCCCATCCCTGTTAAGTCTTTAAAGGGATGGGGATCCTGCCTCCTTAAACTTCCACCCCAAAAAACCGGAGGATCATTCCTGAAGACTGAAATAATGCAGAGGCGGGGATTTCTCCCCCCCCCCCCCCCCCCCCACCTCCGACTTTTTGGCCCGGTGCCAGGAGCCCTGTCTCCTGTATCAAATCCAGCCCAATGTTTCCGGTCAGTTTCTCTCTCCACGGATGCTGCCTGACCGGTTGAGTATTTCCAGCACTTCGTTTTTATTTCAGATTTCCAGCATCCGCGGTGTTTTGCTTCTATTTTAGTTCTCCCACTGTCCTGGCTAACATTTGTTCCTCAATCAATACCACCAGAAATAGATTATCTATTTATTATTTACCCCATTTGCTTTTTATGGGACCTTTGTGACCAAATTGGCTGCTGCATTTTCCTAAATTGTAACAGTGGCTACACTTCAAAAGCACTTCATTGATTGTGAAGCAGTTTGGGATGTTCTGAGGTCATCTAAGGTGTTATATAAATGCAAGTTTGTTCTTTCTATTTTCCTCATCTGCAATTGTTCCTTTTTTTAATCCCATGTACTACCAGATGAGAACTAGAAAATATTTCAAAAGCTGTCATTTTAAAAGTTTTTCTTTTCAGAAATGAAATTGTAATGTCATTGTGTCATCCAGTGCATCTCAGATTTTTTTAAAAAGAAAACTTTTGCATCTGAGAAGGTATGAAACTGTTGAGTTTAAATTGATTGGCTCAAGGTTAACAGGATGATTAATGTTGCTGCTTTTATCATATTCCACAGTGTGTGCAGAGCATGATAATTTTCCGACATTCTTGATGTTATAGTCTCAAGGTTGCAATGTATTGGAAATGTCAATCTCAGGCAGGGGAAGTACAGACTTCAGGTTAAAGTAAACTAATTAACAGTCAGTATGCTTAAGGAAACATTTTATGCATGCGTGCATTTTAGTAAACGGGAAGTCTTTTTTGATGGTCCCATCATCAAAGTAAATGGGATGTTGAAGTAGAAAAAAGGGAGTAAAGTATAACATTTAAGGGAAGATGTTTATAAATATGTGGTTGTAATTAGATTTTGGGGCTGAAGTTTACTAGGGTTCATATCAGGGACAGCTCTGCTGCTGTAATAGGTTTTATTGCAACATTGTGTTGCCTGAGCTGACAGTTTAATTGTAAAAAGGAAACTAGTTTTATTTTTGAACTATGATTATCAAACCATTAATCTGTTGGGACAGTCATAAGAACATGCTATATGGAACAAAGGAAGGCTATTTGTCCTATAGAAAAAGTTCCTTCCATCATGGCCTTAAAAGTTTGATAGTTGTTCACCTCCCTCAGAAGATACAGTAAGCCCAGGCCGATATTCTAAGCCAGTGGTTCTCCAGGTGTCGTCCGCGGACCACTAGTGGTCTGTGAGGGTCCTCCAGGTGGTCCGCAGGCTAGTCCAACATGCAAGTCACTGATGTGCAACGCCATATGAGAGAACAGGCCAGAACCCTCATCCCCATCACTTGCATGATGTCACAAAACCAGACAGGCTCCCGTGTGTGGCATAAGCCATCATAAGTGTAAGCAACAACAATGTAGTTTTATGAGTAAGATTTCTGTTATTGTTGCAACATACAACTGAAATTAGATTTTCAACGCTTGTGGGGCTGAAAACAAAGAGGAACCGGCTGAAAGTGGAGTCCAACATGAGGCGGAAGCTCTCCACCTTGGAACCAGACATCACCTCTTTGGTGTCTCATCAAAAGCAACACCATTCTTCCCAATAATTCCGATGAGCTTTGTGGTAGCAACTGCAAACAAGTGGGAAGGACTGGTAGGTGGTCCGCAGGGTCTTTTGCCCTGCCTAAGTGGTCCACGGACGAGAAAATTTGAGAACCGCTGTCCTAAACCTTGAATGGGAAGATGTGCAGGACCATCTTCTGGGGAGTTTCTGGCAAAAGATCATTTGAATGTCAATCTTGTCCAGGGAGAACTGAGAAGCAAATATTGAAAAAATTAAGGTTGTCTTGTCTATACACAGAAAGGATTTAATTGTAAAAGATCCAGACATGGATAGAGGTTTCTGATGTATAAATTGTTTTGGTTGATGAAAAGTGCTTTTAAGTTTTTTTTAATTTCCATTTTTGTGATTCCAAGCTTCCAGGGGATTAATCCTTGTTATGCAGAATGCTATCCATTCTCTTTCCCTTTACACCTCTCCCAACTCAACCCTTCCAAACCACTGCCATTATAACTGATTTATTTAAGGTGTGAAATACTGTTGACTGCAGCTTTTTTTACTTCAACATTTGAACAAATACAGGTTTAGTTGATGTAGAATGTTCATATTGCTTTGAAGACCTATCTGACTGCTTAATAACAATTATGAATCCAGGATGAGAAACATTGTATAGTGTAAAAGGCTCAGTATTCTTAATTTTCAGTTGAACAAGAATGAAGAACTTCCAAATTGTTCGGACTTATACAGTATAGAAAAAAACTTATCCTTGTATCAGTAAATCAGTCACCATGTCGCATTAAATGCCTCCATTCATCTTTTCAGGATGCAGACTTTTTTGCAGTAGACTTTGCTTATGGTTTTTTCTTTTTTTTGCAGTCATTACACCCCTTTGATCCATCTTGCCTCTTTGGCTGGCAGTCTGCCAACTTGCTCTCCACCAGTGGTAAGTTCCTTTCAGATTAAATGAATGTAACCAGTGTAATGGATGGAGGTGGGAGGGAAGGAAGTGTGGGTGCTTGACAAAGCTTTCAAAGGCTATTAAGGTGCCTTTATATTAATTTCTCCTATTCTGTGTGATCTGCTGAGCCCATTAATTGCCACTCATCAATTTGGCTGTGACTTGTACAACTAATGTTCTTTGACATACTCAGATAGTGAGTCTTGCCTCTCTGACTTTACACTAGGATTAGCACCGTCATTATAGATTTAGTTTAAACTAAATGTGCAAAAGTTTATTACAGTGAAAATTACAAATGTAATGTAAATATTAAAGGCAACATTTAGTTCAGCCATACAGAATCAGAAGGTCAATTCCTAGATTGTGCAAAGTTAACTAATGTCAGTCTCATTTGTCACCCTGAAATCAGACTCTACTACCTGTACCAGTGAAAGCAAAATTGACCAGGGTTCCCATTCCTAATTGTCTTTCAGTGGCAGCACCTGGGAAGTATCCATGTTGTGTCAACATTAATCAAGGCCAGGGTCAAGCTTGAATGTGATGTCTTACAATTTAATAACTTGCCAATACTCCCTGCCAAGGAAGACTGTCAATTGAGGCAAGGTCGCAGAGGGTGCCCAGTACCCATGGAATTGTACTCCAGGATAAATGAATTTCAGGAAGGAGAAGGGGGGACAATTGGCAACAAAAAAAAATTTGGAATGAATTTGCAAAACATTTCTTCTGTTCTAGTATGTTTAAAAAAAGATGAACCATTGCAAACGTAGGGCTGAATTTTGTTGAGCTTCCATGGGGCGTGGGGGGAGCTGGTGGGTGGGGTGGTATTGGAAGATCGCAGCGCCCACCCCCCCCCCCCCCCCCCCCCCCCACTGCTCAGCAACGCAACCCGATTTTAAATATTTAAATAAATTCCATGCATACATTTAAACCAACTCCCCACTATCTAACCTTTGGTTCCAGATCTTCATTGTGACGGGCAGCAGTCACTTACCTTTCTAGGGAAAGCTGGTGCCACCGAGGTGGGGAAGGGGAGGGGGGGGAGGATCAGAGCATTTTTAGTGTAGTTGTGGGGGTGGGGGGGAAATGGGGTGAACTCTGCATTTTTAATGTGGTGAAGGGGAGGGGTGACCTCTGCACTTTGTGCCGTTGGCAGGGGGAGAGAGGTCAACTCTGCAGTTTCAGTGTATTGGTGGGGGAACGGGCCAAACATTTAATTTTCATGTAGTGGGGGATGTGGGCAACTGTACATTCTCTTAACAGCATTTACAAAGCTACACAAAATTACTGGTTTCAGACTCCAGCAGTCCCTGCCCCCTCACTTAGTAAAACTTTAATAAATCTTAGCTCTGTTATTTAATGAAGAACAGATTTGAACTATAGCTCCACTGTATTCCTGCCTGATTTGGGACTGAGCAGAATACAGAGTGGCTGCACAAAAATTTTATGCTGCCATTGGTTAATAGGAAAAATATATCTGAAACATACGAATTTGTTCTTCTGACTTGGATTTTTTAAAAAAATTAGATGGAATAATACAAAGGATCTTGCTGTTGCTTTATCAGTATAAAAAGTTCAGAATCTCTTGAGCTTTGGAATTGAACAATCATGGCTAGTGATTGATTTGGCAAAGATTTGACAACGTAATAGGAGCAGGAATAGGTCATTCAGCTCCTCGAGCCTGCTCTGCCATTCATTAAGATTGTGACTGATCTTTGATGTCAGCTACCCTACCCTGTCCTATCCCTATAACGTTTGATTTCCTTGGTGCCTAAAAATCATACTCAACATGCATAGCATTCTGGGCAAGAGAATTCCAAAGATTCAAAACCCTCTTGAGTGAAGAAATCTCTCCTCATCTCATTCCTAAATGGCCAATCCCTTATCCTGAGGCTACCCCACTCCCTAGTTCTAGACACTCCAGGAAAGAGAAACAACCTTTCAGCATCTGCCCCCGTCAAGCCCTCTAAGAATGTGTTTCAAAAAGATTACCTCTCATTTTTCTAAATGCCAAAGAATATATGCCCATTCTACCTGCTTTCTTCTCATAGACACGCCCTCTCATCCCTTTGTTGCACTCTCTCTAAGGCAACATCCTATTCTTGACCCTGTAGAGGAATTGCTGGCACTTGTTGCAAATGATTCCTTATTAAAGGGCGGTACAGTGGCTCAGTGGTTAGCACCGCAGCCTCACAGCTCCAGGGATCTGGGTTCGATTCTGGGTACTGCCTGTGTGGAGTTTGCACGTTCTCCCTGTGACTGCGTGGGTTTTCGCCGGGTGCTCTGGTTTCCTCCCACAGCCAAAGACTTGCAGGTGATAGGTAAATTGGTCATTGTAAATTGCCCCTAGTGTAGGTAGGTGGTAGGGAATATGGGATTACTGTCGGGTTAGTATAAATGGGTGGTTGTTGGTCGGCACAGACTCGGTGGGCCGAAGGGCCTGTTTCAGTGCTGTATCTCAAATAAATAAATAAATAAATAAAGCATTTTATAATGTTTTTATTGAAAGTGGCAATCCTAGCTGAGATGTGTAGCCAAACACCTTTGCGTCTTTTATGGTGAACAGCTCCTGCAGTGAATTCCATGAGTGCCTGGAAGAAAGGAGGGGGAGGTTAAAAAAAAAAAATCTCTTTTTTTCCATCAATAATATTGATTTCCTGTTTGCAAGCTGTCGGATACAAGAAATTAGAAAAATGCAGGTCTTTCTAACGAAAGTTGTGCATTCTGCCCACAGACTTATCAAATGATTTACCTCATTTTTCTTGCCCTGATTTGGTAAACAAGTATGCCATAACTGAACGACTGGATTTTTCCTACTACTTGCGTCACGGGCGGCCATCGTTTGCGTTTGCAACTTTTTTGGTGCAGCAGCTGGCAAAGAGCAGTTCACCCAAGCAGTTGTAAGTATGACCGGAAAGGGAATTATTGAAATAGTACAGAATGCTGCTACTTTTTATTTTAGCTCAGAAGAAAAAACAAACTTGGGAGTAGTATTAGGACATCCTGAGCTTGTGAAAGGCACTATATAACGCAAGTCTTTTTTCTTTTTCTAAGTGCACTGGCTGAAAGGGTGGTGCAAGAAGATTTAATAACTTTCAAAAGGGAACTGGATAAATATTTGAAGGGAGAAATTTTGCTGGATTATGGGGAAAGAACAGGGAGGAGGGAGTTAGATGAATTGGATAGCTCTTTCAAAGAACTGGCACAGACACGATGGGCCGACTGGCCTGCATGCCCTCCCTTAGTCTTTCACTACAGCAGATTATCTGGTCATTATCACATTGCTGTTTGTGGGAGTTTGCTGTGTGCAAATTATTGTAATGTAGGAAAGGCAGCAGCCAGTGACTACACTCCAAAAGTACTTCATTGGCTGTAAATCCTTTTGGGACATCATGAGGCCATGAAAGGCGCTATATAAAATGGCAAAATGAATAGAACAAAGCTATTGACAAGTAACATTGGTGTGTCCATCATCCACCTTCACATGTGTGTTTCTTTCTTTGCCTTGCATAACAACTCTTTAACTATTGAAACTCTCCAATACCTCACTGCAGCTCGGGTTTACCAGTGGGCATTGTTGCTGCTTAGGACTAATTCTCTTGGTTAATGTCAATGTATCTTTATATAACCAAGAAGACAATTCAGGATTTAAAAAAATCTTGCTCACAGTGTGAGCCGTGCAAAATTATTTTCCAGCAAGTTGGATATTTTTGGTGGGAAAATTCAAAATTTGGTTATTTTCTATATAATAATGGGACTCCATTTTGTAGTGCATTTGGAGATTTTTTTTTAATACAACAATGAAAATTTAAAGATCCTAGAGCTGAAAAGGGTCAATGGAATTGGGTTTTCTTTGTACTTCAAGCTAGGTACTAGATGTGTTTCATATTCTGAGAGTTTGTCATTTCTCTGATGGTTGAAAATCACATTTGTTCCTCTCTTTCCTGTTTTAGGATACAGAAAGCAAGCATGGAGGCATACAGCCTAGGGTTAGCCCACTTCACTGTACCTCCTGTTGCTGCAGCATGTGTCGCCTTTCTTGAGTTACTTGGTGTTGCCAGCTTTAAACTCAGAATTGATCTTAAAGTTGCAGATGCCATTTTGAAACATTGGTGCACAAATGCAGAAGAGTCTCAACGCAGTTTGTTACAAGTCACCTTGGGTAATTATGGTGTTTTCCTTGTGATGTACAATCTTACATCTTGAACCACATCTTATCAGTTAATGCAAATACTGTGCTATATTTCTGTGGTCATAATTAAAGGGGATGTATATTAAGAATGTTGCCCATTCCTTTTCTTTGTGCGGCTTGCATAGGTGAAATTTTAAGATTGAAATATAACTATAGGTAAATTGGCCATTATAAATTGCCCCTAGTATAGGTAGGTGGTTTCAACTGGAAGGTGATGCACCCTGTTCTTTCTTGGAATGTTGGAATTAAGATTTATAGTTTATGTGCTTGTGATGCCGACAAGCAAAGATTTAAAGTGCACTTGTTGCTATTTAAGATGCCGCAGAACTTCGCAGGTGAATGGTGGATGATCTGGACACTGTTTGCACGCTATCTTTTTAAATTTATGGCTTGAGTAAAAAAAAAAGAAAAATCATAGGTAACAGCTACTTACTATTGCTCATGTGTTGTTAATCACATGTTTTCTGTCTTAATTGTGGAACACATCTTGATGTTAACTTGCATTTATAACGATAAGCAGACTGAGACACAGTGCAGTGGTGTCTTGTTGCTTTGTGTTACATGGTTCACCAAATGGGAAATGTCTGATCGCTGCCGTACTGTCAAATGTTACATGGGGCCTGGCACTTGTACATGGGGAAGGTGGGCAGTGCTGGAGGTAAACGTATCAGCTACTCTTGTGTGTTGCTTAACCATTGCTTCCCACAAGGTGCTGGAAAATGTATGGAAGCAGATCACCTGCCACAAATAGGGATGGCATGAGGAAGGTAGCAGAGACATGCACCAGGTTGTTTTTTAAAAAAAAAATTGGAATGTTTTGCTGTTGGGTTTGCTTTTGGACAGGCAGTGCAATTGTGATGCCCATCTGGAGTCCTCAGCAAGAGGCCCAAACTATTCTGATGGCCAGACCTCTCCTGCATAATGTCAGCGGGATGTGAGCGCTGAATTATCATTCACGGACATCCCGCCAATTGGGAGGGGCTGGAAATCTAGCGGCTCCATCATCGAGCAAAGCTGAACGTTCAGATTTAAAAGGGGTGGTGAATTGGGTTGGAAGGAGATTCATATGCAGTCAGGAGGAGCATTCAGTCAGATGCATATTTTGCCATAGTTTTTGAGTAACCTGCAGCACTCTCCTTGAGGTTAGGCTGCTCCACACCTAGTAGAAATGGGTAGAGAATCCTACATTTGTTGGAGGACTCTGACTTGCATTTTTTTATTCATTCATGGGATGTGGGTATTGCTGCTTAGGCCAGCATTTATTGCCTATCCTAATTGCCCTTGAGAAGTTGGTGGTGAGCTGCCGTCTTGAACCGCTCCAGTCCATGTGGTGTGGGTACACCCACAGTGATATTAGGGAGTGAATTCCAGGAGTTTGACCCAGTAACAGTGAATGGACAGTGATATATTTCCAAGTTAGGCAGGTGTGTGATTTGGAGGGGAACTTGCAGGTGATGGTGTCCCCATGTCCCTGCTGCCTTTGTCCTTCTGCATGGTAGAGGTTGCGGGTTTAGAAGGTGCTGTTGAATGAGTGAATGCTACAAGTAGGCTCTTGCTTGAAACAGAGCTCTATGGGAGCAAGTGGACGAGCAGAAACGGTGTATTAAGTTAAACTCTGCAATGTTTGGAGAGGAAGTGTCCTACAGATGCCATGAAAACTGGCCACATTAAGTCAAGAATTACAACAGTGGTTAGAATAGCAACAATGAAAAGTCTCCTAATGTTTTTCTAGTTCACTGGCATTCAGGCTTTTATTTTTACATTAATTAAAAAAAAAATTTTAACAGTCTAACCTAGGTTACCACATCTTCGCTTATTAGTAATGTGGCACTTGTGAAATAACCTGCTTTTGGAACTCTTTCTTTCTCACCTTGCGATAAATTTGTTTTCAAAATTCACTGTCCGACACTGAAACAATTTCTGTGTCTATTAGTCAGTATGATGATATCACATTTAAATATGATCTCTGTCTCATTGTGTCTTCCTCAGCTGACAAACTTCAGAATTTAATTGAATTTAATGGGTCATCAGCAGAGGAGTTGCTAACCCATTTAGAAAATGCCACTTGGGAGAACTTACAAAGTAGAGGTATAAACAGGTAGCTAAAAGTACAATATTTACTGGGATTTATTTATTTTTTGTTTCAAATGGTGTAGCTTCACCAGATAAACAATAACGTTGAACTTATTTAACCGCAGAGCATCTTTTGAAGCTGGTCAGGAGTGGTCACTGGTGGCCCAATTCTGTAGGCTTCATGGCATCAGTCTTAGCATGGCCTACCTCCAGGAATGTGCCCGAGAGGATGAGTGGCTGCAGTTTGTAATTTTTGCTCAGATTCACAACTACCAACCAGATGAGGTAACAAGTTCATGGCGATTAAGTGCTCTATTTATTTATTTGATCACTTTCATTCTTCCCCCACCACCCCCGGCCGCTCTCCCATCTCAAGTCAATCTACACCATAGCATAGACAACTGGATAGCCTGCTTTCGTGTCTCTACTAAAGCCACTTTAGAGTCTACTGAAATATGGAAGGAAGTTGATTTGAATGACTGACTTTTTTTGTACCTCGTCTCCCCCTTTGTTCCTGCTGGAAAAATTGGCCAGTCAGCCTGACCCACCAATGGAAGCTGGAGAGGTAGGACTGTCACTGGGGCCTCTGATTCATTTCTGACTGCCCCTGGTCCAGATAACTTTGGAAGCCAAAACCCTACCAGGGAGGGCTGTGCTAAATGGATAAGCAGTGTTTGGAAATTCAATTCTGTTCTAGTAGGCCATACAGTTGAAGCTGATTAAAGTTAATCAATACCTATATTGACAATTGGAGGTTTATTAGCAAGGAATTGGGTGACAGAGATTTTCCAGAACCTTGTTCTGTATCTTGAAGGAATTGCTAATAAGTAATTAAAACACACACAATTGAAATGACAATTTCTGAAGCACCCACTGATAATTTAGCTCCCATGCAATACTTGTCTCAGACAGCTGCACCCAAATTCTCTGCTGATATTATCAACACTAAGATTATAAGTTTTAAAAAAAATTCCATCATAAGATTGCCAACCTTCCAGGATTAACCTAGAGTCTCTATCAGTTAAAGATTAATCTCCAGGACACTGAGAACAACCCAAGATATGAGTATGGTGGCATAGTGATTATTTTACTGGACTAGTAATCCAGAGACCTGGACTAATAATCCAGAGATGGTTTACCACAGCAGTTGGGGAATTTAAATTCAGTCAATTAAATAAATCTGAATAAAAAGTTAGTATCAATAATGGTGACGATGTAACTACCAATTTTTGTAAAACATCAACTGGCTCGTTAATGTCCTCGAGGGAAGGAAATCTGCTGTCCTTAACAGATCTGGCCCATATGTAAGACCAGAGCTACAGCAATGTGGTTGACTCTGAACTGCTCTCTCAAATGGCGTAGCAAGCCACTCAATTGTCAAGAAAACAGCTCACCACGGCCTTTACAAGGGCAGTTAGGGATTAACAGTAAATGTTGGCCTTACTAGCGACACATGAATGAATTGGCTCGCCAAAGTGGTCTGTCATGAGGATGGACGTGTCAAGTGACAAATGGTGGGGGGGAGGATGGAGGCAGGCAGTCATGTGCTTTAAACCTCCCGAAATGTATCCAACCAGAGTTGAATAGCCTAATCAGTCAGGGGAAAAAAGGCACTGGTTTTAAAGTAAGCTGATAACTATTAACATTCTTTTTTTTTTAAGTGCCAACTCAGAGCATTTATTGTCCCAGTTAAACAATTTGCTCAGCTTTATGGGGAAAAGGCAGGTGAGTGGTGCTCGGTGAGTTGCTCTTGTAGAGAGCAGGCACGGACATCATGGGCCGAACGGCCTCCTTCTGTGCTGTAACCATTCTATGATTCTATGTCACTAATTTTTTCTTTGCTCATCAAGATGACAAATCTTAATGTCAGGGAATGGAACTCAATTCAGACACTTTCAGACACCTATTGTCAGCATCAAGCAGTCCTAGGTCAGGTGCAGTTCAGTAAGCTGCAAATTAAAGCTCCTTCTGCTCTGCCCCAACAATGTACTTAATCCCCAATCTCAGAAGATCATTCCCTGCTGCGCCAGTGTGATATTTTTCTTCCGTTTCCCACACCAGCAATGCCAGCCCTCTTCAAATGTTGTTGTCATTGTGCCCAAGACCCATGTCCACTAGGAATTGGGTTCTTGGCATAGACTCATACGCAGCCAACAGACTGAAGGTGTTCCTCAGTCTGGGCAGAGAATTTGAACCCAAGTTGCAAAGCTGAAAGCCCCGTGTCTAGTTCACTGTGCCACTTGGTTCCCCTAGAGTTTTATTGACCTCTTTTATCAATTTTTTTTATTTTGCCGTGCTACAGACTTTTTTTAAAATCCTAGGATTCTTTCAATGGACCGCAGTAAATTAAACCCTTTTGCTATTTCTTCCAAATGTGACTGACTTCCTGACAGCAGGCTGTGGCTGTTTAATTTTGAAAGTGATCCTGCTGGGAATTGTCTGTCCATAAATCTAGGCACTTGCATGCACCAGTTTCTCACCTCGGTAGGTTGATGAGATTCACTGCAGGATTCCTTTTCGCATTTTGAAAATATTAACTTAAAGAAGAACTAAATGTTTTTGTGAATTGTTGCGTGATTCTAGATGTACAGAAGGAAATGCACGCATCCTTCTTGGTATCTCAACCTTTTTGTTGTGCTTGATAATAAAACTGCTGATCAGAGCTCCTCTAGTAGTTCAGTCAGTACAGGCAGAGTGTGTAACTTGGCCACACACCAGAAGGTTTCCAGTTTGAAAGCTGGCCTGCATTGAATCAACTGATCTTATCTAGGGCTGCAGTAAGACACTTCAGTTGGCCTCAGTCCGTTTCAGCAAGGGAGGGGAGAATATGCTATAGTTCTCACTCGTGATCACTATTCAGTGACCCGTGTAGGAAAGTGGAATGTATGGATGTTGGATGGCAACAGAAGTAATTACTATTGCACTTATTATCTAAGCTTGACTGTAAAGGTAGGACACCCAGGTGAAGTCTTGGAGGTCATCTGGTGCTGTGGAATTGTACTCCAATAAGAGTACTTCTCACAGGAGTTTTTTTTCAAATATTCAAGCAGCTGGTTAGCAATAGTGGACCATGAGTTTTGTGCAGAATTTCTCAGTGCACTGACCTTTTCATATCATTGGTATTAGTTTCCTACAGCTCATTTTAATTTTTAAAAATTTTTTTGTCCCGGAATTGTTCAGAGTATCCTAATTTGCTGTATTATTTGCCGATCAATCCTCCTTCACCTCCACATTAGAAAAACAACTTTTTATCTTTTTGTAAGAAAAAGGTCTGTTTGTTCCATTATTCATTGGCCCTGACTATTTTTACAACAGGCAGTAAATTGCTTTAAACAACTTGAATTGTCAGTAAGCATTCTAGCTTTCTCTGGTTTATTGTGTTTTTAATAGCGGCCTTGTCCTTATGTTGCCATTTGGTACTTTTTCATAGGTGAAGGCACTACTGAAAGACTTCAGTCCCACTCTTCACGATCACCTGACATTAGCTTTTCAGAACTTGCAGTTTGTTTCACAAGAAAGGCCAGCAAGCTGCACTGTGACCAAGGAGGAACCAAACAAGAAGAGCGAGTCTCCAGTGAATCTTTTTCAATTTCTCTACTGGTGCCAGGAGAAGCCAAAGCCTTGGCGTTATCTTTTGAGTGAGGCAGTGCAACAAAACGCACCCGTGTTGAGTATCCTGGCTGCGTGTTTTCAGGTGGGGACCTTCTGTAGGCTGTACATGGCATAAATAGGGGTCCTATTTATAAGACAGTCACTAATAAATCCAATAAGGAATTCAGGAGGAACTTCTTTACCCAGAGTGCTGAGAATGTGGAGCTCACTACTACTGGTAGTAGTTGAGGTGAATAACAGAGATGCATTTAAGAGGAAGCTAGATAAACACATGAATGAGAAAGGAATGGAAGAATATGCTGATAGGGTGAGATGGGGTAGGGTGGGTGGGAATAGGTTTGTGTGGAGCATAAACACCAGTTAGGCCGAATGGTCTGTTTGTGAGGTAAATACTATACAACATTTGATAGCAAAAAATGTAATATGTTCTCAGTAGATCCAATTCGGGTGAGGTATAGCCTTAATGCAGGTGTAGACTTCTTAGTAAACTGTGATAGGTATACATGGGTTTAACTACTCAAACCTCTTTCTAATTATTGGGGGGTTTAGTCAAACAGCACAGAAGGAGGCCATTAGTCCCAATGTGCTGATGCTGGTCCTGCAATTGCAGCTACCTATTAAACTCAGTAATCTGATTTCAATGCTTTTTTAGGGGAATAATACTTGCACTCTTCTCAATGTGGACTTTGTTTTGTCAAGCTTTTGTTTATCTGAAATCTTGCTCACTGGTTATATAGTTTTTTCCCCTAAAAAGCCTTGGCTTTTCATTTAAAAGAAAGTATTAGTACAAGAAAATCAAGTACCAGTTTACATCATCGTCGACCACATCTTTCTCTCCTGACCTGAATTGAAGGAATGGACTAACATGATATAAATCAGCAAGTAATGATTAAATCATCTTTCCTTCAATCATTGTGGTGTCCTGCACTATGGACCTCAGACCTTCAGCTAGGTTTCTCAATTTTCAGAACAAAACAACAAACGTTCCAATACTCACTAATTTCCTTGCAGTTATTTTATTCTGTATTCCATTTCAGTCTATGATCTCTCATCTGAAATTTTGCTTTCATCACATCCAAGGAATTGTATGTGATCGTAATTTTGTTATTCTAATAATTGAGACCAGATATTTTTGCTTTAATCCTCCAGAGGAAAGAATTACCTGGCAACGTTGTAGAGCACTGGTTAATTGTAGATGCTTTTCTGTGTGTGTAATGCAATGCAAAACCGTCTTTTTCCTCTCCAGAGTTCTCTTAAGTCTATGAATTGAGGGTTACAGTGGATTGACAGGCTAGCATAATGAACTAGAGGCTCATGCTGTTTAAACATGGCAAACCTGTGTGTGACCCAGATTGACGAAGGTTTCACTTTCTAGCACACTTTCACCAGCTGTTAATGAGCAATAATTTGAATTATTGAACTCTTGTGTATAAAATTACGATCCATTTAAAGTTAATAATTTGACATTGTGGGCAAATGATTTGCACTCAAAATATATAGAATAAATGAGGCATGGTATTTCACTCATTGATATTTCTGAAACTGTAAAAACAATTAAAGACAAAATATTCAGTGGATGTATTAGCAAAAATTTTGCATAATATAGTGAAATAATTTATGAATGTGCCTCCTGTGGTTCCTGCTACATGAGTTCTTTCAGACTCTTAGATGCAGATTGCAATACACCACCCATTTTAGTAGCTCGACCAAGTGTTTTTCTGCAGTATGTTACATCCAGCTGCATGGCCATCCAATTGAGATTCAAAGCTAATCTATCTAATGAAATGATTGACAAAAGTTCAGTTCCGTTTTGTTTAAAAAATTTTTTTTACACAATTAGAAAAAAAGACCTCCATTTGTATAGCACCTTTCATGACCTAAGGGAATCCCAAAGCATTTTACAACCAGTGAAGTACTTTTTAAATAACATGAGTGAAATATAACATGCCTTTCGTTTTACATGTTTAGAGTATTAATGGCAGAAATTGTAACATTCAATAATTGCAGCCTCCCTCCCACTGACCATTTGGAAGAAAAGGAAAAGACGAAAATGGGCAAAAAAAGTATATCCTTGGCTTTGTCCAGGAAGGATGTCTGCTCCCCCAGCGCTCTTGGCAAAATCAAGCTGTGTCTTTCTCTTATACCCCCACCCAATGGATATGGGGATAATGTGGGTAAATGGTGTTGAGGTAGAAGATCATATGATCTAGTTGAATGGTAGAGCAGGCTCAAGGGGCCGAATGGCCTACTGCTGCTCCTATTTCCTATCTTTCCATGAAAGAGCCATCTAGCTGCAGATGCGCAGGGGCAATATTTCCTATATTAAAAGGTTTACTCCCCCAAATTTGATCAAACTGGCTTCAGTTTTACTGTTGCACCTGAAAATCATCATTCCATTTTTTAATATTGCATTCTCTGAGATAGATTGCAATGAGCTAGACCTTCATACTGAATGCATTTAATATAATAAAAGGGACAATGTCAGCTGCCTAATTAATTTGTGTCTGCATTGGATATTCTTTAGATGGGTTCCATTAATAGACTCCTTATCGCTTATGATCAGGAGTTAGCTCTGTTGCCCAATATATAATCATACAATAATATGAACCAGGTATTGAAACCCCTGATTGTGAAAGCTGGACGCTCTAATCTCACACCTATCCCACCACCCCAAGGCATTTCTCCTTTCTTCAAGAAGAAAGACTGATGAACTATTGAAATTAGATCACTTAAAAACCAACAAACATGTTTATTATTTACAGATGATGAACTGAATGTAGATAACTGTAAATTTCAATCGGTTTCCTAAAGCTTCTTGTAACATAGAAAGCGACAAAGTACCCCACACTTACCCCTCTTAGTAGGCTCCTCTCACTTGGCAAACCTTTGAAACTAATTGTTTCAAATTGGGTGGCGCAGTGGTTAGCACCGCAGCCTCACAGCTCCAGCGACCCGGGTTCAATTCTGGGTACTGCCTGTGTGGAGTTTGCAAGTTCTCCCTGTGTCTGCGTGGGTTTCCTCCGGGTACTCCGGTTTCCTCCCACCACCAAAAGACTTGCAGGTTGATAGGTAAATTGGCCATTATAAATTGCCCCTAGTATAGGTAGGTGGTAGGGAAATATAGGGATAGGTGGGGATGTAGTAGGAATATGGAATTAGTGTAGGAATAGCATAAATGGGTGGTTGATGGTCGGCACAGACTCGGTGGGCTGAAGGGCCTGTTTCAGTGCTGTATCTCTAAATAAGATGATAAATAATGTGTGAAAGGATTTTTTTTTACCCTATGTAATTGTTGCTAAACTGTGAAAGGATTTTTTTACCCTATGTCTGACCTTCATTCCAGATTACTGTTGACTGTTTTTGACTTCCAACTAGCAAACCAAAAAGATTAACCTCTCATTATCCCCCATGTATAGGAATTGTCCATTGCACTGTTATTAAAAAAAAAAATCTGACTACTGCTTCCCTAGTGTGGTCTTCTCTGGCAGCTTTGCTCTGCTGGGCTCAAATAAATGAAATCATTCTAACATGGCACCCTTTTTCCTCTCTCTCATGTGTTAACAAGCCTCATTGGCCAAACTTTTACGGTGGGCGGACGGGAGCCGGCTTCCGATATAAAAGTCAGTGACGAACCTGCTTCCACCTTGCCTGTGGATCCGTTCCATATTTTACAGGTCCTAGGCTTTAATTGTTCCGAGGTGGGACTTCCATCCGCTTGAGGGAGGAAGTCCCGCCTCATTGAGCTGCCGGCCAATCAATGGGTCTGCAGTTTTTAGTCCCAGCAGTGCCACCGGGAGCAGTGGCCACTGCTGGGACTGTAGCCCAGCGTGCACAGAAGATGGCTGGGAGCCAGGAAGGCAGGTAGGTTTTGGTTGCCTTGCTGGGGATAATCGGTGGGGCCCCGGCAAGGCCAGGGTCGTCGTTTGGAGGAGGAGGGGGGCATGTTGGGTCTTGGGGGTGGTTGGGGTAGCAGGCTCCATCGGGCCACTTAAGGGCCTTGATTGGCCTAGGGCGGGCGGGCCATTTCCCCCCCCCTGCCCTACGTAAAGGGAGGCGGAAGTGGGTTGGGAAAGCCTCCTGGAGCCTCCCGCTCCATTTTATGCCACCCCCCTGCCGCCATCCGGCTCGTTGGGGTGGCGTAAAATTCCGACCATTGTCTCAAAACTGATGTGTGAGAGAATACCACCCTGGCCAAAGTTTCAACTGAGTCTAATGAGCGTTCACAGATTTCAGCCCTTGAGAGCTAAATTTAACATAATGGCAACATCTTAATATAAATGACCTGAAATTTCTCCTTGGTGACAGAATATCATTCAAGGTAGAATATATTTTAATATGCACTAAGAACACTTCTTAACTATAGATTTATTGATTGTCACTATGCTGAAGGAACTTAACTGCATATCATATGCAGTTAATCCAGTAACTTTGCTCTCAAGTAAAATATATGCACAAAACTATTTCAAATGGTAACAATTGCTGTGAACTGATCTTAATCAGAACATTCATCATACAAAGGAAGTCCTTGTGACTGTAAATCATAATCATGTAAAGCAAGATTTTCATTGGGACAGGCATAATCAATCAATTAACGAATAAAGTACATTAGTGATTTTGTTGACTTTTCTAATCATTGAAACTAGATTTATTTCATATAAAGAATAAATTGAATATTCGTAATCGAACAAAGAAAAATGCTTGAGCTTTAAATCTCTTCCTTTATCAGCATGTTAACACATCTTCTGAGGACTGTAATTTTAAAAAAGTTTAAATTGAGAAATTAAGGTGAAAGGCCAGGTTACAGACCATCACCAAAGTGAAACTGTAGGAAGTAGAGATTAGGTGACATCAAGCATGAGTCTAAAAAGCCTGGAGGTAGCAGGAGAAAGGACTGATTTTGGAGTCAAGGACTTCAGATATGATGGTTTTAATCTTCACCCCTGTCTGTGTGATTGCTCAGCTGTTGCTCTGGGTAATTGCTCTCCCTTTGATTCACAGGAGACCGATGTTCTTCAGTGTCTTTGTGTCTGGGTTATTATGTCATCGGATGATGCAACCATCTCTGAAGCTACAAAGCACATTAATGATTCAGTAGAGTACCATGAATGGAATCTCCACGATCTGTCACTGATGTGGAAGGTGTTATTAGGAAGAAGAAAAAGTAAACAACTTGTCCGAGGATTTCAGCTTTTTCAGAAGGTAGTGTATGATATGTATTTTTAATTTGATGCTTTTTCAATTTTTAGCCAGTGAATAGAACAAGTTGATGCAGATGAAGACACCATTAGCAAGCAAATACTAGACTCCCTGGTGGATCAAGGCACTACTTAATTTAGTATAAAGCCAGAAGGTCCCAAGTTTAATCCTTGGTCACTCATCAAAGCTGACTAATTTCAGCTACAGAGTTCATCACCCTAGAGGTAGGAAGAGTAAAAATCAGCCAGGGTTCCCAATGCTGATTTATTATTTAGTGGTCCCACCAGGAAAGTGTGATTCTCAGATGAGAGTGGGATTTTGGACTCTGCTGTACTGCTCCTCTATTTCAATAGCCTGATGATGCTCCATCTGCTACAACTGGTTGTATTTGGAAAGATGTCTCTGAGCATTTTGCAGATCTGAAAGTGAAATCATGATGCTGTAAGTTTTCCAGTTAGGTTAAAATTGCCCCTAAGTCTTTCTGCTTGGCTGAGTTGGTATTGCACTCATGTCTAGGTCTGGACCTCACACAAAAACCCAAGCTCAGAATTAAGGCTAGCATTTGCAGTGTGATTTTTTGCGCTGTTGAAGGTGTCGTTCTCACCAAACCAGGATTCCGTCTGCCCATTTGAGAGAATGTTAAATTAAAGGTCCCAAGGCAGTATTTGAAAAGCAGAGTTCTTCAGCCAACACTCCTCCCTCATTTAATACCACCAAAAAAGGGGATTAACTGATCATTTTTCTTGGTGATGACTATGCGATTTTGCAGACCGTCTCCTACAGAGCAGTCACTCCAGAAAAATTACAGTACTAATGTTGAAGGAGTGCATCATCTTTGTGCAAAAGTAAGATTCTGTAGTTGTAGCTGAACCTAACCGCCATTGCTATTAATCTCTGACATAACAAAAGGCCTGCTCTTCCCCATGTCACTTTATCTTGATTTTTTTGAAAGGACTGTCCCTGGGTCTACATGTTGGAGATGTACGAACTATGCACAGAACACAAAAATTACCAGGAATCGAAGTTGAAACTTCAAGAATTCCAGAAATGCCTACTCTCTGTGAGTCTGTAATTTATCATCTTTCTGTGAAGTTGATCTGCATTGTGTTGGAACAGTTCAGACCACAAGTTGTAATAAATCAGAGATCGTGCAGCAGTGCTTTCTTAGACCTGGGCTGTAGGTAGCAAAGAATCAAATGTTTAAGAGTATAGAATCAGAATGTAGGCAGAAGCAAATAGAATCATAGGGACGGCATAGCAAGGGTGGCACAGTGGTTAGCACCGCAGCCTCACAGCTCCAGCGACCCGGGTTCAGTTCTGGGTACTGCCTGTGCGGAGTTTGTACGTTCTCCCTGTGACCGCGTGGGTTTCCTCCGGGTGCTCCGGTTTCCTCCCACAGCCAAAGACTTGCAGGTTGATAGGTAAATTGGCCATTGTAAATTGCCCCTAGCATAGGTAGGTGGTAGAAGAATTGAGGGGAAGGTGGGGATGCGGTAGGGGATATGGGATTAATGTAGGATTAGTATAAATGGGTGGTTGATGGTCAGCACAGACTCAGTGGGCCGAAGGGCCTGTTTCAGTGCTGTATCTCTCCATGACTCTATGAATGTGCACATATATACGTATCCCTATTGTGACTAAATCTATTGACTATGCTAAAGTGGAAATGTTGGGAGCAAAATTGTAGCCATCATATGACCTCGCAGTAGTTTTACTGTCTCCTGGTATGATCATTTCAACTTATAAAGAGTAACTAGTATCCTTCAGTTTATATAAACTTGGATAAAATTGGGAATTATGTGCTCCTGTAAGCTACAGAATACACAACCCAGCTTTTAGGAAAAAAGCTTTTAAGGGGTCTGAATTCCCTCAGCTGTTCTGCTAGAATCCTACGATTAATCTGGTGGAATAGCTCAAAAAAAGGCCAAGATCCAAAAATACTGGATCCTGACCTGAATTGAGAATTCCCATCCACGTTGTAGAGGGTGAAGCCTCTTCCTGATCCTTACAAGGCCACCTACATAGGGTTCCCTATGCTGAGAGACCATATCTGGCTCTTCATAATACTAGGTACACCTCAGCTCATAACCTGTTGGAAGGTCTTAAGCAGAGTTTTGAGCAACACGGATTGATGGTTATTCATGATGGTGCAGGTGAACTTCCCACTGACCCTACAAACTCCAGCATCCTCTAGGCTGGAGGGGACCAGTGAGCAAAAGCCTGGCATAACTGCTGGGATCAAGGCCCATGCAGACAGAGCCTCACAAAGTGTAAGCAGTTGCATGTCAATGGATACAAGGCCAAACATGATTTTTTTAGGCACGTAGAATAATGCACGTAGGGCATTTGTACAAATAAATATTTCAGGATAAGGCCATTTATCAAGAGTATTAAAGTTGATTTCTGTTCCTTAAATTATCCTGATTCCCTTCTCCACATTCAGCACAGAAAACTTCTTCACATCCACCTTTCTCCCTGATTTCAAAATCTTAAATAATCTCTCTTCTTGTCCACCACCACTACCACTCTGCACCAACAGCTTGCGCTAGTAAATAGATACACGTGCAATGTATATTTGAAATTTGAGGCCAGTATACAATAAAAAATAGATGCAACTGGATTTAAACTGCAATATTCAAATAGCCATGTGTAGGAAGACTGGAACCTGAATTTACTGGACATATTTGTTTTTTGTGGAGTCTTGTGACCCATGTTATTGACATTGGTTGCCTTTGACAGAAAACTTTTCTTTATTGTACCACAATTGAGTAAGCTTTATTACCAAAGCATGTGACTTCCTCGGTGGTGCACAATTAAAATCTCAAAAATAAACAGAAGCAAATTTTCATCAATGAAAAGTTATTGCAGGTTTATAATCTGTGCAGCAAGAGTTGACATTGTTACAGTTCTGGCTATCTTCTAGCATTTAGTTCATGCCCACAGCAAAATAAGCAAACCTGGTGAATTGAAGCTTGCTATACATGATGTGATGAGGCAGCATGCCACCGATCGAACAATTATTGTTTTACTATAGTAATTTGCTCCAGGAATTGAATGGGCTGCCCAACACATACTCATACCCTGAGTTGAAACGCTTGCATCTGCCAAGATAAGACTGAACAAGCTTGGCCATGTAGGTAATAAACAAAGAACAGTACAGCACAGGAACAGGCCATTCGGCCCTCCAAGCCTGCGCCGATCTTGATGCCTGTCTAAACTAAAACCTTCTGCACTTCCGGGGACCGTATCCCTCTATTCCCATCCTATTCATGTATTTGTCAAGATGCCTCTTAAACGTCGCTCTCGTACCTGCTTCCACCACCTCCCCCGGCAGCAAGTTCCAGGCACTCGCCACCCTCTGTATAAAGAACTTGCCTCGCACATCCCCTCTAATCTTTGCCCCTCGCACCTTAAATCTATGTCTCCTAGTAACTGACTCTTCCACCCTGGGGAAAAAGCTCTGACTATCCAATCTGTCCATGCCACTCGTAAACCTTTGTAAACCTCTATCATGTCGCCCTTCCACCTCCATCGTTCCAGTGAAAACAATCCGAGTTTATCCAGCCTCTCCTCATAGCTAATGCCCTCCAGACCAGGCAACATCCTGATAAACCTCTTTGTACCCTCTCCAAAGCCTTCACGTCCTTCTGGTAGTGCTTTTAGCTTTGCTTTCTTGTTGGAATCTTGCATTCAAGTCATCTTTGCAATTGCTCAACTTAGTATTGCAGTTTCAATCTTCAGTCACAAGACAATCAGTGAGTAAAAGCACTCCCTCAAAGTAGGAGACTGATATTGCAGCATTTCAGGCCCTGAATCCCAAAATGCAAAGTATAAGCCACCGCTTGTTATTTTACACTTGTGAAAACTTGATGCCTACAGATTAGGCCCCCTCAGTACTTGAGGTATGAGCATCCTTGTATCTACAACCTTCCTTATGTACATTTATTTAAAACTGGAATGATGTTTGATAGTTCTATTAACTTAGAGTCAAAAAACAATTTTCCTGTAGACTGTAATTACTGAAATGATGGAATCAGTCCAGCAATTTATAACTTTTTCAATAACTTACAATGAATACTTGAAACTTGAGGCTGGTCAAACTAAACTCAGTAGTGCTGTAATTGTATTTGGAATGAGCCTAAATCATCATCCAATTTCTCACACTTGGACTTGCTGTCCCCTAAAATAGAAAGGAAAGTTCTTGTAATTTGGAGTATGGGGTGCAGGAAATTCTGGTATAAGTGCACTTTGTGCTCTACTTCAGTCATAATTCTGACCCGTAGCTAAAAACAGTTACTACCAGAAACTGCAGCTTAGTAAGATATATCCTAATTCTCAAAAAAAAAATGTATGGAAAATTATGGGCATCAGGCTATGTTCTACCATTGTGTTTCACATTGTATTTATGCACCAATGTAGTGTCATTGAACATATTAATTTTAACAGATGAACGTAGCAGCCAAATGCCACAAAGTCCTCATAGTCACCTGTCTGTGTGTTCATTACAAAACTTTGCCTCTAAATGTCATCTGTGTCTTAGAGCCTCTGAGGAGATCCATAAGGAAATGAACCTTCCAATTTCTTCACTCTAGAGCCCACTTCTGTAACTGATCTGGCAATAAAACTGACTGGCCTGAATTGACAGATATAGTACAGTAATAATTCGAGCTGGGAAATGTCTTTAAAAATAACCTTGTCCCTTTGCGAGTGCGGGGGTGGGGAATCATCAACTTTTTAAAATATGCTTTTCAGTAAAAATTCTATTAACATGGATGGTTTCACTGCAGTTGGCATTTTCTTTCTTTAGAACATTTAACATTGAGTAAATATGTTGTGTCGTGTTGCCAGACAGAAAACATTAATTACAAAAGCTGTGAAGGAACCCAGGGTAATGGTTGTTGCCATTTATATATTTTTGCGAAGGTGAACAAATTGACTCAGTGAGCTGGAACACTGACTGATGTCCCTGCTGGGGTTACAATAGAGCCCAAACAGGCAAAATGATTCCTGAATTTCAATGTCATAGGTGGCTTCTTGCCCATTTCCCAGTAAACACAATGAAGAATTCCTATGGTACTTACTCCCATGGCATGCAATCCAGTGGCTGACAATTGGTTTGAAATATCTTTTTCTTGTGTTGCACCCCAGAGCTTTAGTGTTTTTGCTGCGCCCCTACAAGATGTGTGAAGGATTTATTGACAGTGTCTTTGCCATAAAAGGCCTTCAGTCTTGCAGGCAAAAGACAGTTGTGTGGTTAAATTCAGCTTGCTATAGCTCACAAAAACTTATTTGCCATCCAAGAATTCTCTGGCAAGTTTTATAGAGCAAATCTTTTATACAGTGACATCTCACTTGGAACATTTTGGCAAGTAGGCTATCAGTGATGCAGTGGACTCCACATGACTGTGAACAATACACAGTCCTGCAAGCTGGATGCTTGATCAGAATACTGGATAATGTATTCTGAAGTTGGATGATGAAATAAGATGGAGTTTCCTTTTGAGATCGGCATAGCTTTTTTTTTAGCAACAGGGAGCTCCAGAAAAAGATTCTGAAACACTTTTAAAATCTGACCAGATGCTTGGCTTGGCTGAACTCCAGATCCTCCATGTACTGATCATAACATCCCCAGCTGAATGCCATCTGTGATGACGTGGTTCTCATTTCTGGCTGCTTCCCAGGATAAACTTTTGTAAATTGTGACAGAGCAGCATAGAGATGGTTGGAGAAGCTAGTTTTAATTATTATATCCAGTGAAGCCCCACTACGAGCAATATCCTTGTCAACAATCTATTCTCATTACAGAGCTTCAGGTCATTTAATGGGTAGTTGCTGTTTAAAATGCAGTGTGTCTGCAATATGCTGTCCTGCAGCCTAGTGAAATGTCTGCTTGTGAACTTCTACTCATTGCGAATTTCTGGTACTGAACTCAAGCCTTCCAAGAGCTACCTCACTAGAGGTATTGGGAGCAAGGTAGACTATCACTAACTCATAATGACTCAGTCACCTCCCTCAACTTCCAGCTGCAAAACGGTCATCAAAAATAAGGACATAAGAAATAGGAGCAGGAGTAGACCATATGGCCCCCGAGCCTGCTCTGCCATTCAATACGATCATGGTTGATATTCTACCTCAACTCCATTTTCCTGCCCACTCCCCATATCCCTTGATTTCCTGAGATCAAAAACCTAACTATCCCAGCCTTTGAATACACTCCACGATGGAGCATCCACAATCCTCTGGGGTAGAGAGTTCCAAATATTCAGAACCCTCTAGTGAAGAAATTTCTCCTTATCTCAGTCCTAAATAATTGGCCCCTTATCCTGAGGCTGTGCCCCTGTGTCCCCGACCATCAATAACCTGGGGTTCACTGTTGACTAGGAACTTCTGCAAAGCCAAACCAATACTGTAGCTACAGGAACAGGGCATAGGCTGGGAACTCTGACTAGTTGCTCAACTTCTAACTCCTCAAAGCCACTTAATCACTTATTTGTCTTAAGTTGGGAATGTGCTGGAATGCTCACTACTCGCCTGGATGGGTGCAGCTGCATTAGTCTGCTTGATTGGCACCCTTGGCACTGGACTGTTTTTCCACCACCTCCACCACTGGCACATTATGGCTGCAGAATGTGCTATCTGCAGGATGTCCTGCAGGAACTTGCCAGGGTTACTTTGACAGCATCTCACAGTTTTTTGACTTTTGCCACTGTGGACAGGAGAAGCAAAGTCATGGAAGCACCACCAGCTGCTAGTTTTCTTCTACGTTTTGCACTACCCTGACTTGGGCATATTTCATACTTCCTTTATTGTTGCTAGTCAACATCTTAGAATTCCCTGCTAATCAGCAGAAGGACTTTGGACTGGTGTGTCAGCTGTGGCTCAGTTGGTAGCACTCTTTTCTCTAAGTAACCAGGTCATAGGTTCAAGTTCCACTCCAGGACTTAAGCACAAAAATCAAGGTAGGCACTCCAGTGCCGTATTGAGGGAGTGCTGTCTTTTGGATAAGATTTAAACCAAGGCCCCGTCTGCCCCCTCAGGTGGACATAAAAGATCCCATGGCATTATTTCGAAGATGAGTAGTGGGGGAGTTCTCCCCTGTGTCTTGGCCAATATTTATCTCTCGATCAACATCACAATAACAGATTATCTGGTCATTATAGGAACATAGGAGCAGGAGTAGGCTATTCAGCCCATCAAGCCTGCCCCACCATTCAGTATGATCATGGCTCATCATCCATTTAAATGCCTTTTTCCCACACTATCCTCATATCCCATTATGTATTTAGAAATCTGTCAATTTCTGCTTTAAACATACTCAATGACTGAGCTTCCACAGCCCTCTGGGGTAGAGAATTCCAAATATTCACAACCCTCAGAGTAAAGAAATTTTTCCTCATCTCTGTCCTAAGTAGCTTCCTCCTTATTTTAAAATTGACTCCCCAACCAGAGGAACCATATTAGCTGCATCTACCCTGTCTGTCCCTTTGAGTATTTTGTAGGTTTCAATGAGATCACCTCTCATTCTTCTAAACTCCAGAGAATACAGCTCAGTTTCCCCAATCTCTCTTCATAGGAAAGTCCCGCCATCCCGGGAACAAGTCTGGTGAACCTTCGTTGCACTCCCTGTATGGCAATAATATCCTCCCTAAGGTAAGGGGACCAAAACTGCACACAGTACTCCAGGTGCAGTCTAACCAAGGTTCTATACAATTGAAGCAAGACTTCCCTACTCCTGAACTCCCATCCTCTTGCGATTAACCCTAACATACCATTAGCATTGCTCTTTGTGGGAGCTTGCTGTGTGCAAATTGCCTGCTGTGTTTCCTGCATTACAACAATGACTACACTTCAAAAGTACCTCTTGGCTGTAAAGTGCTTTGGGACGTCCAATGATCATGAAAGGCGCTATATAAATGAAGTCTCTTTTCAAGGGTAAAATCCTGGCTAGCAGTGTCCACATCTCAAACATTTTTTTTTGTTGAAAGATTTGCCCACTTTGTTTTAGGCCCTCTAGATGATTTATTAACTGATGCAGCATTTTATTGAAAAATAACTGGGACTAGGGTTTGACTATTTAAAATTAACATTACTAATATATTGGATTGAAATTTAAAATAATCCTTGTGCAGTGAGCGACGGAGGAAGTGACAAGCTAGATTCTTGTATAAAAACGGAAAATGCTGGAAATACTCGGTAGGTCAGGCAGCATCTGTAGCAAGAAATGGTGCTAACATTTCAGGTCAGTGACCTTTCATATCTGCTGCCTGACCTGCTGAGGTATTTCCAGCATTTTCTGTTTTTATTTAAGATTTCCAATATCTGCAGTATTCGCTTTTAGATTTTTGTATAAATGGACTTCACTGTAACTTCACAGCAGTGACCTTCAGTCCATCATGAGCCAAAGATTCACAGGCATTATTTAACCATTCACACACACATCCTGGAGTTCCATTTCATATAATGGACTAGACGTGCTGACACTGGGCCTCCAGTGGAGGTTTTTGAGATCTTACCATCCTTTAACATCCCATCTTGTACAGTGCTGATTGTAATGTTTTAGGGCATGGTCAGGTACAGCGTAGCACATGTGGGAGTAACACTGTTTTGAGGGGAAGGTGCAGAGGATGAAAGAGAAATTCTGAGTTTTCCGTTAGTTAGTGTTGTTTTTGTACTTAATTTTTTTATATTCCCAAATTGTGAATCAAGTTT
This sequence comes from Heterodontus francisci, assembly GCF_036365525.1. NCBI lineage: Eukaryota > Metazoa > Chordata > Chondrichthyes > Heterodontiformes > Heterodontidae > Heterodontus > Heterodontus francisci. Next base: position 41,606,629 of record NC_090408.1, read on the forward strand.
GCAAATAATATCTCTTTTTGTAAAAGCGAAATATTTTACAATCCAGTGGGATGATGAATAGTCTAAAGGTAACGGACTTTAACATTTAAAAAAAAAACAGTGACAGACCATTATCTGAGGTGTCATTTTTAGTCATGATCTGAATTTTGGTATCAAATTCTTGAAGCCAGCTCAGCAAACCTTACTGAGGGGCTTGCAATACATCTGTGTTTGGGTGCTTCTTGCTTAATAGTGGTGCATCCACTGGGACTAATCAACCAATGTGAAGAATAATGACTTTCATTGTCCATCTTCTGTTTGCACATCGGTATCTCCCTTGGAGTACTACGTTCACTTTGTATCTAAAAGTGCTTGTGATATCTGATAATCTACGCAGAGCACATGAATAGGCAGGAAATTGACTTTAGTGCTGAATGGGTTGCACACAAAGTTATTTCCCAAAAGTTATTTTATTTCTTTTTCAGTATTAAAAGCCCTTACTTACTTGGCTACAAGGATCAAAGTGGAAATGAGCTACACATGGGGCTGAATTTCATAGAGCCCTCGACTTCTGCAACAGTGGCAGTAGGGGAGGGGGTGGGGATGGCATGAAGATCGCTCCGGATGAGGCCCGCCGCCAACCCCAGCGCTGGCAGGGCACGGCCTGATCTCAACAGACATGCCTCGTGACAGCACCACCACCGCCCTGCTCGGTGACGGGACCACAATTTACATATTTAAATAGGTTACCTTACCAGAATTAATGAAGATCCCTTCACCTCCTGATTTGCTGCCACAATCTTCATCCTGGTGGCTGGCACTGCCATGCCTTCAAATCCCCAATTGGGGAAATGAGGCGTGACACCTGTGGGGAGGAGGTAATTTTCTCAGTGCCGGGGGGTGGGGGGAGCGGGATCAAACTTACCTGATTGATCGAGGAGGTGACGGAAGGGGTAAAGGACAAAGGTTCTGAACTTAGGGGGTGGGGGGAAGGTCACATATTCAAGGTAAGTATTTTGTGGGGGGGGGCGCGGGGAAGGGCAGAAATGACATAATGCTATTGGGGGAGTAGGAGAGGGTATGGAAAGATTTTTTTTATTCATTTTTATTAACTTTAAATTCACTGTCTCTTTAAACATTTCAATTGTCATTTAGGGCTCTAAGCCCTTTAAAAATGGCAACGCTGTCTGCGCAATGGTGCCGGACACCGTTGCTGGGGAAGGCTCGCCCACCTATAGAATCCAGCCCATGGGCCCTATCTTCTATTATTGCCTAATAGCTCTTCTCAAAATTCACCCTCTTACTATTGTGACTCTGTTCCAATCTGGAATCTCTGTGAGGTAACGTGTGCCACACGCTGTCCACTTTTAATCTGCATTAGATAAAAAAATTCCCTTGTTGGCAATTAGATAGTTTAATTTCTCCAACCGCCACCCCACCTCCTTTCTTGAAAGGATAGTCAGGCAGAGGTATTTTCTGTGAGAACATGTGTCCCTTTGTTTATAGTTCTGTCTCTTTTTAAAAAAAAATAACTGATAGGTGAGCAGGGCAGTTTTAATAAAAGGGTAATAAAAGTAGTTGTACCATCAGCACACAGTAGCAGAGAAATGATTATTGTTTTTCCTAGCTTTAACAATCTAATTTTACATGTTAGTATTAGCATAAATAGTTAATCTTAAAAAAAAAGTCAGAGCAGCTGATGTCTGTTATATTTATTGTGTTAAAATCATTCAGAAAGGCTGCTCGTGTCAGGTTTATAAAGTTAACCGTTGATAATTGTTAACTCCACAAACGCTGAGCCTAGACAGTGAGCATTGGGATGCACCACAAGTGAACCCATTCCCATTGTCACTCGATGCCATCACACAAGAACTTTCATTAGGGCCATTGATGTGGAAACTCCTGATTTTATCTTTTCTGTTTTCTAGTTAGAGGACAGTTGTAACCACCCTGTCACCTGCCAACCTGCTAACTCAGCACAGTACCACAAATGCATTGCATTTACACACCACTGGGGAAAATGGATCATTTTTCAACATGTTTTTCTACAAAATAATTCCCTCTTTATTGAATGTTACTGGTATAAAAAAAATCTTGGCTGTGTTTATTTCCATGGGTCCAATTTTAACTTTGATGTCCCTGGGTTGGGGAAGGAAAGACAGAATGTGGCTTTAATCTGACTGCTAAAGTTGAAATTGTAGGTACTTTAATCACCAAAAAAAGGATAAATTAACATTCTCTGGGAAAACAAGTGACCATTTTGAGATTGTTGAGGGAGACCTGAAGCCAAATGAAAGATAGAGAAAATTTAAATTTTTCTGCAGTTACCAAAGTGAAGCCAAAAAAAAAATGGAAATGTTCAGTTTTTAAAAAGTAAATCAGCTGAAAAGGGGTAGAACTCTTTTTGAAAGGTTGGAACTGGCCAAAGTAGTTCCCTAGTCAGAAACTTGAACAATAATAGTTGAGTGTAGAGATTAGTGTCTGTGACATTAATTTACAAATGCATTTGTCTGACAGTCTTCTATCTGCTGTTTTAGTGGAAAGGTTCACCTACTTGTTCAGTTCAACTGGGTTAACACCTGTTAAAGGAGATAAGGAATGCATTGAGCATTAGCGACATTCAAGTTTACTAATTTCTAGCATTAATGACTTCACATCAGTAAGGCAGTCAGGAATCAAGTTAAACTGCAAGGGGAAGAATGAGTCAATATTGTAATATTCAGACTAGATGCAGCAGCATAAAGTAATTTTCCCATAATTACCATTGCAGATGCTATGCTCGTTAGTAACAGACCTACTTAATTGTAAATAGTTAATTTTTTTAACTAGTACATAGGTTGGCAGAAAGAATAAAAAAGAAGCATATTATCTAAATGGTGAGAAATTGCAGTGTTCTGAGATGCAGAGGGATCTGGGTCTCCTAGTGCATGAGTCGCAAAAGGTTAGTATGCAGGTGCAGCACATAATTAGGAAAGCTAATAGAATGTAATCATTTATCACAAGGGGAATTGAATACAAAGGGAGGTTATGCTTCAGCTATACAGGCCATTGGTGAGACCACATCTGGAATACTGTGTACAGTGTTGGTCTCCTTATTTAAGGAAGGATGTAAATGCGCTGGAGGCAGTACAGAGAAGGTTTACTGGACTAATACCTGGAATGGGTGGGCTGTCTTAGAGGAAAGATTGGACAGGCTAGACTTGTATCCGCTGGAGTTTAGAAGAGTAAGAGGTGACATTATTGAAACATATAAGATCCTGAGGGGTCTTCACAGGGTGGATGTGGAAAGGCTGTTTCCACTTGTGGGAGAATCTAGAAGTAGGGGTTACTGCTTAAAAATAAGGGGTTGCCCATTTAAGACAGCGATGAGGAGAAAGTTTTTCTCTGAGGGCCGTGAGTCTTTGGAATTCTTTTCCTCAAAAGGCTGTGGAAGCTGAGTCTTGGAATATTTTTGGATTTATAGATTTAGATTTAGAGATACAGCACTGAAACAGGCCCTTCAGCCCACCAAGTCTGTGCCGACCATTAACCACCCATTTATACTAATCCTACACTAATCCCATATTCCTACCACATCCCCACCTGTCCCTATATATTCCCCTACCACCTACCTATACTAGGGGCAATTTATAATGGCCAATTTACCTATCAACCTGCAAGTCTTTTGGCTGTGGTAGGAAACTGGAGCACCCGGAGGAAACCCACGCAGACACAGGGAGAACTTGCAAACTCCACACAGGCAGTACCCAGAATTGAACCTGGGTCGCTGGAGCTGTGAGGCTGCGGTGCTAACCACTGCGCCACTGTGCCGCCCAGGCAGAGGTAGATAGATTCTTGATAAGCAAGCGGGTGAAAGGTTCTCCTGGTAGGTAGAAATGTGGGGTAATCAGTTCAGCCATAAACTTATTGAATTGCGGAGCAAGCTCAAGGGGCCGAGCGGCCTACTCCTGCTTCTAATTCGTATGTTCTGATGATTCCCTATGTAAACAATTTGTTTAAGTACAGATAGAGGCTTCAGAGATGCCTGTAGCCTGCAGTTAAAAGCATTTTATTTTTAAAAGCAGACTGAAAGCAGATGTCCCTTTTGTTGCAGCCCACACCAGATAAAAGTGCTGTGGCAGGATTTCTGTGATGAGGAACAGAACTTGCTGATTTTTGAGTGCATTTAAAATTGGTACACTCACACACTCGAGCTGCAGTGCAAACTACGGCCCTTAATATGGGCAGCCAGTGCTGCAAGATAGATTTTTCTAGGTTCCCTTGGTTTGCAGAAGACATTTGTACATTTAGGACTAAATTTTATTCTGGCGATGGGGGTCCCGGCAGCAGGCCAGAAGGCAGGGGAGACCCTGCCTCTGCCCTCCTTCGGACCCCCGTTGCAATTACATGGCGTGCAGGCAATTAACTGTTGTTGGGGGTGCCGTCCCTTTAAGGAACAAGCTCCCATCTCTAGAGCTGCCGGCCAATTGGAGGGTCTGCAGCGGCGAAAAGATCCCCGGAGAGGTTGAGTGGGGTCAGGTCACCAGGGCTATTCAGACAGGCCTCAGCGACGAGGTGATGGGGTGTCTTCCCCGGTGGGAGGAGGGGGGCCGGCCACTGCCTCTGGGGGGCCTGGATTGCCCCCAAAGGAGGGACTCCCAACCCCAATACAGGGTCTTAATTGGCCTGGGGTGGGAAAGCAGTTCTCGGCCTTCCCCACCACGAACTAAATTGGAAGGCATCAGGTTATGGGCCCTCGCCTTCTGCCACAATTCAGTAGGTCCATCCGCTTCCGTTCCCATCCCTAGAGAGCCCATAAAATTCAGTCCTTGGTGTTTGTTTAGCTCAGATAGCACCAGTGTTCATATTACTAAAACTATCCCAGCAGCACAAACCATAGGTTTCACATCTTCAAAGTATGGAGGTTGGAATCTTGCACTCCAAACTAAAGGTAAAAATGCCTAAAGTCTCCATCCACACTGGCTTAATTATCATGATGGTGCTGTTTAAGAAAACATGAAGTGAAAAGAGATGAGACCAAGTTCAATCAATCAAGAGCACTCCTTCCACAGACCATCGTCGAGGATGTATGTTTTCCAAGGAATTCATTTGTATTAGAGTCCCTGAAGTACTATAAATTTTTGGAAGGAGTGAACTTAGTGTATTTCATAACATGCCTATTGTCAGAGTTGTCTGTGAAACACAGATTGGTCCCCCTGACTTTACTGAGGTTCAGGGCTTTCTCGAGGGAAAAAAAAATGCTCTATGCAAAACATATGGGGCGGCGCAGTGGTTAGCACCGCAGCCTCAGTGACCCGGGTTTGGTTCTGGGTACTGCCTGTGCGGAGTTTGCAAGTTCTCACTGTGACCGTGTGGGTTTCCGCCGGGTGCTCCGGTTTCCTCCCACAGCCCAAGACTTGCAGGTTGATAGGTAAATTAGCCATTGTAAATTGCTCCTAGTGTAGGTAGGTAGGTGGTAAGAGAATGGGTGGGGATGTGGCAGGGAATATGGGATTAATGTAGGATTAGTATAAATGGGTGGTTGTTGGTCGGCACAGACTCGGTGGGCCGAAGGGCCTGTTTCAGTGCTTTATCTCTCTATGATTCTATGACTCTACATGGCCTATGATCAGTTCTTCCTCTTCCCATTTCATCTCGAGAGAAAGATTTACATACAAAAGCCCTGAAATCAATAAATAATGGAGAAAAACATCCACCTGTTCTCATGTTCCCACTGTTCGACTCTGAGCTACTGCCCCACCTGTACAACATTCTTCTTTTGCTCTTTTTAAAAATTTGTTCAGGGGATGTGGGCATTGCTGAATAGACCAGTATTTATTGCCCATCCTTAATTGCTCTTGAGAAGGTGGTGGTGAGCTACAGTCTTGAACCGCTGCAGTCCTTGGGGTTTCAGTACACCCAGAGTGCTGTTAGGAAGGGAGTTCCAGGATTTTGACCCAGTGACAGTGAAGGAATGGCAATATAGTTCCAAGTGAGGATGGTGTGTGGCTTGGAGGGGAACAAGCAGGTTCCCATGCATCTGCTGTCTTTGTCCTTCTAGGTGGTAGAGGTCTTGGGTTTGAAAGGTACTGTTGAAGGAGACTTGGTGGAGTTGCTGCAGTACATCTCGTAGATGGTACACAGTGCTGCCACTGTTGGTGGTGAAGGGTGTAGATGTTGAAGGTAGTGGATGGGGTGCCAATCAAGCGGGCTGCTTTGCCCTGGATGGTGTCGAGCTTCTTGAGTGTTGTTGGGGCTGCACCCAACCAGGCAAGTAGAGAGTATTGCATTACATTCCTGACTTGTGCCTTGTAGATGGTGGCCAGGCATTAGGGAGCCAGGAGGTGAGTTACTCGCCACAGAATTCCTAGCCTTTTATCTGCTCTTGTAGCCACAGTATTTATGTGGCTAGTCCAGTTCAGTTTCTGGTCAATGGTCACCCCCAGAATGTTGTTAGTGGGGCTTGCAATAATTGTAATGCTATTGAACATCAAGAGGAGATGGTTTGATTCTCTCTTGTTGGAAATGATCATTGCTGGCACTTGTGTGGTGCGATTGTTACTTGCCACTTATCAGCCCAAGCCTGGATGTTGTTTGGGTCTTGCTGCATATGGACACGGACTGCTTCAGTATCTGAGGAGTCACGAATGGTGCTGAACATTGTGCAATCGTCCGTGAACATCCCCACTTCTGACCTTATGATGGAGGGAAGGTCATTGAAGCAGCTGAAGATGGTTGGGCCTAGGACACTACCCTGAGGAACCCCTGCAGTGATATTCTGGGACTGAGAAGATTGACCTCCAACAACCACAACCATGTTCCTTTGTGCAGAGGGTTTTCTGCAGAGAATTTTCCCTCAATTCCCATTGTTTTTACTGGGGCTCCTTGATGCCATACTCGGTCAAATACTGCCTGATGTCAAGGGTAGTCACTCTCCCCTCACCTCTGGAGTTCAGCTCTTTTGTCCATGTTTGGACCAAGGCTGTAATGAGGTCAGGGGCTGAGTGGCCCTGGAAGAACCCAAACTGAGTATCAGTGAGCAGGTTATTGCTGAGCAAGTGCCACTTGATAGCACTGTTCACGGCTCATAGCCTTTGCAGTATTCAGTGCCTTCCATCGTTTCTTGATATCATACAGAGTGAATCAAATTGGCTGAAGACTGGCATCTGTGCTGGGGACCTCAGGAGGAGGCCAGAATGGATCATCCACTTGCCATTTTGGCTGAAGATGGATGCAAATACTTCAGCCTTGTCTTTTGCACTGATGTGCTGGGCTCCCCCATCATTGAGGATGGGGATATTTGTGGAGTTTACTCCTCCTCCTGTTAGTTGTTTAATTGTCCACCACCATTCACAACTGGATGTGGCAGGACTGCAAAGCTTAGGTCTGATCTGTTGGTTGTGGAATCGCTTAACCCTGTCTAGTGCATGCTGCTTCTGCTTTTTGTCATGCTCGTAGTCCTTTTCTGTAGTTTCACCAGGCTGACACCTCATTTTTAGGTCTGTCTGATGCTGCTCCTGGCATGCCCTCTTACACTCTTCATAGAACCAAGGTTGGTTCCTTGGCTGGATAGTAATGGTAGAGTGGTGGATATGCCAGGCCATGAGGTTACAGATTTTGGTTGAATACAATTCTGCTGCTGTTGGCCCACAGCGCCTCGTGGATTCCCAGTTTAAGTTGCTAGATCTGTTTGAAATCGATCCCATTTAGCATGGTGATAGTGCCACACAACACTATGGTGGGTATCCTCAATGTGAAGATGGGATTTCTCTGCACAGTCCTTGTGGCGATGGTGACTCCTACCGATACTGTCATGCCCTGTCCATTAACAGATCTGAACTTAATGTGGAAATGGGCGTGTTGCAAAAATTCCACCTTTAGGAAGTCTTAACAAAATTGTAATTATTCTACATGTCTTAAAAATGTTCGGTCTGTGTAATCATATAATTCTTCCCAAATTTTTATTTTCCTTGCCATAGTTGAAAGCTGCAGATTCAGCAGACACTGAAATCCCAGTACACTGGATGGAATCGCAAGCTGGTATGCTTCTGGAGCTGATGATGCATCAATGTCCGACACAGTATGAACTTGGCAAACTGCTGCAGTTACTGGCTGATGTGGACTCTGCCCTCAAATTAAATGGTAAAGATTTTAGTCAAGTTGAAGATCTTGCATTTACACAGCATTTTCACAAATTCTGGACACCCTTAAACACTTTATCACCAATGAAATGCTTTTGAAGTGTAGTCACTGTTGCAATGTAGTTAATTTGCACACAGCAAGGTCCCACAAACAGTAATGAGATGATGACCAGATAATCTGTTTTAGTGATGTAGATTGAGGGTTAAGTATTGGCCAGAAGACCAGGAGATCTTCCCTATTGTTCTTCAGAATAGCGCTTAAAATCTTTTCCATCCATCTGAAAAGACAGATGGGGTTTCAGTTTGATACCTCATCTGAAATATGGGACCTCTGACATTGCAGCACTCCTTTAGTACTGCACTGAAGTGTCAGACCTGATTATGTGCTCAAGTCTGTGGCATCTCAGACCGTCTTTTAACCTGAATTCTGGAATAAAACACCAATTGAAATAAGCAAGTGGATAGGCGGAAGTTATAATCTGAAAGGAATCTTGAATACTAGGGTATACAGCAGTGCTTGAGAACATAGTAGTGGATAGGATATCCTTTGAAACATGGCAGGACAAAGGTACAGGTGTGGCAACTCATCCCCAACACTGATCACATCAGAAAGTGTAATAATAAGATTAACCCAGTGAGGGAGCGTGTTAGTGGGGCAACGGGGAACGGAATGGGCAGTGTTACACAAATAATGCAGCAATACTCCAAGAATACATGTTCTCAAGAAGGGTCACTGGCCCGAAACGTTAACTCTGTTTCTCTTTCCACAGATGCTGCCAGACTTGCTGAGTATTTCTTGTTTTTATTCCAAAAATACAACCATTTTTGTAGGAATTTATTGGTTTATAAATGGGGAAAAAAGTTATACAGAATTAGGAACATAGGAGCAGGAGTAGGCCATTTAGCTCATCGAGCCTGCTCTGTCATTCAGTTAAATCATGGCTGATCATCTACCTCAACGCCATTTTCCATGCTCTCCCCATATCCCTTATGTTATTAGTATCCAGAAATCTATCGATTTTCTGTCTTGAACATGCTCAATGATTGAGCTTCCACAGCCTGCTGGGGTAGAGACTTCCAGAAATTCACGAACCTCTAAGTGAAGAAATTCCTCCTCATTCTCGGTCTTAAATGGCCTGCCCCTTATTCTGAGAGTATGTCCTCTGGTTCTAGACTCACCAGCCAGGGGAAACATCCGATCCACATCCACCCTGTCACACCCTGCAAAAATGTTCTAAGTTTCAATGAGATCACCTCTCATTCTTTGAAACTCTAGGGCAGAAATTGAAGCACAAAGGTTTTGTGATGTGAACAAAATAGACAGAGTAGCAGTATATTATGAAAAATAAACCACACATTGTTGAGACCAACACAATTATCTTGCACCAGAGGCATTTAGGAACAATGTGACCCATAACACTGTATTTTTTTTCTATAATTCTCAACTTCCTGAATGTCCTCCATTATATATAGCTCATATACTAGTTGTCTGTAAAAGGAGTGTTTTCTCATAAAATCCCTTTATCCTGCCATTGATTCCTTTAAAAGAAGAGATCAGATGCTTCCTCTTGTGATGTGGGGGAAGAGCAGAGCAAACAAGAACCACATGTGAACCCTGGTTGTGTATATGTGCCACTTAGTCTTGGAGAGGCTTTGACAGGTTGGGAGCAAGTCATGCCGTGGACGGGGAAAACTTAGGGGATGACAAGTGAGAATTAATCCTAATGTTATAAAATCCCTCACTTTCCTTTCATGTGAGACTCTCCGACTGAGTTATTGGTTGACTGCACTCAAAAAAGCTACCAGAGGATTCTGGGTTCTTTACATATTGTGAATAACAACACACAGTCCTTCAATGTTTCCTATCCATGTTTTAACCAATTCTTCGGATGTTACTAAGGCTGGGATTTTGTTGAGCTCCCGACATTGGGCTCCATGGCGGTGGGGTGCCGGAAGATCACACCAACAGTGGCCCGCCACGGAGCCCGATACCGGGATGCTGGGGCTGATCTACCCGGCGGAGGTGAGGCTCCGTGGCAGCCTTCCCGCTGCTCGGCAATGGGGCAGTGCTTTAATATTTAAATAAAGGAACTGAATAAATGAACATGCCTTTCACTGCGATCTTGCCAGCTGTCCATGATCTTCCGTGCGGCGGCCAGCAGTCACGCCCTTTCACTTTCCTGTCCAGCGAAAGCTGGCGCCACCAAGTTGGGGAACCTGGGATTTTTTTTTAAGAGTAGCGGGGATGTCAGATCTGTATGTGTAGTGGGGGGGTGGGGAAGGTGTGACCTCTGCACTTTGTGCAGTTGTGGGGAGGAGGTTACATCTTAAATGTGAGTGTTTTGGTGGGGGAGTGGGGCAACCATTTATTTTCTTTGTATTGGTGGGGGGGGAAATGGTCCAAAAATCGATTTACAGTGTTTATGGGGGTGGAGGTGGTACAGGCTTCAACCGTGCAGATCTGGCAGCCCTTTACAAATGGCACCAGCGCATGCGCAGAGGCAGCTGACGCCGTTGCTGGCATCAGAGCCTGCCCCCGCAGCAGAACCTTCTGACGTGTCATCTTTTGTTTTTTTTTTATTTCTTCTAAGGTACAGGACCTATTTATAGATTTTGCCCTAAGATCTGCAGCTAACTTGCTGCTGCCTGTCACTTTATGAGACCCTTTCTTTTAACCCTTATACAATGCTATTAGCAAATGCCAAAGTGGTTAATTTGTAGATGACTTCACTGATGCTGGTGAATAGTGTTAGTTGAAAAATGCCAGCTCATGAAATCTGCCCAGCGCTCCTAGATTATTTATTTCCAAGGGGGAGGAATGACATGTGGCTTGCATTAACTGTAAAAGCATTCATTCTTGAGTAGAGAAATTAATTTCACACAGGGTAAGCTAGAACTCCAATCGTATGGAAACAATTTTCTATTTGCGATGAATCATACAGGAAGGTAATAACCTACTATTTGACAATTAGGATGTCATTAAATCGATCTTGGGAGATGCATAATATTAAAATGCCTATTTATAGAGGAATGTAACCTGCGTACTAAGTTTATGTTGAGTAGTCTTTCACAGGGTTGGTTTGTGGGGGGAAAAATGTTTTCATTTGGAACTTTCTGAAGATCTCCAGTGCTGTACTTTTTGATTAACTAGAAGTAAAGAAAACTCTACAGGAACTGTTTTTCTTACATCCCAGGAATGAGTGATGCTGTTAACATATGTAACTCAGTGGCGTTCTGCATGTTCAAATCGGATATCAATCTAAGAGGCTAATTAGATTCTGCTTGTTGGAGACCCATTATTAATTGGACAGTTTCACCATTGAGAAATCCTGATAAATTACCTGCATTATGTTTCTGCGTAAACAGGGAAAATAAATCATTTTGTTGGGTTACTAGTCACTGGCCTAGAAATTCATTTGCGTCCATTTTCAAGCATAAACTGAACATTGACTGTGACCGCCATACCTACTGATGGGCGAGAGGACCATGCGGTATTGGTCCTTTCACGTCATCGGAAGCCCACCAGCATGCTGCGGGTGTTAGTCGTGCCCCAAGATGCAGTTCACCAGTCACTGCGAGGACCAATAACAACCATAATAAAAACAGAAAATGCTGGAAACACTCAGTCGGTCGAGCAGCATCTGTGAAGAGAGGAAGAGTTAAAGTTTCAGATCTGTGACTTTTTTCATCAGAACCAGAATTGGCCAACTGGGATGCCAGCTGAGGCAAGTCGGGTGTTTGGAGGAGAGGAACAAGGATCAGAAGGGGGCGGGAGGAGGGGGGTTGGTGGTGATGGTGACTGGTGGTGGCAGCGGCCTGCAGTTTTTAATGTGGAGTCAGGAAGTGCACACCAGGGTGAACATTCAGGTAGGATTTAAAAACCTACCTTTTATGTTTCTTTCTCTTTGAATGAACGACCACTGGTTAGGCCACTGCAGAAGCAAAAAGCCTGTCTGAGGTTGCATAGTGGAGGCTCCGATGGCCATATGCCGGAAAGGTCCATTAGCCAGGGCAGGACCTTTCTTTGTATATTTAACTTGGGTAGCTGCTCAGTCCAATATGGTAGAAGCTACACTACTGCCATATATTGGGCACAGCACCGTGTGCCCAGAAATTGGTGTATGCTATAGCTAATTTATGCTTGCAAAATGGGCAAAACACATACCAATTGCTATCCTACTGACTGTAGCCGTATGAGAGTGTCAGATTAATTTCTGTTACGAATCTGGAACACACTGCCTGAAGGGGTGATAGAGGCAGGAACCCTCACAACATTTAAGAAGTATTTAGATGAGCACTTGAAATGCCATAGCATACAAGGCTACGGACCAAGTGCTGGAAAATAGGATTAGAATAGATAGGTGCTTGATGGCCAGTACAGATATGATGGGCCGAAGGGCCTGTTTCTGTGCTGTATAACTTTATGACTGTGATGACCGAGGCAGGAGTAATGCACTGTCAATTCAGTCCCAATACTCCACAGATCACAGCATATTATTAAAGTTTTCCCACCTACTAGAAATAAGCCAAATTAAAACACTTTAGTAAACCCCATAATAAAACAGACCAAACCAGATATCTTTAAACAAATTAACTATTTAATAATAAACTAAATCTTAACACTATTAAGATAAATTTATGTCTAAAGATCTTATAATTTCTTATTTATCCTAGCCCTAATGCACACATACATATATTAAAAATCAACAGTTAACTGGTTTTAAAAATAGTATTGCTTAGGAAATAAATAAGTTGCTGGTTTGTAAGTCCTGGTGAGTTATGTTCCTGGTTGGTGAGGTGACCCAGATTAGAACAATCAGATGCCACTTGAAGTCTCCAGGTGAATTCGACGAAATAGTCTTTTAATAGATAGGCATTTGAAGCACTTCGGTTGCAGCAGTCATCACACAGTTCTTTTAACAAGTATAGCCACAGGTCTATTTGGATTCTAAAATTGGTAGTTTGACAGTAGAAACTTTACTGAGAATTCCAGCAAACACAAACAACCGACAAAGAGTCCCTCTTGAAGGCAAATGTTTTTTTTTCAGGGTTTTTTTCTCTCCTTGGGCAATGCAGAGTCTGAAGATAAATTTAGATTTTCCTACTAAGAAAGAGGGATCCTTTGTTTCAGCGAAGCAAGCTTCGCTGGACTCTAGTTCAAACCGGTCGAAGCCGGTCTTTATCCACAGTTAAAAGTTACAGTATACCATGTGACCTTCTCTCCTGCTGTGGCCTAGGAAATGGGCGCAACTGCTAGCACACTCTGCTCAGTCTTAAAGGCACACAGTTTTAAACAGAGGAGAGAAAAACAGTTCCGTGACACCTCTCTCAACTAGTTGGAATGAAAGAGCACTGAAACAGTTTTTGTCAATGATTTTAGCTTTGCTGTTTTGCTCTTTTGCTGTCCTAGGCTGAAAATGACCTGCTTTACTGTTGCTATACAATAGTGATAAGTAACAAACAGAGTTGACCTTTTCTCTTTATTTGTTCTTATTTTTTCTTTCTTACTTTCACTTCCTGTAGGGAAACCTTCCTACAGCTGTTCTGAGCGCACTTTCTTGAATTTAGTACAAACATGGGTCCTAGGCTCAGTGCATTGGAGCTGCAACCAGCTTTACATTCCATTTAAGTCACACTTTCAATCCTAGAAACTCCACAACAGCTCTCCAGTCATATCCCCTTAATGTGCTACAACATATTATTAGACAAATGAAGATAAAAGTCAATTGTAATCGATTGTAACTGTTTGTCCAAAACAAATCTAGAGATTATTTCGTTAAGGAAGATGAGCGATTTTGTAAAATGGCACTTTTTTTTTTAAAAAAAGGACACCTGTCACAGTTCCTTTTAAAGATAAGTCCTGGACAATCAACCTTCTTGGAAACCACATAGTCCATGGTTCTGGGAGCTAGTTGCCTGCTCACTAGGTTATAGTAAATGATGAAGAGTTTTCGACCTGCTTGGTTAGGGTAGGTTGTGCCAACCCAGACTCAATAACACTCCTGGATTCTCAAATGAAGAGTTTAATTCCACATTATTTTCTTTTTTGTGTTTCCAAGTGAACAGATGCATTTTAAAGTATATATTCTAATGTAATTTTAAAAATTTCTTGTTTAGCTTGTATTCCAGTGCATAAATGAAATGTGTGTCTCATAACTAGGACCAGATTTCCGAAAACTGAGCAGGCTCAGTCAGCTTCTGCAGGACACCTCGATTGCTATTGATCGCTCCCTCCTCGTTGACTACAGTACAGACACCTTGAAGAATGTCTGTCTGCAAATTCTGAACCAATTGCAAAAGAAGGGGCTTTTTGCTTTAGCTAGACAGGTGGCTGACCTAGCCCAGCTTCCAGTAGACAACTTGGTGGTCCATGAGGTAATATTTTTTGTTTGTTTGCAAATATTTGACTGTAGATCAAAACTATAGATTAGTTAAAATTTGACCTAATTTGTGGTGGTATCTCTGCATTTTTCTTTGGCAGTTAAAGGAACAGAAACCTTTCAGCTCCAGCTCCAAATCGAAAATCCCTAGACTAATTCAGCTCGAATTGTTAATATGAGAGAAAACATGCAATTTCTATTATTTGGAACATCAAGTTGAGTGTGGCAAAATGTTAGCATGACAAGGCGACACCATGGAATTGTTGGCCCTGGATTCTCTGCAATGGTGAATTCCCATTCTCCAACACATTGCTTTGAGGAGAATGCAAAATGAAGACCAGGTGCTTCTGTGTGAGAGTGCAAGAGAATAACAGCCCGATTGTTCTCATGCACCTCTTGATGCTAGTTTAGATTGGCAGAGGACTGTACATGGGCTGCCTAACCTCATCTGTGATTGATGGATGACTCAGAAAAATCCAAAGAAGGATTAAGGGGTGGGAAAAACTGGAAAGGGGGATTTATACCCGAACACAACACAGTTAATTCAATATATTACATATGTCTCCAATATTTCATTTCTTTTTCAATTACAGGTAACGCAGGAATTACAAAATTTGAAACAATGTGGTCAATGGCAAAGGAAAGAGACTAGGATAAATTTTTGGAAGAAATGCCACGATTGTTTCAAAAATAATTTGATCTCCAATTTAGTTGCCTCTGAATTCTTTCTGGCTCAGGCCAATGATAAGCCATTCATTAAATCAGAACTGACTTCATCTTTCAAAGAACAGTTCCTTAACATTCAGGAAAGATGTCTGCTGTTGACTGTGGCGGGGCACTGGTTATCACAAAATAATCCTCCATTCCTGGATCAGTTGGAAGAGGTGGAGAAGAGGATTTGGTTGTGTCGCATCAGTCAACAGACTTTGCTGATGTCCACAGCTTCGAGATTTGCTTGGCAGGTTTCAGCCTGTGGCGAAATAACCTTTGATGGTGCCACCAAAGAGTTCTTGTTCTCCCAACTACCTGCTCTGAAGTCCCCAAAGTATCTCCAGCTTGAAGGATTTCCAAAAAAGGACACGGCTTCCAACTGTAGACTAGACACAACAGAAAAAGAGGCCCTTAATATTTTGATTGGCGAGTTGTTAGATGGAGGCTGCATTCATGAAGCCAGTCGAGTCTCTAGGTATTTTGAATTTTACAACCAAGACTTATCTCTGGTTCTCCACTGCAGAGCCTTGGCTTCAGGAGAAGTACAAACAACAGATTTTCATCCCTCAATTCAGATCATCTTGACTGCAGGAGCTGCTTTTAATGGAGAGATAGGACTCCATCGGAAAAGGATTCCAAGTTGTAAGTTGGTTTATTTGTACTTGTCCCAAATTGAATCATAGAAACTTACAGCACAGAAGGAGGCCTTTCGGCCCATTGTGCCTGTGCTGGCTCTTTGAAAGAGCAGTCATGCTTAGTCCCACACCCTGCCTTTTTATCCATAACTCTCTAAGTTCCTCACCCTCAAGTATCTGTCTTTTTAAAATTATTTATGGAATCAGCTTCTACCACCTTTTCCAGTAGAGCATTCCAGATCCTGACATCTCATCAATAAAGAAACAAAGAGACAGAAAGACTGCATAGAGACATCCCAATGGTGTAGTAGGTTAAAGTGCTCTCAGACTGTGCTGCAAAGTGATGGGGCTTTGGTTTGTTTACTCTGTATGGTATTCAGTTTGAGTGTGCAGTGAGATAAAAGGCTTGGAAAAGAAAATGAAAATCTCGTTCATGTGGGTGTCCGGTAGAATCAGATCAAAACAACTTGCTGTGTAAAGAAATATTTCCTCATTTCACCTCAGTTTCTTTGGTCAATCACCTTAAATCTGTGTCTCCTGATTACTGCCCTTTCTGCCACTGGAAACAGTTTCTTCCTATCTGCTCTAGCGAAACCCCTTCGCGATTTTAAACACCCCTATCAAATCATCTCTTGACCTTCTCTTCTCTAAGGAGAACCCCAGCTTTTCTACTCCACATAACTGAAGACCCTCATCACTAGTGCTATTCTAGTAGCGGGGGATTCACTTTGTATCTGGTTGTGTTGTACCTGATTTGAGGTGGGATGAGTTCCATATTCATAAACTAAAAATAACAAATGCATTACATTTCACTGACAGGTTGGCATATTTCATACAACCTTCACTAACTAAAAGCTTAAACTTTTGACTTAATTAAATTTGTTTATTGTCTTCAGTGGATGTCGATGGACAGTGTGTTTATTGTCACCCTGAGAGGCCTCCTAAAATGTAAGGTTTTATGTAGTTAGTAAACTAAAGATCGTAAAGGGAATATTGACTTAGATTAGGAGAGCTGATAAATTCCCCCCCACCCCGCCCATGTTTGTTCTGAATACAAAAAGGATATTAATCTTCAACAGCCTCCTCAATTATGCCATGCCCATTACTGTTCTTTATTGTGAGAAGGAACTCTGTTCATAGGGTACTTTTCCTGTGGTGTGCCAGCTAGCCATTAATGATTATCACTAATAGTCAAAAGCAGTGTTTGGAACCATAGCCCTGAAAAGTTTTGATTGTATTCTGGTAGAATGCTGCTTTTGAAGACCTCTCCTAAAGTCCAAGGGCTTTGTTATGATGGGTCAGTGATGCAGAGAACAATGGACTGGTTTTGGTTGCAAACTCATTATATTGGTTTTCAGCCTACCCTGCCAGAGGGAAAAAATTTCTGTCCTGGTACATGGCTGGTGTGGAAAACGTCAAAGGGGATGAGAGACTCCCTTCTAAGGTTTGGGGTAGGACATACTGTAGGAACAATAGTGGGAGCTTTTCTTCCACCAACTTCTCTCTTGAAGATTATGTTTCATTTAATCTGTTGGAGAGGTTAGTGTGTGCATAATGCTTTCTGTACCTCTGCATTTTCTGTTTTTAGTTTGATAAGTTTGTATCTCTGCTAAACAGTTAAGAGCCTGAGACTGTGTGCTAGTGTTTGGCTTTACAGGATTCAGTACAAAATCACATCATGTTCCCATGTTGCTTGTATACTGGCTAATGGTATTTTTCCCTCCTTCAGTGAGCAGTATAACCTCGTCATTTGTTCAATATCCAGAAGAAGGCATTGTTAAAGACCAGGTTGTTGTTAATCTGCAAACCCTCACAAATGAGTGCCACCACGGAAAGAGTTATTGCCGTCAAGTTCTTAGCTTGTATGAGCTCTCAAAGGTACCAGCGTTAACTCTTCACAAAACAGTTCATGGAGTAATCGGTTAACAACTATTAGCATTGTTCTTAAACCAAATGCAAGTATAAAGGAAAATACTGCTTATAATCGTCATTGGAATAAGTCCAGAGCAAAGAAATCAACTGCCACAATGCTGAGAAACATGTCTCAGTTGCCTATTAGTGTTAATAAGTTGCCTAAAAATAAGGAAGGTGATTTTGGGTCAAATTGCATTACGTGACAAACCTTTCAAATTTCAGCCCTTGCTGTTATCTGCTGCCTGTGCTTCACAATTTTGCAATGAAAGTACTGATGTCTGAATGGTAGCAAATCACTTGCTGTACCTATAATTGTGCTACACGGTAATAATTTTAGTGTCTGGATTCATGTAAACTATGAGCTTCACTCTGGCTGCAATTCTAGAGGCTTGTTTAATTTTTTTTAGTGTTTACAGTTGTTTCAATGTAAGATTTGTTAATTTATAGCAAGAGTGTGTACTGGCTATATTATGGCAGATATAAAAGCCCAGTGGCTTTATTTTCTGTACTCCAGTGCTATCCTGATATATATTCTGTTTGTAAGGTCCTTTGCTTATTGTGTTAAATTTTAAAAATACTAATGTTTACACTGGACTGTGCAACATGTCAGGGGTTATGTGGCAAATTGGTACCATGGCTGCTATAGTCTGTCTCTGTGCAGTTGCATAAGGCATCATTTATGTTTGAGCCTATTGAAAAGGAAATATTGAGCACTAGGGGGAAAGACTGCTGGGAAGGGTTCATTTAAAAAAAAAGAATCTGATTGGAGTAGACCAGAAGACAAATGGGAAAGAAAGAAAGTTACTGATCATTGCACAGGGAAAGAGGTTTGGATCATGAGCAATAATATTTATTGGGGAAGGGAAGACTTGTCATGCTACATATGAACATATGAAATAGGAGCAGGAGTAGGCCATTCGTCCCATTGAGCCTGCTCCGCCATTCAACTAGATCATGACTGATCTTCAACCTCCGCCGTTTTCCTGCACTGTCCCCATATCCCTTGATATCTTTTTAACATTTAGAAATATATTGATATCTGTCTTGAGCATACTCAATGTCTGAACCTGCACATCCCTCTGGATTAGAGAATTCCAAAGATTCGCCACCCACTGAGTGAGGAAGTTCCTCCTCTTCTCATTCCTAAATACATGTGTGGTATATGATAGATAATTATAGATTCTTGCAGCACAGAAGGAGACCAATTGGCCCATTGTACATGTGCTGGAAAATCTCATCATTGTATTTTGAAGTTTTGTTGGGTAACCCCTTTATTAAAGGAACATTACTAGGTACACTTCAGGGTATCACAGCACTATTACGCAGTGATAGTGTATATTTATTCTCTTGAGTATTCCTCATGCATCTTGTTTCATAATTTCATATAGTTTTCCATTTTGTTTTATGAATGGATAATTTCACATTATTAATGACTACTTGTACCAGAGTGACTTTCAAAAAAAACCCCACGTTAAATGAATAAAAAGCATTAGTTATATGTATTTTACCTTTTTACCCAAAAGGAGCTTGGCTGTTCTTTCAATGATATATCAACCCAAGATTCTGATACTGTTCTGCGGGAAGTGTTATCATCTCAACAGCCTGACCGATACAAAAAAGCCCAGGCATTTATCACAACCCAAGGACTGAAGCCGGAGGCAGTGGCAGCACTTGTCGCTGATGAAGTGTTTCAGGCTTCACTCTCCTCAACAGAAGCCAAAGGTAAACATGATGTCTCAGTTTTGGGAATCCTATCCTCATGATGACCACTAAATAAATGACACTTGAAAGTTTGACGGTGTTATTGAACTCTTGCTCACCAAATGTATTCTGTCTAACATGGGGGTAATTTCAACACAGCCCCCTGCCCCCCCCGGCAACAGTATTGGGCTGGAGACAGTCCAGTTGGGGGAGAGGTTAAATTGGTGGATAAAATAGTGTTAACACCTGACCCTAACTGACCACAAACCGCAGCTACTTCCAGTTTAACTATGGGTGTGTTAGGGGACATTATCTTCAATCTGGCCAACTGCTGGGTAGGAACGTTTCTTCAAAAAAGTTTTTAATTTGAATGAGGTCCAGCCATTAAATTCAGCAGAACCTCCACCTTCCTAGTATTTCCAATTTTGAGGCCGCAATCTGGCAAGCTGCAATGGGGCGCTCGGTTGGCGTCTCATAGCTTGCCTTTCAAACTTAACTGAGGTCGGGGCCTCTTCGTCTAAATGGGTGGCCGGCCCACAAATTCCACCAGTCAGTCATCCAAAGATCAAAATACTTGTGTGACGTATAAACGCCAGCACAGGTTGGGCTGAATGGCTTGTTTCAGTGGAGTGTATTCTATGTAAAATATTTCCTTAGCCAGTGGAACTGTTGAGGAACCTATTAAGTTATTAGCTTAGTTGGCCTAATGAGGTATACCCACCAAGGATATGTTCTACCTTCAAGCCCCCTCTGGTCTCATCATTGTCTCACTATGTGGAGTCCACAAAGCCGTTCTTGTTCTGCTTCTGTTTGCTTGATTCTTGCAGGAGATTTGGCATTTCCAAAAGGAAATTAATTTTGATCATCCATTTGAATGATTCTGATCTTCAGCGATCAGGTTTTATCAGAAATGGTCACAGTGCAATTACATCAATGGAAAGGTCATCTGAGTTTCAGAAACCTTTCTAAATAAATGGATGTTCAAAGCTTTGCTAAAACATTTTTTTTTACAAAGTTTAATGAATGGAGTTTGAAAGAAGAAATTTATTTTTAAAAATCTGACCCATGACTTCAGAAGCAGTTGATTTAATTGCATACCTTTTAATGCTGAAGAAACTCCAGAGGTAACCTGAGCCTTGGGGTACATTAGGGTATGAGGTTCCTGAAATAGTGAGACATGCCTGTTACCCAAGCAGTCGCATCTGCTCATTATTATAGTATTCTAAAACATCAAACTATTTCCTATTTATATATCATTAATCATATAATAACACTCAAGATAAAAAGAAAAATTTCAAATGCCGGAAATCTGAAATCAAAAGAAAGCGCAGGACTGATGGCATCTGAAAGAGAGAAAGAGAAAGACCAGCTTAAAGTTTCTGGTAGAGGTCCTTCATCAATTCTGATTGGCTTCCCCCTAAAACATTAATCATCTTATGCTAACAGCCCTGTTAAGTATATACCATCGTTTATCTGTTGGGTTCTGCACTTGGCTTCAGTGCTTCTGCATAGGGAGGGGAGTATTTGGCCAATGTTCCTGGTTTTGATTGCTATCTGGAGGCTTCCTGCTGGAAAATACACTGGAAATATGGTGAAGTCAGAATCAGGTGCAGCTATGTTGACTTCTGCAGTTATCTAGTCTCCCAATGGTCAAGTAGTCATTCAGTAGGGCTGCAGATGAGGAACACATTTGAATAAGGTCCTGCCATCAATCCTAGAACTGTGTCCCAGCAAGATGCCTTCAGGAGAGGAGGGGAGAAAATTAAGGAAACCAAAGTTATACTGATGGAGAATTGGAGGTCCAAAACATCAGTGTGCCTGATTACTCATGGGGCGATGAACATGAGTTTTCGGAAGTGAAATGCATTTCTTGCTGCCTGACTGTGATTCAATCCTAAAGACGACGTTTAAAGATCTTCACCATTTGTTTGAGGACCTCCATTTTGCAACCAGGTTCTCTAAGCAAGTGTCTGAGCCTATTGACCTAATGAGATCCCTTATTCTATCAAGTTACTCCTGAAGTTTTTTTTGTTTCAAACCAGTAAACATATTGATGGATATACTTGCATGAAGACACTATTTTTGATTTTAATTCTGTCATCTCTTAGGTTTTTTATATAAGCAGCATGCAAATCTGCCCTAACTGCAGATGTTCCAAACTGGCTCTGGTGAAAGGGACAAACTTTCCACTGAATGAGTCTGAACAGAATTATATTCTGAATTTGACTATCACTTGGGGAATGTGGGAGCTCGTGGTGTTTACCATAAGTAGTTTCACCTGCTGGTTCCATGGTTAAATATGTGCCAGTGTGTGGTGCTGAGCCATGAGGACCTGTTCAATTCCTGGTCTCAGCTGAATTAACTGATCTCTGGGACCAGCTAGGACAGCTAAAATAGGTTGAGTGCCCACAGACTGGGGACAGAAAGAAACTCCAGAAATCCCACTGCTGAAAGAAATGGATGCTCGGTGATTGTGGGATCCAACCGGGCTGTGGTTCCCTCTCCAAAGTTGAATAACTTGCAGCACTTGCTGTCCAGGCCCAATGAGGGGAACAGCCACTTGAGTAAGATACAAGAGGGCTTCCATTGCCAGTGGAAAGAGGATAACACCACCTTCAGGAAAGGAGGAAAGAGATTTGGAAATACTATTTAGTGCATCAAAATGAATTTTCATTAAACAGGTGACATATTCTCCAGTAAATACTTTGATGAGCAAAATCATGTCAAACTTCATTAGGAAGAGTGAGCTTCTATTTGTAAACATGCCTTGTACATCAGGAAGTCTGAAAGGGCTAGGGCTTCACAACCATTGAGTTTTAAAATGCAGTCACTCATTATGTAGGGCTACACAGCAAATGTCTCAAACAACACATGAGATTAATGTCCATTTAACTTTTTTGTTGTTGTTGACATTGGCAGAACTCCCTGTGCTTCTCTGATTAGGGCAACGGGATCTTTAACATCCACCCAAATAGGCAGACAGGGTTTTGATTTCATGTCTCCTCGAAAAGAGGGCACATTCAACATTGCAGCACTCCCTCAGTACTGCATTGAAGTGTCAACCTGCATTATGTGGTCAAGTCCTGGAGTGTGGCTTGGACCCACAAGCTTCTCAGAGGAGTGCTGCCAACTAAGTCAAGCTGACACAAGCTAGAAAAGAATGAATAATTAATTGTTCACCTCCAATCTAGTTGGAACTGCAGACGCCAGTTGATCATAGGCCCTTTTTGTTACTTTCAAGTTTAACTACATTTTTTGTAAACTGTATCATTGCTTAATTACAAACAACAATTTTCTTTACATAAAGCAGTTTACTAAGAGCATTCCTTTCATATCTAATGAACAATCCTTTGATTCCAAGGATGTTTAATATTTTACAAGGTATACACTGGTTACACAGTTTTGTGGTGCCCCAGTTGGGAACTACATTGAGACTGTCCAAACTCATTTAACTTTGGCTCTTTCAGCTGGCAAAGGGAGAAAGCTTTCAGCCCATTAATCTGGTGTGGATTCAGACCCAAGCAGTTAAGGGGCAGTGACCTAACCCACAATATTCTGGAAAAGTGACTTTCTGTTATTTAAAAGTGTTCTCGGAAATCTAACCTTGGCTAAAACGAGTTGGGTAGAGAGTCTTTGTCAGAGATGCAATTCACATTAGTAATGTGCTGTTCTATTCATTGTCTTTGGACACAGGAGTGAGGCAGATCTATAACCTTCTCGATGGGAAAGAGGCCTTCCTACAGCTTGCTAAACTGTGCCAAGACGCAATTCTCGTTGGCACAAAGCTGTTGGATAAAATTTCATCCATTCCAAATGGGGAGCTGGAGTGCAGTAAGTAACTGGAAGTTCTACATGATGGCCATTTGCTATAAAATGGCTTGGTGTGCATTAACTATTTTGTGTTTAAAGAGAAATGCCAGCCTTTCCTGGAGCTCTCACTTTTGTCATCCAAAGATAATCAATTCTCAGCTCTCCAGACTACTCAAAAACATGGACTCATTTCTGAAGGTGATTTCTGAAACCTTTCTGTCCAAGAGAACTGAATCAAGGCACATGCCCTGAATTAGCTACTATTTAGGTTTCCCATACCCTTTAGGTTGGGAATGAGCCTTTGGTTTACTGGTAGCATTCCTGCCTCTGAGTCAGATGGTTCAGATGGCCCCAGTGAGTGGAGAGTAGAATACGGTTCATAAATGCTAGGCTGACATCCAACGGGGAACTAGAGTCTGGATGGAGTGACCACTGGTTTCAGGTAGTATTCCTGCCAGATTCGGAAGATTTGGGTTTGGGTCTCACTTCAGGCAGCCCTGGCAAGCGAAAACCAGAGTGTGGCTCTGCATATCATAGAATAACAGAGCACAGGAGGCCATTCGGCTCATCTTCCTTTGTCAGCTTTTTGAAGGAGAAATCCAATTAGTCCTAGTCCCCTACCCTTTCCTCATAGCCCTACTAATTTTTCCCTTCATTTATTTATCCAATTCCATTTTGAAAGTTGTTGTTGAATAGTGAGTTAACATCCATGGGGGAGCTTGTGTCTGATGGATGCAGTTGGTTGCAACTCAGTTAGGAGAATGTACTCAGCTTTAGCTGAGTCAGGAGGTTGTGGGCCCTAGTCCAGAAATTTGAGCATAAAATCTAGGCTGACTCTCTCAGTGCAATACTGAGAAAGTGCTGCATCGTCAGCGGATCCATTTTTCGGATGTGATACTAAATCGAGGCCCTGTCTACCCATCTCTGGTAAAAGATCCCATGGCACTATTCGGAGAAGCGCAAGAGAGTTCTCTTGGTGCCTTGGCCAAGATTTATCCCTCAACCAGCATCTAAAAATAGATGATTTGATCATTTATTGCTGTTTTTGGGAGCTTGCTGTATACAAATTACAGCTGCGTTTCTTGCATTACATCAGAGGCTGCACTTTAAAAGTATGTCATTGGCTGTAAAGCGCTTTGAGTAGTCCTGAGATTGTGAAAAGCACTGTATAAATTTGTTCTTTCTAATAATGTGAAAAGCTGACCTTTGTCTTTGTCTCCCCTCTCTCTTTCCATGCATCCTAAAGCTGTAGAACTGCTGATTTTGGCACATGACTGCTTTAGCCTGACCTGTCACATGGAGGGGATCGGTAGAGTGTTGCAAGCTGCACGCCATCTCAGTCACAAACACCTGGCACCTAAAGAACAGTACAGTCTCATGGTATGGAGCCTGTAAAACGCTGCTGCATAACAATAAGCAAATCTCATCAGAGTTGTTTTACTTCAAAGCTGTTCTCTTTTTAAATGAAAGATTTGTCAAATGTAAGGTAGGGAACTTGCATTCTCTCAGCACAGAGGCAGAATGACTAGATCATAGAGAACAGAAGGAGGCCATTCAGCCCATCATACCTATGCCAGCTTCCTGAAAGCTATCCAATTAGTTCCTGCTTTTTCCCTTTTAAATACATATGCATGATTAGGAATATGTGACTATGAACTGAGGACGGTTTCTTGCCACTGGGTGAGGAACTGAATACAAATACTTGATAATAGTGGAACAATCCAAGGTTGTGTAATTCTGTCGGAACATTGATCAAAGAGATAAATATGGTTCCAGATTCTTGCAGCTTATACACATTCCCTGTGCCTCGGTAGTCTGGCTTCTCTGTGCACCAAGTTTCTTTAAAAACTTTGAAAAGTATGGAATTTTTATATTTTGCCATATGGCAGTGTAATTGCTGCTTTGTGGTCAAAATGTATTTTATTAACTGACCAGGGCCATTTTTTCACTTGAACTTCATACATTCATTTTGATGGTGCTTGGATACTTCCCTGGGTACAATGTTATCTCTGTTCTTCTGTGTAACCTATTTATCCAAAATCTAACATCACTGCAGTCTGTTGCTGAGACAACAGAAAGCACTTTCTCTTGGAAAGCAATGCCCTGCATATGATCAGTTTTCTTTACTTCCTTCCTATATCTGTGTGTGTGCATATTTTCACTGAAACAGATGTCACTTTGGCTCAGTTGGTAGCTCTCTGGTTTGTGAAGGTTGTGGGTTGGAGCCCTACCCCAAGACTTAGGCACAGATTCCAGACTGGCAGCACCGACTGAGGTACTGATGTTGAAACTGAATCTCAAACTGTAATGAGGACGTTCTCCCAACACTTTTAATTTGTGCTCATAGAAGTTCCCATAATTAAGCAAAATCTCCTGTTATCTGGAGCTTGGGCCTTGTTGTATACTGTGGTGCTAATATTTGCCCCTTAGATATAGTACATTGTGCCTAATATGGGATGGCTACCATGTTCTCCTGGTTTCCTTTGAAAAATCGTGAAAGCGCACAGCTGAATTTATTTTCAAGTCAGATAACGCAGAAACAGCAATATTTAGAAAACACTAAAGATAGAATCAACCCACGGAGATTAAAGTTCCCTCATAAATCATGTTTTGTTTTACACAATCAGTAACCGGTAATGCTTGTGTGTGAATGAAGAGAAAATCCTGCCTGTTACATGGAGCCTGACTACACAATAAAATAAATTAAAATTGAGTAATGAGGTCAGTGTCTTTATAAGAAGAGAAGCCTTTTATGTCACGGATATTAATGTTGAGCTATTAACCATCTTCCTGCCAATGTCAACCATTCTAGATAATAAATTAATCTCATTATTAAATCTCTGGCTTTACACATACAAGCATTTCAAGGATTGGCAGTTAAGCCACCAAGTGATTTTTGATTAGTTTCTCAGTGAAGACCAAGACACTAATGAGGCTGACCAACTCTTATTTAAAATGTATATGGACCTGTTTATCATCCATTCCCCTTCCAAAGAGGCTTTTTAATGTTGCAGCAGCCAATTTAGTAAATCGCATTGTCCCTGTCTATATTATATTGAAAAACTTATTCCTTATTTGGTGCAAGACCAAACTTTTGTCACAGTTCCATCAGCCTGTTTGGGTAAACGTTAAAGGTCCCTTTGACCTATTCAAAGAACAGAGCCTTGTTTACCATCGCTCCCTCAATCAGCAGTACCAAAAACACCTTCACTAGTTAAGTTGGTGAGGCCTTGTTGACTGTCAAATGTTGACTATATAATAGTAACAGCACCCCAATTCACAGTGTAATGCACTTTCTCAATATTCCAGTGTGGTTAGATGCTGCACAAATTCTCATAGCTCAGAAACTACTCCATTGATTAGAAAATATTGTCCTTCCCATGAATTGTATGTTTGTTTGTTTATTTAGAGATACAGCACTGAAACAGGCCCTTCGGCCCACCGAGTCTGTGCTGATCAACAACCACCCATTTATACTAATCCTACATTAACCCCATATTCTCTACCACATCTCCACCATTCTCCTACCACCTACCTACACTAGGGGAAATTTACAATCGCCAATTTACCTATCAACCTGCATGTCTTTGGCTGTGGGAGGAAACCGGAGTACCCGGCGGAAACCCACACAGACACAGGGAGAACTTGCAAACTTTGCACAGGCAGTACCCAGAACTGAACCAGGGTCACTGGAGCTGTGAGGCTGCGGTGCTAACCACTGCACCACTGTGCATGCTGTCATGCCATACCCGGGTCCATTGTCTTGCCAAGCCCTACTGAGGTTGTTGTGTGTTAATTAAGAGAAAGTATCAAAGACGCATATAAAGTGAATGAACTTGAGTGTGAATATCCTTTTCTGTCCTCAGGTCCGGCTGGTAACTGGCATTGGCCGATACAATGACATGACGTACATATTTGACCTGCTGCACGAGAATCATAGGTTTGAAATGTTGCTGAGGAAAAATGTTGAATCGGTAAGTGAGGCTTGTCTAGGGAAATAGACTGGGAAAGTAGTTAAACCCGCTTCAGCTATGATTTCCTGCCCCCGCCCCCCCAATGTTTTTCTCAGAAAAGAATGGGAGCAATTAAATTATTACAGCAATTCATCAGTAATCTTCCTTTTCCTCTTTTATAAATTGTGTTCTATTTGTGAGATATTTTCATTGGCATTTTCCTTATTTACTGCAAGGCAAAAAGGTTCTGGGTTTAAACATCATACCAGCATGTGAGTACATTTACTAGGCTGATAATGTAATACATTCCGGACTGAGGTAGCGCTACAACCTCAGAGCAGTCAACCTTTAGATGAGATATTAAGCCGGAATTCTGTTTGCTTGTTCAGTTGCAATCGCAAGGTAATAGGGTTGGTATTCAGGAATAAAATCAAACGTTTTCTTGAGTTTGTTCTGCGGTTGTTTGCGGCATTGGCACGGCCACATTTATTGTCCATTCCTAGTTGCCTAACCATATAGTGTGGGACTGGAGTCGCATGTAAGCCAGACTGGGAAGGGGTAGCAGGTTCTCCTGAAGGATGTTAGTAAACCAGTTAGATTTTTACATCAATTCATTTTATCTGGTGCTGCCCACAATTGATTAGCTTTACTGACATCAATTTTCCATGGTGGAATTTCAACTCAACCTTTGCATTGAGAGTCTGGTACCAAAACCACTAGGCAACTCTACTCATATAATGGTGACACAATGTACATCAGGATCTCATTGTGGAGGTTAGAAAGTGGTTAGTAAAATATATGAGATCCTGGGCTTTATAAATAGGGGCATAGAATACCAAAGCAAGTAAGTTATCATTAAACCTGTATAAAACACTGGTTCAGTCTCAACTAAAGTATTACATCCAGTTCTGGGCACCACACTTTAGGAAGGATGCGAAGATATTAGGGTGCAGAAAAGTTTCACGAGAATGGTGAATGGTTCTAGGAATGAGGGACTTCAGTTACATGGATAGAGTGGAGAAGCTGGGGCTGTCCTCTATTGGAGAAGAGATTTGATAGTGGTGTTAAAAATCACAAGAGCTCTGGACAGATTAGATGGGGAGAAACTGTTCCTGTTGGCAGAAGATTGTGAACCAGAGGACATCAATCTAAGGTAATTGGCAAAAGAAGCAACAGTGACATGGAAAACCTTTTTATGCAGCGAGTGGTTAGGATCTGGAATACACTGCCTGAGAGTGTGGGGGAGGCAGATTCAATCGAGGCCTTAAAAAGAATTGGATAATTATCTGAAGAGAGAATTTGGAAGGCTACAGGGAAAAGGCTGTGGAGTGGGACTAGGTGAGTTGCTCTTGCAGAGAGCCAGCACGGAAATAACGGGCTGAATGGTGGCCTATGTTTTAACCGTTCTATGATTGTTAACCCTTGTCCTGCCACTTAGGCACACCAAGTGTTATCATCAACAATCTACTTTCATGTTTTAACCTTGCTGATGTTCCGAATAATTTACTGAATGACTTTTGGGAAATTCTTTTGCTGAAATACAGAATGGAGACCTGAAGACTGCTTTGCTGGACTACATCAAGCGCTGTCTCCCTGGGGATAGTGAGAAACACAACATGGTGGCCTTTTGCTTCAGCATGTGTCGCGAGATTGGGGAAAACCACGAGGGTGCAGCCCGTGTACAGCTTAAAATCATAGAGTCACAACCCTGGGGTGAGTGTCCAATGGAGAAAATGCTTAGCTTTGTTTTCTGTCTCTAAAGTTACAATAATCCATAAAACATCAAGGGCACAATTGGAAAATTGATTACTGTTCAAGTTTCCACTTAAACTTATTTGCATCATCACAAACTTAAAATCTTCCATAAACCAGCGCAATATAATTTAAAAAGTATTCCTTCATCTATTGAAAAGGGGAAACCTGATGCGATTTTATTAATACAGCTGAAAGTTGGTTTATCAGCAAAACTAAACATTTTTAATGAAGGTTTGTAGTCCTCTGCCTGTGAGTAACCTGATTTAAAATTACTAAAATGACAAAAAAGCTATACTGAAGTACTTAATAATTTCATTGGTGTAGACTAGACAGTTTCTTAGTAAGTTAAATATCTTTTGATAAAAGGAAAAGCTTCTAAACAGTGCCCAGGAAAATGAGCGTAATCTGGCAATGTCAACTCGGGATGTGGCCAGTTTTGTAGGTGGGGCTGATCTAGCAAATTGAACCTTAAACTAGCATAAAATTCACGGAAAACACGAACATTAGTAGTTTTCTGCTATCTTTTATGCTGGTTTCACCGACTCTGACTGGATTGCACTGCTTCATCTCATGGAAACTTGACCCCCACGTGTTGAGGCTTTTGTGCTCTTCCTCTAAGCAGTTATAATTTTATTCCAAACTATCCCAACCTCCTTTTTTTGAGGGGTTGGTTTTTACATTGGAAGTGGTTTTGAGAGGAAGGGAATTAATGGTTTAAAACAGGAAAGTGGCACAAATAAATACCAATCTACTTTCATGTTTTAACCTTTCTGATGTTCCGAATAATTTACTGAATGACTGAATTGTGTTTTTAAATGTGTTATCAGTAGAGCAATTGAAGGGCCTATTGAGGTTTACTGTCGCAGAATCACAGAATTGTTACAGAACAGAAGGAGACCATTTGGCCCATTGTGTCTGTGCTGGCTCTCCAAAAGAGCAATTTACCTAGTGCCACTCCCCAGCCTTCTCCCCGTGTTCCTGCACATTCTTCCTTTTCAGATAACAATCCAATTCCCTCTTGAATGCCTTGATTGAACCTGCCTGCACCACGCTGTCAGGCAGTGCATTCCAGATCCTAACCACTCGCTGCATGAAAAAGGTTTTCTTCATGTCGCTGTTGTTTCGTTTGCCAATTATCTTAAATCTGTCTCTTCTTGTTCTTGATCCCTCCACGAATGGGAACAGTTTTTCCTACTCTGTCCAGATCCCTCATGATTTTGAACACCTCTATCAAATCTCCTCTCCAAAGAAAACAGTCCCAACTTCTCCAATCTAGCCATGTAACTGAGGGTCTCGTCCTTGGAACCAGTCTCGTGAATCTCTTCTGCACTCTCTCTAATGCCTTCACATGTTTTCTAAAGTGAGGTTCCCAGAACTGGACACAGTACTCCAGTTGAGGCCGAACCAGTGTTTTCTACAAGTTCAGCATAACTTCCTTGCTTTTGTACTCTTTGCCCCTATTAATGAAGCCGAGGATGCTGTATGCTTTATTCAACATTCTCTCAACCTGTCCTGCCATCTTCAATGATTTATGCACATACACACACAGGTTCCTCTGCTCCTGCACCCCCTTTAGAATTGCACCCTATATATTGCCTGTATTCATCCTTCCTACTAAAATTAATCACTTCACACTTCTCTGCATTAAATTGCATTTGCCACTGTCTACCCATTCCAGCAACCTGTCTATGTCCTTTTGAAGTTCTACACTATCCTCCTCACAGTTTACAATGTTTCCAAGTTTTGCATCATCTGCAAATTTTGAAGTTGTGCCCACCCACCCTTGGGGAACTCCACTATAAACCTTCCTCCAGTCTGAAAAACATCCATTAACCACTACTCTGTTTCCTGTCACTCAGCCAACTTTGTATCCATGTTGCTACTGTCTCTTTTATTCCATGAGCTATAACTTGCTCACAAAACTGTCGTGTGGCACTTTATCAATGCTTTTTTTTGGGTAGTAATTTTATTTACTTAAACAATCTTGGCTCTGCTGTTGCTAATCACCTTTTTAATGAAGTTTCAGAACCCATCCACCTATATATTACACACTGTGGTATTTTTTTTTAAAAACTCTCCAAATTTTGATGCATAATTTTGAGATTCTCCAAGGTGTGTGACCTGTATTCTGTTACACTTCCCTTTCCGTGTTTCAGAGGTTACCCCTGAATTGAAGAAGTCACTGGTGAAGGTCTTGACTTTTCTCAAAGATGCTGCTGAGAGCTACTCAAAGGTACCTGTCTTGATATTTAGAGCTCAAATTGTGAAAAGATCAGTATTGAATGCATAGACATGCATTATCCTGTGCTTACAAAAAGTAAGATATATATTTTCACTTATATTGTGTCTTGTCATACTGGGTTACATGCACTATGAATTGCTTTTGGAGTACAGAAATTGTAGGCAAACCCAATAACTGTTCTAGCAAGCACCAATGAGGTGAATGACCAGTTTGTGGTATTTGTTGAAGGAAGAATGTTCATCAAGACAGTGGGACATCTTCATATAATGCTGGAGGGTTCCTTAATGTTAATCTGAGTGGGTAGGTGGGTTCTCAGTTTAACGTCTCATCCAAATAAGATATTTAGCATGGAAAACTACATCTAAACTCAGTTCTGTAGTGAGCCATATCACAGGATAATTTCCATATCTAAGGATTTAAAGAGACAGCAAGAGATCGTGTACAGTCACAGTATCTGTTGTTGGATATTCCTGGCTGATTAGCACTGGAAATGGTGATGAACACCACAGTTCAAGTGTAGGAGATGAGGTTTATTTCGGCAAACTTCTCCCAAATCACTTTAAAATTCTTGTTGGGGTTTGGGAAGAATTACTTTTTTTTTTAAATGAAAGCATCCAAAGCAACAAATATATGAATAGGAAGGGAATAGAGGGGTATGGGCCCCGGAAATGCAGAAGGTGTTAGTTTAGGCAGGCATCAAGATCGGCGCAGGCTTGGAGGGCCAAATGGCCTGTTCCTGTGCTGTACTGTTCTTTGTTCTTTGTTCAACCTGGATCTAAAATGTGTTGAGAATATTTCAACCTGACTTGTGTGCTTAGTCTCTGCATGCTAAGAGTTAATTTTGTATACAAAGTGTCCTGCAACTTCCAGTAAGAGCTGCACCTCCAGCCATCCTGATAAGCTTGGATTTTGTTGAAATCCTCACCTTGGTCAATTTTTTTCTTAGAATTCATTGTGATGGGATTTTGCTGCACGTGCATTATGTTCAGGTTTTTTTTTAACAGCAACAGCTTGTGTTTCACCTCAAGGTGTTTCACAGGAGCATTGTTGAACAAAATGTGACTGGAAGGCTGTTTCCAGTGGGGTTCTGCAGGACTCAGTACTAGGTCCCTTGCTTTTAGTGGTATATATCAATGATTTGAATGTAGGGCATATGATTAAGAAGTTTGTAGATACAAAAATTGGCCGTGTGTTGATAATGAAGCTGTAGACTGCAGAAAGGTATCAATGGATTAGTCAGGTGGGTAGAACAGTGGCAAATGGAATTCAGTCTGGAGAAGTGAGAGGTAATGCATTTGGGGAAGGCTAACAAGGCAAAGGAATATACAATAAATGGTAGGATACTGAGAAGTGTAGAGTATCAGAGGGACCTTGGAGTGCATGTCCACAGATCCCTGAAGGTGGCTGGATAGGTAGATAAGGTGGTCAAGAAGGCATACGGGATATATGCCTTTAGTAGATGAGGCATAGATTATAAGAGCAGTGAGGTTATGCTGGAACTGTATAAAACACTAGTTAGGCCACAGCTGGAGTACTGTGTGCTGTTCTGGTCACTGCACTATAAGATATGATTGCACTAGAGAGGGTACAGAGGAGATTTACAAGGATGTTCCCTGGACTGGAGAATTTTATTTATGAAGAAAGATTGGATAGGCTAGGGTAGTTTTCTTTGGAATAGAGGAGACTGAGGGGAGACCTAATTGAAGTGTGTAAAATTATGAGGGGTCAAGACAGGGTGGATGGGAAGGCCCTATTCACTTTAGTTGAGGGGTTCATGACCAGGGGGCATAAACTTAGCATAAGAAGTAGGAGGTTTAGAGGGGATTCAAAGGGAATTTTTTTCACTTGGAGTGTGTTGGGGATCTGCAACTTACTGCCTGAAAAGGTGGTAGAGGCAGAAACCCTCATAACATTTCAAAAAGTTCTTCATATGCACTTGAAGTGCTGTAACCTATAAGGCTCCGGACCAAGAACTGGAAAGTGGGATTAGGCCGGATAGCTACTTGTTGGCCGGCTCAGACACGAGTGGCCAAATGGCCTCCTTCTGTGCTATAAATTTCTATGATTCTGAGCCATGTAAGGAGATATTAGGACAGGTGACCAAAAAGTTTGGAACAGTTTTAAGGAGCGTTTTTAAAGGAGGATAGAGAGATGGATAGGTTTAGGGAGAGAATTGCAGAGCTTGGGGCCCAGGCAGCTGAAAGCATGGCTGCCAATGGCAGACCAATGAAAGTTGTTAATTTCAGCATAAAACCCAATGCATCAATTGGATGAGCATTCATCCAGCCTGCCTATAAATACAGCAATTGTAGCATCAGTCCATAGTTGAGGTAGTGCTGACCTAGCCAGTAAACGATTATTTCCAAAACCATTTATCATTACAACAATAAATAAACTATGAATAAAGTGCACCTGGAAGGCACGATCACAAGGTAATCATGAATGAGGAGGTCCAACTTGGCTCATCTGTCTGGATTCTACAGACTTCCATCAGAGCATTCAACTGTTCTGTAACTGGTTGCAAGGGTTTTGTCTTTTCTGTTGTACTCCGAGGTCCATTCCATATTACTCCAAGTTCATGTGAAAAAGAACTTTCTGATATCAGGAGACAGCTCTGAAATGTACAAGTCTAACATTTTTCTTTTCAACAGAGTCTAACAAATTATTGCCCCATTTTAAAATGGTGCTGGTCTGTTTCACACTTGCAAAGACTTTTCTCTCTCAGTTCCACAATAATAAATTGACCAGAAAATTACAGATTAAGTTTCAAACTGTCTTACTATTTATCTGTCCAGTGATCCAAGTACCTGTGTCTGCTTTATGTGACATGTCCCGGAGGTTGTCCTTTACATTGTAAAAATTACACTAATGGCCATTTGTTGCATTATAGGTCAAAAAGTAGTTTGTTCATGCCCTAAAAGCTGTCTAAGTCCCATGATTGTTTGTCAGTATTACTCTTCTATATTCTACATTCTTATTTACTGTATTTCTTTCTTTCTCTGCCCTTCCCTGCCCCCATCTCCAGCCTCGTTAGCTGGATATACCTGACCACGGTCTTTCCCAATGACACTTGGGTGCAATCCTTGAAGGTTATCCACGAGCAAAAGGATGATAGGGTTCATATACTTTGAACACTTGAGGCAGTCGGAACAAAGCAGGGTTGGTGGAATTTGAGTCACATAATACGCCACATTCCCATGTGTACGTAGATTTTTCTTCTTAAAACTTTTTTAAATAGCCAGAAAATCTAGGTTGAAGTTGGACCATTGTCAGCAAATCCAGTTTAGATTTCTGTTTCATGACAGCAGTTGCTATTCTTCACCCATTCTGTTTGGAGAATGTCCCCCACACTGGTTAAGGTTGACCCTTCAGCGCAGGTGCACAAACACACAACAGACAGAAATGCAAATGTGAAAACAGTGACTACACTACCCTTCAAAATTTAATTGGCTGTAAAGTGCTTTGGAGCATCCGAGCTCATGAAAGGCGCTACATAAATGCAAACTTTTTTAATATGGATGCACAAGTCCACAAAGGAATCTAGAAATCCATGCGCCAGAAAGAAGAGTATGAATTCTTAATCATGTTTGGTAGTTTCAAACTTGCTAATTCAGCCTCTATCCCCTAATCTCCCCACCTTGTTTCTCCAGAAATTGTCACCTAACATAATGCAAGCTTGTAGCTGTCACGGGAAATTATGCGATCTGAGATTTAATTTAGAGATTTCCAAAGTGAGTGATTTGTGTAATTATGATGCTTGATAATCCACAAACCTGTTTCTCTCTGAACTCTCTGAAGACCCAAGCGACATTAAGTCTGACATTTGAAATGATTGTGTAAAATGAATTTCCAGTCTTGCATTGTATACACTCCTTGGTTCACTTATCACTGGAAAGCAGACTTATTATCTTTCTGATCAGTATCTCTCAGCCTAGTGAATTAAAACCAAAGCCTCTGGCTCTTCACTTTGTTACAGCCAACAGCTGGCCACGAGCTTGTGATATTGGAAAGAAAGAAAAAGAAAAGCTTGCATTCATGTACTACCATTCACAGCCTCCGAACGTCTCAGGGCTTTACAGCCAATTAAGTACCATTAGCGTACACTCTTTCCCTTTGCCTCTTTAATTACACCATTAGCACACTCTCTTTGCCTTTGCCCCATGACCTCCTTGTCAGTTAATCTCTCCGGCCCTTTGTCCTGTCAACACCTTCCCTTTTCCCTTTTGGTTCTCTTTTTTTTCCCCCACCCCCGCTTTATTTGCTTAAAACCTGTTACATTTCTAACCATTGCCAGTTCTGATGAAAGGTCATTGATCTGAAACGTTAACTCTGCTTCTCACTCCACAGATGCTGCCAGACCTGCTGAATATTTCCAGCACTTTCTGTTTTTATTTTAAGTACTTGAGTATTCTTGTAATGTAGCTGTTAGTTGAGGGATAAATATTGACCAGGACACTGGGGAGAACTCCCCTGCTCCTCTTTGAAGTAGCATTGTGGGATCTTTAACGTCCACCAGAAAGGGCAGGTGGAACCTCAGTTTAACAATTCATCTGAAATGCACAACCTCAAACGCAGAACTACAGTTGGGTTTGGAGGTTGTTGATTGTGGATGCTTTAGGTATGTTCTGACTGCAGTAGATTAGGCATCAGGTGCTTGAACTCTCATACCTAGCTTTCCAATGGGCAGTTTGCCTTGATCAGAGTTCCGTTTGTTAGTGAGTGACGTTATTTCAGAGGGCTCTTTGTTTATCAGATAACTTGCAGTGGAGGCAGAGAAAAATACTAGTTGGTTTAATGGAGTCCTGTTTTATGTCTCCATGGTAGAATTGGCGAAGATTATTTGGGAAGCATGAAATAGTTTCATCAGCTTCCATTTTCGGTATATTGTCTGTTTCCTTCTCTTGGGGAAATGATTATTGTAAAAATACCCAGGTCACCTTTGACGGTAACCATCAAATTTACTCTCATACTTTTATCCTCCCATTAACAAGCTGCGATGCATCAGGGATCTCTCTCATTTCATTGAAGGCTGCAGATGGTTGGAACCTATTTCTGTAGGGCTATGGCTGGAGATTGGGAGGTCTCCATGGAAATTCAACCCCCTGTCCCCGCACATAGTTTTAAATGTTCTGCATTGAAGCTTGTCCCCTGTGGCCACTTTAATATCCTCGCTGGCCGGAAACAGCTTGTCTATGTGCATATAAATACATCTTGTACATTAATGGCATTTCAGAAACAGATGGCTCATTAGTAGATGAACTAATCAGAATTAGAAACAATTCATATGGATCATTGGCTCCAATCTTCCAGATTCGCATTTTGTTTTGTGTACTATTGCACCAAGCCATAAAAGGATCACCAACTGTGGGGGCTGGCTGAACTGTGTCAACCTGTGCAACAGGACAGTCAGCTCTGCTTTGTTCTGAAGGTGACCTGTTCTGAAACTGGTGCCTGATGTTTCGTTGGTCCATATGACACTTGACTTGTGAGTCTTGTCATTGTGAAGGTTTTACAGTGGGCTTTCCTTCTCTAAACCTCAGTCTCCCTATTTAGGTTGCTCCTTAAAAACCTCTGACCAAACTTCTGGTCACCTGTTCTAATATCCTTTTTTTGGCTCAGTGTTTTTTTTATGATTTACACTCCAGTGAAGTGCCTTGGGACTTACTACTATAAATCCAAGTTGTTGTTGGAAATTGAATCACAGAATAATACAGAGCAGAAGAGGCCCTTCGGCCCATCGAGTCTGCACCGATGCATTAAAGACACCTGATCTGTCTACCTAATCCCATTTGCCAGCACTTGGCCCATAGCCTTGAATGTTGTGACGTGCCAAATGCTCATCCAGGTGCTTTTTAAAGGATGTGAGGCAACCCTCCTCTACCACCCTCCCAGGCAGTGCATTCCAGACTGTCACCACCCTCTGGGTAAAAAAGTTCTTCCTCAAATCCCCCTTAAACCTCCTGCCCCTCACCTTAAACTTGTGTCCCCTAGTAACTGACCCTTCAACTAAGGGGAACAGCTGCTCCCTATCCACCCTGTCCATGCCCCTCATAATCTTGTACACCTCGATCAGGTCACCCCTCAGTCTTCTCTGCTCCAGCGAAAACAACCCAAGCCTATCCAACCTCTCTTCATAGCTTAAATGTTCCATCCCAAGCACCATCCTGGTGAATAGCCTCTGCACCCCCTCCAATGCAATCACATCCTTCCTATAATGTGGCAACCAGAATTGCACACAGTACTGCAGCTGTGGCCTTACCAAAGTTCTGTACAACTCCAACATGACCTCCCTGCTTTTGTAATCTATGCCTCGATTGATAAAGGCAAGTGTCCCATATGCCTTTTTCACCACCCTATTAACCTGCCCTTCTGCCTTCAGAGATCTATGGACAAACACGCCAAGATCCCTTTGTTCTTCGGAACTTCCCAGTGTCAGGCCATTCATTGAATACTTCCGTGTCACATTACTCCTTCCAAAGTGTATCACCTCACACTTTTCAGCGTTAAATTCCATCTGCCACTTTTCTGCCCATTTGACCTATCTATATCTTCCTGTAACCCAAGCCACTCAACCTCACTGTTAACCACTCGGCCAATCTTTGTGTCACCGCGAACTTACTGATCCTACCCCCCACATAGTCATCTATGTCATTTATATAAATGACAAACAATAGGGGACCCAGCACAGATCCCTGTGGTACGCCACTGGACACTGGCTTCCAGTCACGAAAACAGCCGTCTGTCATCACTCTCTGCCTCCTACAGCTAAGTCAATTTTGAATCCACCTTATCAAGTTACCCTGTATCCCATGTGCATTTGCTTTCTGATAAGTCTCCCATGTGGGACCTGGTCAAAGGCTTTGCTGAAATCCATGTAAACTACATCAATTGCACTACCCTCATCTACGCACCTGGTCACAAGCTCAAAAAATACAATCAAATTTGTTAGGTATGACCTCCCTCTGACAAAGCCATGCTGACTGTTCCTAATAAAATGTTGCCTCTTTAAGTGGAGAGAGATTCTCTTCTTCAGAATTTTCTCTAATAGTTTCCCTTCCACTGACGTGAGACTCACTGGTCTATAGTTCCCTGGCTTATCTCTACAACCTTTTTTTAAATAGTGGGACCACATTAGCTGTTCTCCAGTCCTCTGGCACCTTCCCCGTGACCAGAGAGGAATTAAAAATTTGAGTCAGAGCCCCTGCAATCTCCACCCTCGCCTCCCACAGCATCCTGGGACACAAATCGTCCAGACCTGGAGATTTGTCCACTTTTAAGCCTTCCAAAGCCTCCAATACCTTGTCAATTTGCTCAAGAACCTCACAGTCTCTCTCTCAGTTCCATATCTACTTCCTCATTCTCTTGGGTGAAGACAGATGTGAAGTATTCATTCAACACCCTACCAATGTCCTCTGGCTCCACCCACAAATTTCCCCCTTGGTCCCTAATGGGTCCTACTCTTTCCCTGGTTATCCTCTTCCCATTAATATAGAATATCTTGGGAATTTCCTTACTTTTACCAGCCAGAGCTTTCTCATATCCACTCTTTGCTCTCCTAATTGCTTTCTTAAGCTCCATCCTACACTTTCTGTACTCCACTAATGCTTCAGTTGATTTGTTTTCCTTGTATTTGCTAAAAGCCTCTCTTTTTCCTACTCATCGTACCCTGAATGTTTCTGGTCATCCATGGTTCTCTGGGCTTGTTGCTCCTATATTACCCTAGAAGGAACATGTTAGCCCTGTACCCTGCCCATTTCCTTTTTGAATGCCCCTCACTGCTCTTCTGTAGATTTCCCGACAAGTAACTCTTTCCAGTCTACCTTGGCCAGATCCTGCCTTATTTTACTAAAATTCGCTCTCCCCCAATCCAAAACCTTTTTTTGCAACTTGTCTATTCCTTTCTCCATAACAAGCTTAAATTGTATCATGTTGTGGTCACTATCACCAAAATGCTCCCCCACCAACACATCAACCACCTGTCTGGCTTCATTCCCCAGAATTAGGTCCAGCACTGCACCCTCCCTTGTTGGATCCTCTACATATTGAGCTAAAAAGTTCTCCTGTATACATTTTAAGAACTCCACTCCATCTAAGCTCTTAACACGATGACTATCCCAATTAATGTTGGGAAAGTTGAAATCATCTAATGTAATTACCCTATTATTGTTTTTACACACCTCTGCGAAAGGCGCACATATTTACTCCTCAATTTCCCGCTGACTATCTGGGTGTCTATAATAAAACACCTAGCAATGTGGCTGTCCCTTTTTTATTCCTAAACTCTACCCATAAAGCTTCATTTGATGCCCCCTCCAAGATATCATCTCTCCTTACTGCAGTAACTGACTCCTTAACTAATATTGCAATGCCCCCTCCTCTTTCTCGCCTGAAGATTCTATATCCCGGATATTGAGCTGCCAATCCTGCCCCTCCCTCAACCATGTCTCCGTGATGGCTACTATATCACAATTCCACGTGTCGATCCTAGCCCTTAACTCATCCGAATTACCTGTAATACACCTGGCATTAAAGTAGAGGCCTTCCATCCTGGTCTTACTCCCTTGAAACTTACTTTCGCTGTACTCCCTCTGACTTGTTTGCTTTCCTGTGTTTAGCTGTGTCCCTATTCTGCTAGGAGTCTGCGTCCCCTCCCCCTGCCAAATTAGTTTAAGCTCCTCCCAATAGCACTAGCAAACCCGCCAGCAAGGATGTTAGTCCCCCTCTGATTCAGATGTAGACCGTCCCGCTTGTACAGGTCCCACCTTCCCCAGAAACGGTCCCAGTGGTCCAGGAATCTAAAACCCTCCCTCCTGCACAACTGTTAAGCCACACATTCATCTGTGCTATTCTCCTATTTCTATACTCGCTAGCACGTGGCACTGGGAGTAATCCAGAGATTACAACCCGAGAGGTCCCGCTTTTTAGTCTGCTGCCTAACTCCCTGAATTCTTGATGCAAGACCTCATCCCTCTTTCTACCTATGTCATTGGTACCAACATGTACCATGACCTCTGCCTTATCACCCTCCCCCTTCAGGATGCCCTGCAGCCGTTCAGTGACATCCCGCACCCTGGCACCAGGGAGGCAACACACCATCCTGGAGTCACGTTGATGGCCACAGTAGCGCCTATCTGTTCCCCTGACTATAGAATCCCCTATTACTATTGCTCTTCCTCTCTTTCTTCCTTCCTGTGCAGACAGGCTGCTTGTGGTGCCAGAAGCTTGGCTCTGTCCGCACTCCCTGGAGGAACCAGCCTCATCAGCCTCCAAAATGGAATACCGATTTGCAAGCGGGACCCCAGGGGACTCCTGAACTACCTGCCTGTTTCTCTTGGACTGCCTGGTGGTCACCCATTCCCTTCCTGCCTCAAGTCCCTTCAGCTGCGGTGTGACCACCTCTCTAAACGTGCTATCCACGATGCTCTCAGACTCACGGATGCCCCACAGTGTTTCCAGCCGCCGTTCCAGCTCTGAAACCCGAGCTTCCAGGAGCTACAGCTGGACACACTTCTTGCACACCTGCTGATCCCAGGGACTGGAAATGTTCCTGGATTCCCACATGCAGGTCTGTCTTTTTCATATTTTGACTAATTGTGAATTGTATGGTTTTTGATATTCTTTTGTCTCAATTCAGTTTGGGCTTCAAAGCCGAGGAGTGGGTATCAAAGTTGCACTATAACCCGACTGTTCTGTTAATCACCGCTCGTCGGGCAGTTGCACCATCTGAGGCTGGAGGGAAATCTACCTGAGTTCAGACAAACTTCTCTTTGTTTGAAGATGGAATACTTGAAATGTGGAAATCTTTTATTATTTTTGAAATGACTTTAAAATACTGGTGAGAAATCAAGTATTTGTCTATTGTGAAACCTGTAGTGTATATTATGGTTTTTGCTTAATTTTAC
Organism: Heterodontus francisci; assembly: GCF_036365525.1. Lineage (NCBI taxonomy): Eukaryota > Metazoa > Chordata > Chondrichthyes > Heterodontiformes > Heterodontidae > Heterodontus > Heterodontus francisci. The sequence continues at coordinate 41,647,731 of NC_090408.1, forward strand.
TTTTTTTTTTATAGTGTGAAGTGATTCATTTTGGTAGGAAGATCGAGGACAGGCAATATAAATTAAAGGGGATGCAGGAGCACAGGGTCCCGGGGGGTATATGTGCACAAATCATACGACCATACAAATTAGGAGCAGAAGTAGGCAATTCGGCCCCTTGAGCCTGCTCCGCCATTCAATAAGATCATGGCTGATCTGTTTCTGTCTCAAATTCCACACTCCCATCTACCCCCAATAATCTTTGATTCTTGTTAGGTAAGGGAATCAATTTACCTCCGCCTTAAAAATATACAAATACCCCGCCTCCACCACCTTCTGAGGCTGAGAGTTCCAAAGTCGCACAACCCTCAGAGAAAAAAATTTCTCCTCATCTCTGTCCTTAAAGGGCAACCCCTGCTTTTAAACAGTGCCCCCTTGTTCTGGTCTCTTGAGGAAACATCTTTTCCACATCTACCTTGTCAAGATTGTGCAGGATCTTGTATACTTCAGTAAAGTCTCCCCTCACTCTTCTAAACTCCAGTGAAAACAAGCCCAGTCTGTCCAACCTTTCCTCATAAGAAAACCCGCTCATTCCAGGTATCAATCCTGGGCGGCGCAGTGGTTAGCACTGCAGCCTCACAGCTCCAGCGACCCGGGTTCAATTCTGGGGACTGCCTGTGTGGAGTTTGCAAGTTCTCCCTGTGTCTGCGTGGGTTTCCTCCCACAAGCCAAAAGACTTGCAGGTTGATAGGTAAATTGGCCATTATATAAATTGCCCCTAGTATAGGTAGGTGGTAGGGAAATATAGGGGCAGGTGGGGAAGTGGTAGGAATATGGGATTAGTGTAGGATTAGCATAAATGGGTGGTTGATGGTCGGCACAGACTCGGTGGGCCGAAGGGCTTGTTTCAGTGCTGTATCTCTAAACTAAACTAAACTAAATCTCCTCTGAACTGCCTCCAACGCATTTACATCCTTCCTTAAATAAGTAGACCAAAACTGGACACAGTATTCAAGATGTGATCTCACCAGTGTCCTATATAATTGAAGCATCACATGTTTACTTTTATTTTCAATTCCTCTCTTAGTAAAGGATAGCATTCCATTAGCCGCCTTTTATTACTTCTTGTACCTGCATACTAACCTTTTGTGACTCCTGCACTAGAACACCTAGATCCCTGCACCTTGGAGTTCTGCAGTCGTTCTCTGTTTAAGTAATACTCTGCTTTTTTTTTATTCTTCCCGCCAAAGTGAACAAGTTCACATTTTCCCACATTATACTCCATCACTCAACCTATCTATATCCGTCTGCAACTTCCTTACGTTCTCTTCACAATAAACTTTCCTACCTATCTTTGTGTGATCTGCAAATTTAACTACCATGCCATCGCTCCCCTCATCTAAGTCATTGATATAAATTGTAAAACAGACAGACCCCTGCAGGACTCCACTCGTCACATCCTGCCAATCAGACAAGGACCCATTTATGCATACTCCCTGTTTTCTGCGAGCCAGCCAATCTTCTATCCATGCTAATATGTTACCCCCTACACCATGAGCTCCTACTTTGCGCAATAACCTTTTATGTGGCACCTTGTCAGATGCCTTCTGGAAATCCAAGTACAGTATGTCAACGGGCTCCCGTTTATCCACAGTACATGTTACTCCTCCAAAGAACTCCAATAAATTGGTTAAACATGATTTCCCTTTCACAAAACTAATGCTGACTATTCCCAATTACCTTGAGTTTTTCTAAGTGCCCAGCTATAGCCTCCTTAATGATCAATTGTAACACCTTCCCCACGACAGACGTCAAGCTAACTGGCCTAAAGTCAACTGTTTACTGCCTCCCTGCTCCCCACCCCCCCCCACCTTCTTGAATAGAGGGTTATATTTGCTACTTTCCAGTCTGATGGAACCTTTCCAGAATCTAACAAATTTTGAATGTGCTATCAGTTCGTCTACTTTGTTATTAATGCTACGTGCATTCAGATGCAGAGCCTTTAGTTTAGTCTTGTTATTTTTGTAACATCTAGTCTTGAGAGTTGGTGTGTTGTTAGGTTTTTTTTCTCTGTCCCTTCCTGCCATTCTGACCTTCATTTCCCATATTACTATTCTGCTCTCCTGCCTTGACTCCACCCCCTGATTTGCTACATCTACCTAGGCGTGATCCCTCACCGCACCCCCCCCCCCCCCCAGTTCTGTTTAAAGCCTTCCCTATACAGTTTGCTAGAAGACTGGTCCCAGCACGGTTCAGGTGCAGACTGTCCCAATGGTACAGCCCCCACTTTCCCTAGTACTGGTGCCAGTGTCCCACGAACCAAAACCCACTTATGCCACGTCAGTCTTTGAGCCACGTATTCATTTCACTAATCTTCTGTGCCCTCTGCCAATTGGCATATGGCTCCGGTAATAATACAGAGATTATTACCCTTGAGGTTCTGCTCTTCAATTTGGTGCCGAGCTCCTCATCCTGTCTAAGCAGAACCTCTTTCCTAGTCCTACCTATGTCGGTGGTACCTACATGGACCATGACAACTGGATCCTCCCCCTTCCACTCCAGGTTCCTGTCCAGCCTTGAGCAGATGTCCTGACCCTGGCACCGGGCAGGCAACACAGCCTTCTAGGCTCACGCTTTTGGCTGCACAGAAGTGTCAATCCCCCTCACTATACTATCCTTGAAGGTTGCAGGGCAGGTTGAGAAAGTGGTTAATAAAGCATCAGGGATCCTGGGTTTTATAAGTAGAGGCGTAGAGTACAAAAACAAGGAAGTTATAATAAATATGTGTAAAACAATGGTTCGGCCTTAATTGAAGTATTGTGTCCCGTTCTGGGCACCACACTTTCGGAAGGATGTGAAGGCATGAGAGAGGGTGCAGAAAAGATTCATGAGAATTGTTCCAGGGATGAGGCACCTCAGTTATGTGGATAGGTTGGAGAGGCTGGGTCTGTTCTCCTTGAAGAGAAGATTAAGATTTGATAGAGGTGTTCAAAATCATGAGGGGTCTGGACGAAGTAGATGGGGAGAAACAGTTCCCATTGGCCAAAGGATCCAGTACCAGAGGTCACCGATTTAAGATGATTGGCAAAAGAGGAACATCTTTTTTTACGCAGAAAGTGGTTAGGATCTGGAATGCACTGTCTAAAAGTGTTGTCATGCAGGCTTCCACCTGCCAGGAATGAGGCGCATTAATTTTGCCACATGGACATTAAATTTCAAATTGTTGCAGGCCCCTGGCTGGAAGGAAGGACATTTTTGCATATTAACAGACATTGCTTGGAATGAGGGCAGCTGACCCACCCAATACACAAAGCCAGAAGTGGTTATACCAGTCATGTGACTACCCTGCTGGCCAACTTGGGGAGTTTTAAATTGTAGAGACAGTGTTTGAACTGGCAGAAAGCTCTTGGCTCCTGGACTGGAAAAGAGCCTCTCCTGTCTGCTCCCATCTCTTTCTCACGGAACTCCAAGACCCATTGAAGACACATGAACCCCAAGAGAGAAAAGTCTCCTACAGTGAGCAAGATTTAAGAAGAATACTGGGACCCCAACGAAAAGCAAGACCATATCTTCAATCAAGGACTCCACAGCGAGCTCGAAGCACAGTAACAGGAAAAAACCCTCCTCCAAGATTGCGTCAAACTTTTCCACTTTATCTTTTCTCTTTTCTGCCCCTATCTGCATGTGTGTATTGTGTATGCATGCTAGTGTGGACATGTCATGTATCCGTACGCGTTAACCGAATTAGAGTTTTAAGTTCAATAAATTTCACCTTTCTTCTTTAAACCTAAGAAAGCCTTGTTTGTGCTGGTTTCTTTACCTGAGAATTGGAAAGTGGTGAACAAAGATCCACCAAGGGGGAGCTAAAACACACTTTAAAAAAAAAAACCCTGTTACAGTAAGACCAGGTGAAGGCTGAAAGGGAACCCTAGACCTCTTTCTCACCTGGTCGTCAACAGTATGATGGAGACAAATTCAATCGAGGCCTTCAAAAGAGAACTGGATAATTATGTGGGGAAAAATTTGCAGGGCTATGAGGATAAGACGGAAGTGGGAATTGGTGAGTTGCTCTTGCAGAGAGCCAGCATGAACACAATAGGCCAAATGGCCACCTCCTGTGCTGTAACCATTCTGTGCTAATAATTATGTTTAGGGAAGATGAGAATTTTTTTTTATGCATCCTGTTGTGATTTGGAATGCGCTGTCTGAAAGGGTAGCAGAAGCATATTCAATAGTAACTTTCAAAAGGAACTTGAAGTCTCTGGCTTGTTTGGGGCCAAAGGTTGACAGGCAGAAATGCAATGGGAAGCCCTTAAGGAGATGATTCAGGTACGATCTAGGTACATTCCTACAAGTTAGTAAAGTGTACGAGAACCTGGGCTTTCGAGGCAGAGAGTACAAAAGCCATGAAGTTATGCTAAACCTCAAACAGGTTCCAATGGCTGAAGAATCGATAACCAAAGGGCACAGATTTAATGTGATTGGCAAAGGAACCAGAGACGACATGAGGAAAACTTGTTTTATGCAGAGTGGTTAGGATTTGGAATGCATGTCCTGATAGGGTGGTGGAAACAGTAGCTTTCAAAATGTAATTAGATTAATACTTGGACAAAAAAAATTTCAGGAGTATGTGGAAAGAGTGGGACTAACGGGATTGTTCGAGCTGGCACAGACTTGATGGGCCAGATAGCCCCTTTCTGTGCTGTACTATTCTATTATTGTATGGATTGGATAAATTCTCGATGGGGGACACATTTACAGGGCTATGGGGAAAGAGCAGGGCAGTGGGACTAATTGGACAGCTCTTTCAAAGGCTAAGTGACCTTCTTCCAGGCTGTATATTTCTATAATTCTTAGTTTTCAGCAAGGGATATAGTCAGTGTCATCTTTCCATCTACCAGAGACAGGTGAGTGCCAGGTGGCATTGCAAATATTAAGTGACCTTATTAGCAGTGTAATGGGTTTATTGTTTAACCCCAGCACCCTGTCCCGTTTCCCGCCCCCCCCCCCCTCCCCTCCCCTCCCCTCCAGATTACTTTGTGCACGAAGTTGCCTTGCAGTTCATGGGAAGTGTGATCATTTACACTGGCATATGGAAAATGCTCAAATCAGACACTTGATAGCTGCTGCCCACGTATATATAAGCTTAAAAGGCTTTTATAGGCTTAGAACACGTCCAGATTGTGGAGCATGAGGGTGTGTAACTAGACAGAGGTTTTCCCAAGTTAATTAACCCCTAGTTTATGTGTTTAAAGTTCATCACATTAAGTAGGTAGTGGGTTTGTTGAGATTTTAAATACTTATCAACCTTCCTCTTTCCAGGACTCGTGTATCCGACGTGCCTCTCAATGTGTGAAACTAGCCAAACTGGTGACTCTCCAGCTTCACTTCCTAAACAACAATCAAGATGTGCAGTTAATCAATCTACAGAGAAATGACTTGATGCCTTGTATCCTCTCCATGCCAAGGTTCTACCAGGTACTTAGAATTGTTCAGTTACATGAGTTGCGATAACTGCACTTATCTCAATCGAACTGCCTCACTTCAGTTAGATTTGACTGTGGCTGGATTCCATGGTTATTTGTTAATGGGTTTAAACAGTTGCTTTGCTTTTTTTGACTCCTCAGACGTTTTGAAGCTGCAATCCCCAGGTTCCAGTTGGTATACTGATCTTGGCTACCAAGTGAAGCAATGAATTAACATACTGGCAACCGTCAGCTTCAAATCCACTGCTGACTAATGAATGGCAGTTCCATTTTTTTGATAAGGTCCACAACATAAAACTATGCACCAAATTGTGTCTTACTCAAAGCCACAAGCATGACTGGTGTGGGAAGTCAAAATGCTATACAGATATGAAAGCACGTTCTAAAGTGCTTTCCTGGGTCTATCTGCACTGGTTCATGGAGCATTAAATGAGAAAATGTCTAACTTAGCCAGTGCTGATATCCCTCCTCCCCATAAGTACAAAATTCACTAAAACCTTTTAAAAAAGAAATATTGGAAACACTGGGCCTGATGTGGCAGTGATTCCAGATGAATCAACTCACCCTACATCTGTGGTCCTGGTGGAGAAGTTAAACCTCCCCAGACTTCCTGCTACCTAGCCACAGAACTAACAGAAGCACAGCTAGTGCCCTGCAGCCACAAGTGGCAACAGCAGGTGATAGAAGGCAACATTGAATGTCCAAAGAAAAATAATCACGAAGGGAGGAACTCAAGTTGTTTGTGAATTGTTGCTCATTACCAGTATCAGGATTGTTTCAATAAAAACAAAATACTGCGGATGCTGGAAATCTGAAATAAAAACAAGAAATGCTGGAACCACTCAGCAGGTCTGGCAGCATCTGTGAAAAGAGAAGCAGAGTTAACGTTTCAGGTCAGTGACCCTTCGGAACTCATTCTTGTTTTTATTTCAGGATTGTTTCAGTTGCTTTTCTGTGAGTGCTTTCTAGTCACAATAGCTATGTAGTAGGAGTAAAACAGTTGTAGCTTTAAAGGTACTGATTCCAGTTTTATTTATATGTATAGATCAGTAGAGAATAGAAATACCATATAATAATGGTAATCCACTTAATGCATCACTATTTACAGGAAGCAAAAGGTATTATTTTCCCAGTAAAATGGTGACTTTGCCACTAGATTATAATTAAGATTTTTTTCCAGCTTATTTTATAAAATGCAAATGTTCCACAGCCATGGACCTGCAGTGTGTACATGAAAAAACATGGTAAGATAAAGGAAAATCCCAAGGCGTTTTATAAGTATATTAAGGACAAGAGGATAACCAGGGAAAGAGTAGGGCCCAAAGTGGCAATGTGTGTGTGGAACCTGAGGGCATAGGTGGTTTTAAATGATTACTTTTCATCTGTGTTCACGGTGGAGAAGGATGACGGAGGGGGATTGTGATATACTTGAACAAATTGGCATTGAAAGGGAGGCAATATTAGCTGTTTTAGTGGGCTTAAAAGTGGATAAATCCCTAGGCCCAGATGAGATGTATCCCAGGCTGTTATGTGAGGCAAGGGAGGTGATAGCAGGGGCTCTGACACATATTTTCAAATCCTCTCTGGCCACAGGAGAGGTACCAGAGGACTGGAGGACAGCGAATATGGTTACCATTATTCAAGACGGGTAGCAGGGATAAACCAGGTAATTACAGGCCGGTGAGTCCAACATCAGTGGTAGGGAAACTATTGGAAAAAATTCTGAGGGACAGGATTAATCTCCACTGGGAGAGGCAGGGATTAATCAGGGATAGTCAACATGGCTTTGTCAGGGGGGGGATCATGTCTAACAAACTTGATTGAATTTTTCCAGGCAGTGACTAGATATGTAGATGAGGGTAAGGCTTTTGATAAGGTCCCGCATGGGAGATTGGTTAAGAATCCAGGGCAATTTGGATCCAAAGTTGGCTTAGTGGCAGGAAGCAGAGGCTGATGGCGGAGGGTTGTTTTTGCAAGTGGAAGCCTGTGACCAGTGGTGGTGCCACAGGGATCGGTGCTGGGATCCTTGCTGTTTGTAGTGTACATTAATGATTTAGACATGAATATTGGAGGTATGATCAGTAAGTTTGCAGATGACATGAAAATTGGTGGTGTCGTAAATAGTGAAGAAGAAAGCCTTAGAATACAGGATGATATAGATGGGCTGGAAAATGGGCTTTAATCCTGAGAAGTGTGAGGTGATGCATTTTGGGAGGACTAACAAGGCAAGGGAATATACAGTGGATGGTAGGATCTTAGGAAGTACAGAGGGACCTTGTACTTGTCTATAAATCACTGAAGGCAGTAGCATAGGTAGATAAGGCGGTTAGGAAGACATATGGTATACTTGTCTTTATTAGACGAGGCATCGAATATGAGCAGGGAGTTTAGTTTAGAGATACAGCACTGAAACAGGCCCTTCGGCCCACCTAGTCTGTGCCGACCATCAACCACCCATTTATACTAATCCTACACTAATCCCATATTCCTACCACATCCCCACCAACCTGCAAGTCTTTTGGCTTGTGGGAGGAAACCCACGCAGATACAGGGAGAACTTGCAAACTCCACACAGGCAGTACCCAGAATTGAACCTGGGTCGCTGGAACTGTGAGGCTGCGGTGCTAACCACTGTGCTGCCCATTTTTATGATGGTTATGATGGAGCTGTATAAAATGCTGGTTAGGCCACAGCTGGAGTACTGTGTACTGTTCTGGGCACCACACTATAGGAAGGATGTGATAGTACTGGAGAGGTTGTAGAGGAGTTTCACCAGGAGCATTTCAGCTATGAAGACAGACTGGAAAGGCTAGGGTTGTTTTCCTTACAGCAGAGGAGGCTGTGATTGAGGTATACAAAATTATGAGGGGTATTGATAGGAAGAAACATTTTCCCTTAGCAGAGGGATCAATAACTGGGGGCATAGATTTAAGGTAAGGGGCAGGAGGTTTAGAGGGGATTTGAGAAAAAAAAATTTCAGATGGTGGTTGGAATCTAGAACAGTACCTGAAGGGGTGGTAGAGGCAAGAACCCTCACAACATTTAAGAAGTATTTAAATGAGCACTTGAAACGCCATAGCATACAAGGCTACAAGCTAAGTGCTGGAAAGTGGGATTAGATAGGTGCTTGATGGCCAGCACAGACACAATGGGCCAAAGGGCCTGTTTCTGTGCTGTAGAATGCCCAGAGTGAGCAATGACCCCTTTTTCTGGTATCCAGGTCAAAATGTAGGAATTCCATCTTTTATTATTTGAAAAGAGAAATCAGCCACTTTTGATAACAGGCTTAAATCATTAATTCAGTTTATTCACAAATATACATTTACAGTAGTAGGCAAGATACTTGAAGTGGTCCAGTATGTAAGTCTGAAGCCAGTGGGTTAATTGGGTAAACCAGTCAGAGTTATTGATAATTCCACTGTCAAGAGTTTATGGAAAGCATTTATGAGTCAATCTCTCCTTTTCCCTCCTTCCAGGCTGGCATTGTTGCAGAGGCATATGACTTTGTACCCGATTGGGCGGAGGTACTATACGAACATGTGATTGTCCGTGGTGAGTTTGTGTACCTGGAGGAGTTCAAGCAACAGCACCAGCTGCAGCACAGCCTATTTGAAGAGGTTTCTAATAAGTGAGTACAGCCTGGGGCTTGCTTAATCAGTGATAACTCAATGTTGAGATTTAAAAACAGCAACCAGCAAGGTAAAATTGATATGTGAATTGATAAATCTTGAAGCAAGATTTGCAAGGGGGTGAGAAAAAACATTTCTTTACTCTTTCAGAGCTAGTTCTAAAGATCGATGAAACTAGTACTAAGCCAGGACAGTTTCAGCATTTGGGTATGCTGAAACAAAGTTATTTATTGAATGCAATACTGCTGAAGCCCTCAGAACAAGTTAATATGCTCCTTCTGATTCCCTGAATGTCCTGCTTCACTTGAGTGCAAGATACAATGCACATTCTACTGAATGATTACTAGCTTTTGGGTGATGTTGAAACATTTGGCAAACATTCAGATGTGTTACGCAAAGCTGAAAACGTGCAGCCTGTGAACAGTCTTGAGGCTGTAGGAAATGAGTGGAATTGTGATTTTTTTTTTTTTAAAAACATTTCCAGGTTTAAACAACACAAAGGAGATGCTGTTGCAAGTCAGAATCTGAAGAGGTTACTACAGTACTGTGAGGACATCTACCTGTTTTACAAACTGGCTTATGAGCACAATTTCACCGACATAGCAAACAAGCTCCTTAAAGAACCCCAAACAAGCTGTTATCTGAATGACATGATTGCCAGTTAGGTATTAGTATTCCCAGCTTTCAGCAGTGGTAAACTTTAAATGCAAACTGAAAATTTTGTTGTAAAAAATGAATTGTGTAAATAGTTTGATCTTGTGTGCCATCTAATATTTCACTAATATCCCAAAGCTATTTAATACTTTATTATGTAGACTAAAATTTACCTGAATATGTACAGTACCCAGTCTATTGTGTGTAGAACAGGGTATGAGTGTTTGAGCTGCCTTCTGTCAACCTGTACTGTGTAGTACCTGACCAAAAGATCCATGGCACAGTATTGGACTTTGCAAATCACAAAATCTTAAATATAAAATTTCAATTCCACATGGAATTCTGGTCAGTAAAGTGCATGGTTTTAGATTGGCTTTCATGTATACATTCGAAATGTGAATTTCAAACCGGCTGGAAAACTACACTGGATGACAGAAGGGGTGGATGAGATTCATAGGTGTTATAAAACACCACTTCTGTTGCATGAATCCTGTGATAGTACAGACTATGCACAAAACAAGCATCACTACCAGTCTCCTGCATCATAGCTTTGTGGTTAAGCATAAATAAATAAATGTAATTTCCTATGCTTATTAGCACCATATGTCTTACTGATAAGGATCTGAATAACAAAGGCACAAATAGTAATATGGAGACTGAACATCAAAATGAAGAATGCTTGCAACTCCGTTTGATATCAAGGCTTGTGAAACCGAGATGGAAATCCACTGTCCAACTGGAGTTGAGCCACATGTGACATTCCTGTTGCACTCCTTTTAAGTGTGCAAAATCAAAGATGGTGTGGAAAATGTCACACAGGACCATTAGAAGTTTGGGGTTGTCCCACTTGTGAGCAGTGGCAATTTCCAAAAATAACTTGGGAAAAACCACACGGATATGTCTGCACCCTTACACAACACAAGCAAGTTAGTTTATACCTATTTTAAAGGAAAGACAATGCAGAAAATGATTACATTATATTCATTTATTGTCCTGAAACAGGGCAAATGTTCAATTGTTTACATTAATAAGCCTTCCCAACTAATCAGCAACAGATGAGATTAATGTAAAAATAAGTTACTCATCTGTTGTATATATTGTCATTTTGGCAGACAAGTGAGAAATTGTTTTGCATAATAAATATGAATTTACTTGGAGAGCAGCAGGGATATTCAAAACAGGGTCTACTCCTGTTTGTGCTCTCAAGACTGCAGAGTGTGACTGTATAATTAACACAATACAACAGGGATGGCAAACAATGCATATTTCCAGAGAAATTACACTGGGTTGCAACCACACCTCATCAATGTAGAATCCATGTAAAGTGCAGTTGGATAAGCAACCTGCAGCATTTACTGTGCTGATGCCAGTTTACAATGGGCTATCCTGAAGTTAAAAAGCATATGCCTTTTGGTGTTCAGGAGATTTTTTAACCCAAAAAGTGGGATAAATGAAAAGGCCACAAATTTCCTCTTTCCACTGCAGCAGATTTTTAAATAAATTCTGCATTTTAGTTCCATTAGTGCAAGTCACTGCCTGCAGGAGAGGGAGAAAATAATTTTTCACTCCCTTTCCATTAGCAACTTTTTAATTCAAAAGCACTTTGTCTAATCTCTCCCACCCAACCCTTTCAACAAAAAGGCCAGATTCCAGATCTCTATTATGACATGGACCTTTTAAATGACCACTAAATGGACTGTATTAATCTATTATGAAAATATTCAAACAGGTTCAGTACTTTTTCCCTCCTTGCCTGATGCCAGTGACTTTAATGTGCAATTCTGTTCTTAAGAGCGACGGCTGTCCTAATCCTTCACTCAGGTAGTCATCCTTCCCCAGTGAGCCTGGACAGCAAGGGGATCAGCCAACTTGAATGGATTCTACCCATGCCAAATATGCACACACTGCTACAGATACTGAGTGGAAGTGAGAAGGCCAATAGTAGAATACTCCCTAGAGCCCTACACAATCAGTTAGAGATCATTTACCCCTAAAAAAAACTCATTTTATACAGCACCTTTCACAGCCTCAGGAATACCCCAAAGTGCTTTACAGCCTAAGTACATCTAAAGTGTAATCACTGTTTGTTGTAATTGGGAAATGCAGATGCCAATTTTATCATAGCAAGCTCTCAAAACAGATCATTTGTTTGTGATGTTGGTTGAGGGATGAAAATTGACCAGGAGAACTCCCCTACTCTTTGAATGGCACCATGGGATCCACCTGCCGAGGGCAGATGGTGCCTTGGTTTAGCATCTCATCAGAAAGATTACCCTATTCTTGTGTAAGGACTGTATGACAGCTGCCATACTCAAACTGCTAGAACAATCTATTTTCATCACTGGAATCTATAAAACATTAATAGCAGCTTCTGATCATGGAATCCTCAAGCTCAAACTGCAATTTGCCATCCAATTAGAACTGCAGGCTCTTCTTACACCAAAGTAACTACTCTGCTGGGTTCTATGCCTCTTTCCCCTACCAGATTTAACAATGGCACTTTCAACATATGATGTTTAAACTGGTCAACTGCACTTGGAGATTTTTTTTTTTTACGGTGAGAGAATAGAGGGAAAGGACCTTCAGACTCCCACAGATGGGGCCATAGAAATATGAACAATGTCGCAGGAAGTCCCTGTTGTCCCAATTCAGCGACCATGTAATATTGAGGACATGTTCTCTTAAGGCAGACTGACCCAGCAACCAAAAGCACAACTTCAGCAGAATATCAGGATTTCCATTTAGTCCATTTTAGTTTCCAAAGAAAGAAAAAGCAGACAAAATTCAAGAAATTTAAAAAATAGTAATCTTACTTTGTGATTCTACAGTATCACAATAAACGTGATATTACATCAGCTCAGGTCACAATATAGATGCTGAGGCATGGACACTGCAAGACTCCATATTTTTTCAAATATATATCGCTCTCTTCCCCAACTTATCCCGTCCCCCCCCCCCCCCCCCCCCCACCCACCCCTACCCGAATTCATGCAGGTACTTTGTCCACACTGTGCTACGTGAGTACTGTCACTGACACGTAACGATGCGCATTATGGTACCAGTAACAAAACCTGTTGGCATTATCATCAGCATCCGGAGTCCTAGCTGTTTCCATAATAACGCAAGGGTTCTGTGCAGCTCAAGAAGAAACCAGCAGCAGGAGGCTGTCTACAAAAAAACATGCTGGATGAAGCCTGGATCACGGGACATGATCACATGAAGTCGTCGTAATCCTGCGTGTAATTATAGTCATCAAGATCATCCTTCAGATTCGCCTTAAATCCACCCGCGAGCACTGGGGCTTTTTTCTTCTTTTTGCTTTTGTTTTGCTTAAAAAAAGTCAAAGAAAATAAAAGTCAAAGTCAAGTCTTCACAAGTACAGCTTTTACAACAATTTGCATTCTAACACCTTTAACCTCATAAAATAATCCTGCTGCTTCACAGGAAGATTACCAGACAAAAATTGAGACCGCGTCAAAGGAGCGTCTTAAATGAGAGAGGGGTATCGTGTTGGAGAGGTTAGGGAAGGGAATTCCAGAGCTTAGGAACTAATCAGATAAAGGCACGGCTGCCAACGGTAGGGATATTTAAATCAGGAGTTCGCAAGAGACTGGAAATGTAGGAACAGAATTCTCAGAGGCTTGTAAAGGTGGAGGAGGTTACTGAGATGAGGAGGGATAAGGCCATAGAGTGATTTAAACACAAGGATGAAAATTTTAAATGAGTTGTTGCTAGGCCGGGAGCTAATGCCAGTCAGGCTAGGCTTGTATCCACTGGAATTTAGAAGAGTAAGAGGCGACTTGATTGAAACCCCTGAGGGGTCTTGACAGGGTGGATGTTGAAAGGATGTTTCCCCTTGTGGGAGAATCTAGAACTAGGGGTCACTGTTTAAAAATAAGGGGGTCACCCCCATTTAAGACAGAAAGGAGGAGAAATTGTTTCTCTTCCTCAAAAGGCGGTGGAAGCAGAGTCTTTGAATATTTTTAAGGCAAAGGTAGATAGATTCTTGATAAGCAAGGTGAAAGGTTATCGGGGGAGGCAGGAATGTGGAGTAATCAGTTCAGCCATGAACTTACTGAATGGCGGAGCAGGCTCAAGGGGCCGAGTGGCCTACTCCTGCTCCTAATTAGTTTGTTCATATGAGCACATCGATGCTGGGTGAATGGGACTTGCCGTTAAAGATCCAACAGAATAATTTGCATTAACGTCTTCTCTGCTGTCCCTTTCTTGTGACAATTGCACTGTAGAGTGCATGCAACATGGTTGTAGGAACTGGTCTGGAAAAGTTAAGCTCAAAAGGCACGATCTTTAGAACCCGAGCTGGCTAATTTGAGCATTGCAAGTTAACTTTCCTCATTGACATAGTTGATTTGTTCTCGGGAAGCACAACAGTAGCACATAGAAACAACAGCTGTGTGCACTCAGCTCAACAGACTTCAAGCCAAAACCAGATAAGTTTATCATAGCATGCCCTTTGAAACTGTTTTTGAGATTTGAATGGGACAGAGCAAAGCACTGTAGCTTCCCATATCCTAACTTGCACCAAGTCCCACTCACCCAAATTGCATTTTGAACAGAGGATGGAATGACATTCCACATGGGTTACAGAACTGGGTCCTTGCACAGGAATCAAGGTTAATGCACAAAATCTCAGCGCAGCACAGAATTACATTCCACAACAAATATTTATCCACTTTTTCCTTAAATGGTTGCAATGGTCTCTGCCTCTACCCTTTGGGATAAACCATTCTAACAACTACCCGTGTAAAGATATTTCTCAGTGAAAATTTAAAGTTGATGCCCCCTTGCTAGCAACGCTCCAACCAGAGGAAACAAGTCTATTCATCAAAATCAACCCTGATTTTAACAAGTTCAAGAGTATTTCCTCCTAACCTTCTCTGTTCCAATGAAAATAGCCCCAGTGTCTCAACTCTTCTCATAACTAGTTTCCCATTCCAAGAGCCAACCCAGAGAATCTAGGTTGTACACAGAAAAATTAATAACAAACTTGCTTGCATATAGCAACTTTCAGGCCTCAGGACACCCCAGAACATTTTACCGCCAATGAAGGACTTTTGAAATGTAGTCATTGCTATAATGTGGGAAAAGCAGCAGGCGATTTGCACACAGCAAGCTCCTACAAACAGCAGTGAGATAATGGCCAATTAATCTGGTGATATTGGTTGAGGGATAAATATTGGCCAGGACACTGGAAGAACTCCCCGGCCCTTCTTTAAAAGTGCCATGCAATTCATTTTTAATGTCCACCTGAGGGGGCAGAGAGGGTCTCAGTTTAATATTTCATCTGAAAGTCAGCATCTCCAACACTGCAGCACTCCCTCAGTACTGCACAGGGAATGCTAGCCAAGGTTCTGTGCTCAAGTCCCTGGAGTGGGACTAGAACCCACTACCGCCTGACTTAGAGGTGAAAGTGCTACCCACCATGCCTTGGCTAACGTGGCTCTAATTATAACCTAAACAATGTTTTGTACTAATTTAGTATAACTGTTTTGCCCCAATTTTTAAAACCCAAAATACTTTTACTCATGGTTTTGCTCAGCTCTGTTGTAGAGAGATGGAGAGAGACCTTAAGATCTCCTTACCTTTTCTTGTTTCAGCTTTTCACTACACAGCAACGTCAAAGAGTTGTTCAGCTTTTTCAAATCATCAACTTCCACTGAAAGAGACAGTCACAGAGCTGAACTCCTGCAGCTACCCAGACAAACATAAGTAGGAGCAAAACTACAGCAATGAACAGCGGCATCAAAACACCACACCCAAAAAATAATACAGGGTCGATGGAACCCATCAATCTTAACCCATGAAGGCTGGACTGCAACACAGCTCTCAATGAGGGAAGTGCACTTGCTTGCACACATGCTCCTTGATGGGAGAGAGGGATTGCAATTGTGCTTGGATTTTGACTGTAATCCCAGACAGGATGAAATTCTTCAATTTAAGCGTGTTGGGAGTTTTACCTGGAGTTGGAGTAGCCTCAAGCTGATACACCTTTGGGGGAGTCCAAAACTAGGGCCATAACTATAAGATAGTCACTAATAAATCCAATAAGGAATTCAGGAGAAACTTCTTTATCCAGACACTGGTGAGAATGTGGAACTTGCTAGCACTGAGTAATTGAAGCGAATAGCATATGCAGTTAAGGGGATAAACACATAAAGGAGAAAGGAATAGGTGGTTATGTTGACAGGATAAGATGAAGAGGGATGGGAAGAGGCTGGTGTGGAGCATAAACATCAGCACTGACCAGCCCATTTCTGTGCTGATTTAAAAGAATCGTGTGAATACAATGTTTGTAAGCTTCAGCTCTTTCCAATTTACACTCAAACTTTCTGGACTTGGGAAGCACTGAGACCGTGCAATTCCACACTGGAGAAACAGAACTTCCATCTCTGTGGGATTATCAGTAACATGATTAGGAGGCTCTTGAAGTATGGGGACTGGTTTCTGTGCATGTCAAGACATAGAAGTCAAGCAAAATAAATATCTCATTTGTAAAGAATCAACTTACATGAAATGCTAACATCTCGGAGTAAGGTCTCTAAGAAGTCCACGTAATGTACAGACTTTTCGAACTGCGTAATCTTTTCCTTCAAGAGCTTTCCAAATTCTGTAAAGTCTTCTTTAGTGGATGGGCACATGGAGTCAATTCCAAGCTGCATTACACTGTTCATACCTGGAAGATAACATTCATCAAAAATTCAAATACTTGAGACAAGCCTCAAGATTCTAGTACTTTTCCTGCCCTAGCCAAAAGGTCTTTCATTTGTCTCATATAGGCTAGTCACAATTCACCACACCATCCCCACCCTCCATAACCCAAATTCAGCATCAGTAAAAGGTCAGGATGTTCCGAATGTCCCCACTGCAAGAGGGAAAGATAGTGCAGAGCAAGATCTCTGTGCCTGTAACCAACATCGCAGCACAGCACTGGTCTCCCGAAGACAGGTTATTTGAACGCTCGTGGCTTGAGCATCCAGTACTGTCACATCCATGTGAGAGACAAGGAGAATAAGAGATAGAGTGCTTTTCACCTCCTTAGAACATTTTAAAGGATTTTACAGCTACTTACTTGTGAAGTGTAGTCACTTGTTATTAAGGCTACAAAGCAATCAATAGGCAAAGTCCCACAAACAGCAATGAAATAATGATCAGTTAATCTGTTATTTTTAGTGTTGATTCAGGGATAAATATTTAGTTTAGTTTACTACTACAACTAAAATGTTGGCCAGGACACCAGGAGAACTCCTTTGCTCTTCCTCGAATTAGGGAGAGAATGCGAAGTTCAGCTCTCTCCTCACAACGGAGAAGATTTATGCTGTGCAGTGTGTTGATTTTGAGAGGAAACCTTCCATCAACTTCCTTAGAAGATGGAAATTCTAGTTTTGTGTTACACAACACCCATGCTTTGTTTGGTCAAGATTCTTTTAAATCAGCACAAATCGTCAAGGACAAGTCACAACCACAAATAATATTAAACGTATAAGAAATAGGAACAGGAGGCAGCCATTCAGCCCCTTTGAGCCTGCTCTGCCATTCCCTTAAGTGCTCAAAAATTTATTGATCGCAGTTTTGCATATGCTCATCGACTGAACAGAGAATTCCAAGGATTCAGAAGCCTCGATTGAAGAAAGTCTATGACTATGACCCCCGATTCTGGGCTCTTTTTTTTTTATTCGTTCATGGGATGTGGGCATCGCTGGCCAGGCCAGCATTTATTGCCCATCCCTAATTGCCCTTGAGAAGGCAGTGGCATTCCATGTGGGGTAGGTACACCCACAGTGCTAGCGGTTAGATACAACTGAGTGGCTTGCTAGGCCATTTCAGAGGGCATGTAAGAGTCAACCACATTGCTGTGGGTCTGGAGTCACACGTAGGCCAGACCAGGTAAGGACAGCAGATTTCGTTCCCTAAAGGACATTAGTGAATCAGATGGGTTTTTACAACAACCCACAATGGTTTCATGGCCATCAGGGCGGCACAGTGGTGCAGTGGTTAGCATCGCAGCCTCACAGCTCCAGTGACCCGGGTTCAATTCTGGGTACTGCCTGTGCAGAGTTTGCAAGTTCTCGCTGTGACTGCGTGGGTTTTCGCCGGGTGCTCCGGTTTCCTCCCACAGCCAAAGACTTGCAGGTTGATAGGCAAATTGGCCATTATAAATTGCCCCTAGTATAGGTAGGTGGTAGGGGAATATAGGGACAGGTGGGGATGTGGTAGAAATACGGGATTAGTATAAATGGGTGGTTGATGGTCGGCACAGACTCGGTGGGCCGAAGGGCCTGATTCAGTGCTGTATCTCTAAATAATAAATAAAGAAAAGAAAAAATTAGACCAGCTTTTTTTTAAAATTCCAGATTTATTAATAGAATTCAAATTTCACCTTCTCCTGTGGTGGGATTTGAACCCATGTCCCCAGAGCAATACCCTGGGTCTCTGGGTTGCTAGTCCTGTGACACTACCATTACGCCACTGCCTCCCCAGCTAGTGGAAGCTGATATTCCTAAAAAAATAGGTTATGCCAGAATTATTGCACAAATATGAAACTCTCACTGGTTCTACATTATTTCCACCAATAATTGAAGAGAGGCAAACTATTATCTTTTCCCTCAAACATATTTCAATTGTTCACCACTTCTTCTTCATCCATTTAACTTTATTCCAACAACTGGATTCAAAGCACCGTGAAACACTTACCTAGAGATGTGCAGCTTCTACTAATACACAATCAATTCAGCTTGATTTACACCAGGGAAGAGATCGTGCCACATTTCTTAAATGGCCAGTATAAATGTGGTAGAATAACCCATTAATCAACTAGCAAAAGTTTAATATTAACTTGGTTAATATTTCCAGGGGTAGGGGAATGAGAGTGGAACTTGCTATAAATAACTTGTGGATCCATTGTAACCCAGCACCATGAACACACGTCCATCTGGTTAGGGTCAGTGCGTTCAACTGGGCTCACCTATAGACAGGACTTGCGACTATCACCAGTAATATGCTCGGTCTTGCAAAATGCTCACACACTGACAATTTTCCCCATGTCCACCTTTGATCCCAATCTACGGCAATTACCTTCAATTAATAGTTTCTGCCACATAAAAGAATACGTAAACATTTTAAAATGGCTTCATCTCAGACATTGATGTAAAAATTCCTATTACATATTGTGTTTTTGTTAAAAAGTAAAAACTCTTTATAATTAGCACTGCAGTGTCCAACAGTACTATGATGGGACATGGGACCAATACTCCCCTAAAAAGTTCTACAAGGATGTTAGCTTGTGATTGCCATCAGATCCTTATATACTCTCCCTTCTCCAGCCTTTACTTCATTCTCTATATATTCTAATTTTGTCCTCTTTTATTCTCTTCCCAGGTCACTTCACAAAGCAATTTTTAGTTGCTACCCAATACTGTCCCTTCCCCCATTGATGCATTTAAGGGGAAGCTAGATACATAAGGGAGAAAGGAATAGGACATGCTGATAGGGTGAAATGAAGTAGGGCGGGAGGAGGCTCGTGTGGAGTCAAGTGGCCTGTTTCTGTACAATAAATTCAATGCAAGGTTTCAGTTCCTATTCAAGCCTAATGCCACCCAACATGAATTAACATCTCTCCTATACCACTGGCCAAAGAACTTCAATTGGTTTCTTTAGTATTTAAAATTGAAATTCCAAATGCTTTTCCTCCCTCTTTCCCTCCTTCAAACTGCTTCACTAATAGCAACAAGCAGCAAAGTGCGCTGAAAACAGAGGCTGAGCATCAAATCATCAAACTTCACCATCCAGGCTCTGAAACAGCAAGACAGAGCCCAGCCATGTATTTATTAAAATGTTTACCCATACATTGCTCAAATTTAAGCATGCAGCAGAAAGAACCTTTGTCCACTTTTTTTTTGTGGAAAAGTTAATACTTTTTACTTCATCATGAACTCTCCCTTTAAGAGGAATGGCTACAGGTCCATCATTTTAAGACTGTTCAGTTGTATCCCCATCGCTCCTATAACATTCCAGGATTAGAACTGACTGCTGTTTATCACCAGGGCGATTCCCACCCAGTGATTGTGGAGAGGCAGCCAAAACACATTCAGACTATCACAAAATACTCCACCCTGCAGCCCTGAGAGCCAACCTAAATGGTTCACAGGATAGCCAAGTGCGACAGACATTTCAAGAATGGAACTGAAACGATCCTTGTTTGCAGTGATTTCAGGTTGGTATCGATGCAATGCTGGCTGTGTTGAAGAAAAACTGGTAATCTGGCCTGGGAACTCCTGTGAGATGTTGGATAAATGCATATTATTTCACACCAGCTGCAATGAGTACAAAGCTAAGTTTAGCAAGTTCCCAAGTCACCTACTGGCTGCCAATATTAATCCCTCGATCGACTGCCCAGGTGGTCGACACCTGGGAATCTTGAAATTTGAATCTGATTACTATCTGGAGCAACGCCAGTTACTTTAGCACAGACCTGCTCTAAATTAAGCAGCGCAACAATCAAAAGCTCAATATACTTCAGATTGTTTGCACAGCAGTAATCCAATACAACCTAGTTCACTTTCCTATTGAATTAATCAATTCTCAAAAACACTCCAATGCAAAAATTTGTGAAAATAATATCCTGGTTCATGAATCTGAAGGGATCAGCTGAATTACAAAGCAGGGAATTTATTTCAAGGACTCTCCGCAAACAATCACTGGGTGGCAATCGCCCTGGTGATAAACAGCAGTCAGTTCTAATCCTGGAATGTTATAGGAGCGATGGGGATACAACTGAACAGTCTTAAAATGATGGAACAGTAGCCATCCCTCTCACAGGGAGAGTTCAAGATAAAGTAAAAGTATTAACTTTTCCAAAAAAAAAGTGTTTTCCATTATTCCTTTCACTGTTTAAGAGACATTCCTTGTTACTGCAATCAGGAGACTGCAGCAGGGATCAAGGCCTGTGAACCTTTTTGTGGCTTGGTGTAAAACACACTTTTTTATAATTCCTACAGAAATGTTGCCAAAATTACTAGAAGGCCAAAGGCCATAATGTTACTACTTCTTCTCTGACCTGACCTCAACTCCTAATTTATAAATCACTGAAAGCTTGATTTTTCTCAGAAGATCGATGCTTCTGATCTTGAAACAAGAAAATTAAATGATATGCTCTAATTTCTGAAGCATTAAAATAGACTGATGAGCTGTGCTATCTCTGCAGTGTTATTTAAGAACACAAAACTAACCTTTACCCCCAGCAATTTCTGTCCCTCCCGAAGGCTCCAGGAGCACATTTCCACAGGCTCCAACACCCCACCCATGTGATCATTAGTCAACTGTGATCCATGATAGCGACTGTTTTGTGTTAAAGCAAGCAGCATTATAGCTCAGCCCCACAGACGTGTTCTCCCAGGAATGGAGAGACTGGGATAAATAAGAAAAAAATGTTACAATAGTGATCAGTCGTCAGACGTCATTGCCGACATTTTACATCCTAATAGCATTACCAACTGTCGTTGGATCCCATTCTGGGAGGGTTTGGATGACTCTCCCCCAACCAGCCCAACTGTACACACTGCCACATCAATCCTCATGAAACAGTCGGTCAATGATGACAGCTGCAACATCCACAATCCTCTATGCTCCAGAAGCCACTCAATCCATTGTGGGTCTTACCAAAGCAGACATGTGCCTGGGAGTGCTGTTCAGGAACATATGAACAGGAGTATGCCATTCAGCCCCTCAAGTCTGTTCTGCCATTCAATCTGCACTTCAACTCCAATTACCCATACTTAACACCCTTACCTAACAAAAAAAATATCCATTTTAGTTTTTAAAATTTTAATTGACTGTCAGTTCATACAGGAACAGGAGTAGGAAACATTCTTCCTCAGCTAGCCAGACACAGTATTCCAGGTGTGGTCTCAAAAAGACCTGATACAATTGCAGTAGGACTAGGGTCCAATGTCGGGTGGTATGTTCCCTCTCCTCGAAGGTCATCGATGAACCAATTGGGGTTTTACAAAAATAAGCAGCTTTCAGTCACCTCATCCTAATAGTAGTCACAAATTACCAGAATTACTGAATTCAATTTTACAACATACTTGGGATTTAATTTACAACCACGGTATTACTGTAACCTCTATACTACCATAACCTACTCCAACCAGTTCTATTTCGAGAGTCTGGAAGAAATTTCCTCTGGCATTTTTCACTCTGGTTGTGCACAGAAGTGTCTGGCAGAGTAATATTCAATTCCAGAAGACTCCAGGATAATCCAGGATGGTTGACAAACCTAGTCCCCAATTCCTCCACCCAACTCAGCCAAGCAAGCCACGAAACTAAATGCTACACTTCCCTCCTGCTCACGTCAGTGTAGATCATGTTTGTCCAACCTTTTCACATGGGGGGGGGGGGGTCACATTACAATTTTCTGTCTTACATAGGGGGTCGGTGAGACAGTTTCAGAAAGTTAAAGGCATCAAAAATTTATCTTACTATTAATCAAAACAACACTAATGTGCAATTTTGTGAAGCTTTAAACAAGAAAATTTATTGACATACTTTTTGGTCACTATGTTGGACACTGATTTAGTGAGATATCTGGCATTTTTTTTGCTTGCACAAGTAGTTAACGTTTGCCCGCACACTTTTGTAGCATTGTGGAGTGTTCCAGACAGATGTCTGTCTGTCAAGAGTGACCCCTGCCTCTGCATTTTTTAAGACCCCGGAACGATCCTCTGGTCTTTTGGAGTCAAAGTTTAAGGAGGCGGGATTCCCGTCCCTCTGCTTGGCAGCTCAACCAAATTGACAGTGCCAACAGGAGCGTGGCCACTGCTGGTACTGCAGAGGCCTCGGACCCAGGTCCAGAGCTAGAACCCTGGAGAAGAGGTAGGTGAGGTGGACTCGACGGTGCCAGTCCGAAAGTCGCGGCAAGGGGGTGAGGTTGGGCGCACGGTGTGGGGGAGGTGCAACCCGGGGGTGCAGTGGTTCCCAGCATGGGTCCTCAGTGGGCTACAAATTGACCACGAAGGAGGGAGCACCTGCACCCCCACCCCCCAAGCCCGCAGGGAAGGTGCCTCGTTTTCCAAGGCATCCTCCCTGCGTGGCGGAGGCTCCTCCCCTATTTGGCTTCTGGGGAGGAAGGTCAGCCTATCCTGCCTCTGGGAGAATCGGAACTGGGATTCCCGGTGTCGGGCAATTCTGCCCCGATTCTCTGGCATCCCCCCCACCCCGCCACGAATCCCGCTGTCGGGATGGGAACAAAATCTGGCCCTTAGTGTCTGTCTTCATGGTGGAGGATACAAAAAACCTCCCAAGGGCCTAGCAAGAGCAAGGAACTGAAAGAAATTAGTATTAGTAAAAAAGGTAGCACTGGAGAAATTAATTGGACTGAAATCTGCTAAATCCCCTGGACCTGAAGATCTACATCCCAGAGCGTTTAAAGAGGTGGCTGTAGAGATAGTGGATGCATTGGTGATCATCGTCCAAAGTTCTATAGATTTTGGAACAATTCTTGCAGATTGGAAGGTAGCAAATGTCACACCCATTATTTAAGAAAGGAGGGAGAGAGAAAATGGGGAACTACAAACCTGTTAGCCTATCAGTAGTAGGGAAAATGCTAGAATCTATTCTAAAGGATGTGATAATTGGATACTTAGAAAATAATGGGAGAATTGGGCAGAGTCAACATGGATTTATGAAAGGGAAATCACGCTTGACAAACCTGTTAAGAGTTTTTTGAGGATGTAACTGCAGAATAGATAACAGGGAACCACAGTGGATATGGCATATTTGGATTTTCAGAAGGCTTTCCATAAGGTCCCACACAGGAGGTTAGTAAGCAAAATTAGAGCACATGGGATTGGGGGCAATATACTGGCATGGATTGAGAATTGGTTAACGGACAGAAAGAGAGTAGGAATAAATGGGCCATTCTAAGGTTGGCAGGCTGTGACTAGTGGTTTACTGCAAGGATCAGTGCTTGGGCCCCAGCTATTCACCATCTATATCAATGATTTGGATGTGGGGAGCAAATGACACAAAAGTAAGTGGGAATGCGATTTGGGAGGAGGATGATTAGAGGCTTCAAGGAGATTTTGACAGGCAAAGTGAGTGAGCAGAACATGGCAGATGGAATATAATGTGGAAAAATGTGAAGTTATCCACTTTGGTAGGAAAAGCAGAAATACCGAGTATTTCTTAAATGGTGAGAGACTGGGAAGTGTTGATGGTCAAAGGGACCAGGTTTTCCTTGTTCATAAGTCACTGAAAGCTAACATGTAGGTGCAGCAAGCAATCAGGAAGGCAAATAGTATGTTGGCCTTTATTGCAAGAGGATTTGAGTGCAGGAGTAAAGAAGTCTTGCTGCAATTGTGTAGAGCCTTGATGAGACAACACCTGGAATATTATGTACAGTTCTGGTCTCCTTATCTAAGGAAGGATATACTTGCCATAGAGGGTGTGCAACAAAGGTTCACCAGACTGATCACTGGGATGGCTGGATTGTCCTATGAGGAGAGATTGAGGAGACTGGGCCTGTATTCTCTGGAGTTTAGAAGAACAAAAGGTGATCTCATTGAAGCATACAGAATTCTTACAGGACTCGACAGGGTAGATGAAGGAAGGATGTTCCTCCTGGCTGGGGATCTAGAAACAGGGGTCAGAATCTCAGAATAAGAGGTAGGCCATTTAGGTCTGAGATGAGGAGGAATTTCTTCACTCAGAGGTTGGTGAATCTTTGAAATTCTCTACCCCCAGAGGGCTGTGAAGGCTCAGTCATTGAGTATATTCAAGACAGAGATAGATAGATTTCTAGATCTTAAAGATATCAAGGGATATGGGGATTGTGCAGGAAAATAGCATTGAGGTAGATGATCAGCCATGACCTAGGTGAATGGGAGAGCAGGCTTGAGGGGCCAAGTGGCCTACTCCTGCTCCTATTTCCTGTGTTCCTATGTTCACACAGGCCAGGAAAGCTTCAACAATTCTCCAGCAGCCCAATGCTAACTCACAGGGATACTTCATCCATTTTACAACAGTGCGATTCTGAAACTCAGCTGACCAATCTGGGCACAACGTTGCAGTTAGTGTTTAAATGAATGCTGTATGCATAGCAATACCAAGAAACATTGCACAGCTAGCCTTTTTTTTCTTAAAAAAGAGCACTTAAACCATCGACAGTATTGTAGCTACACAGTTCTGCATTAGAAAAATGTAAGTTAGCAGATGCTGCACTGTTTATTAAACAGGATCATTTATATGCAAAGACAATGGGGAAAAATTCAATTTTTCTGTATCCTGATCTTTCTTAAAATTCTACCATGCAATTAAATGCAAACTAGAAGCAGACACACTAACTAGGACACAAGACAAACAGTATTTTAACTTCAAGCAGCAACGGAGAGTGTTCATGGTGTTTTAGCCCCATCTACAGCAAAGCAGCAGAACCGCGTCACTTTTTATTGCAATTGTTATTCCCAATTCCTATATTATACAGCACAAAAGACTGCCATTCGGTCCATCATGCCTGTGCTGACTCTTTGAAAGAGCTATCTAATTAGTCCCACTCTCCCCTGCTCTTACCCCATTGCCCCATAAATGTCTTGTTTTACAGTTAAATTAAATACTGTCTCCTACAATAAACAACAGTTAAATCTTCAACTGTGCTCAGCAGAGGGAGGTCAGAATGCTCAGTGCATGGTTTCTTCAATAGTGACTGTTACTTCTGCTCTGGGATGAGCTAAGGCACTGACTGCTCTCAGCCAGGATATGCAGTACAATTAGCTACTCTTCCCAACCCCACCCGAGATCAAGTAGTGTAAAAGCAAGTGTTGTAATAAGAGTATAAGCAGAGAGCACAACTAGAGGTATTAATTAAAATTGATAGTTTAAACAGGGGACTAAATAGATTGTTCACAAAGGGACAGAGTGAGATTTGAACAGAGTGCTGGGAGTTTGATGAGTTGAGGGAGTTGAGTGAGGAGGGGAAGGAGGTGCTCCTTTGCTTTTTCTAAGTTTTTCACCCGATAGGATTTGGTTCTTACTCTACTACAGGGGAAGAAGCTAGATGTTTGTTGAGTTTCTGGTAAGTGGTTAAAGTCTATTCTATTCCTAAGGTTTAAAACAGTACAGGAACTGGTGGTGTTAACATATAAAGGAAAATAAATAATTGAATAAAATAATTAGGCAGTTAATTACTCACATTAAGCATGGCAGGACAGGACATGCGTCATGGCACGTGGGAGCTCCTGGATGTCAATGTGATCCAGGGCAAACACATTTGCAGTAAGTGTTTGCGGCTCGAGGAGTTTCAGCTCAGAGTCATTGAGCTGGAAGCTGAGCTGCAGACACTGCGACACGTCAGGGAGGGGGAAAGTTACCTGGATACTTTATACCAGGAGGCAGTCAAACCCCCTAGGATAGGGTCAATGGTCAGGAACAGGACAGTGTGGCTGCAGCAGAGACAGGTAAGGGAACCCAGAGGACAGAAGTGCAGGAGCCTTAGCCTTTGTGATTGTCCAACAGGTTAGAGGTTCTTTCAGCTTGTCTGGATGAGAGTGGGAGCTGCAGGGTGGATGAGCTAACTGACCAGGACACTGTGGTACAGGAAGCCATTCACGTGGGTGGGGAGCAAAAGGAATGTAGTGGTAGCAGGAGACAGTATAGTGAGGGGGATTGACACTGTTCTCTGCAGCAAAGAGTGAGAGTCCAGAAGGCTATGTTACCTGCCCAGTGCCAGGATTCTGGAAATCTGCTCAGGGAAGCAGAGGAACTTACAGTGAGAGGGGGAGTATCTAGTCGCCATGGTCCATGTAGGTACCAATGACAGAGGCAGGACAAGGAATGGGGTTCTGTATAGTAAATATGAGGAACTGGGCACCAAATTAAGCAGAACCTCATAGGTAATCTCTGGATTATTACCTGAGCCACATGCAAACTGGCATAGGGCAAATAAGATTAGAGAAATAAATGCATGGCTCAAAGACTGGTGTGGTAGAAGTGGGTTCCGGTTTGTGCGGCACTGGCACCAGTACTGGGGAAAGCAGGGACTGTATCATTGGGATGGTCTACACCTGACCGTGCTGGAACTGGTGTTCTAGCAAGCTGCATAACTAGGGAAGTAGAGAGGGTTTTAAACTAAATAGTGGGGACAAGGGATCAAATTTGGGAAGATATGGAAAATCAGAGTGGAGACAAGGCAAGACAGAAAGGTATCAATATGGGAAATGATAAACAGACCAGGACAGAAAGGAATAGAGAGTACAAATCTAAGAGTAAATCAGCAGTCAAGGCTACAGGATACAAAAATAATAAAAAGGACAAAACTAAAGGCTCTGTATCTGAATGCATGTAGCATTTGAAAAAAACAGATGAACTTATAGCGCAAACCGAAATAAGTACGATCTGATAGCCATTAGAGACATGACATGGCTGCAGAATGAGAGATTGGGACCGTATTGAAGGGTCCATGACATTTAGGAAGGACAGGAAGCTAGGAAAAAGGTGGAGGGGCGGCTCTGTTAATTAATGATATTAGCACATTAGAGAGGGATGACCCAAGTTCAGGAAACCAGGATAAAGCAGCGGTTTGGGTCGAGATGAGAAATAATAAAGGCAAGTCACTCGTGGGAGTGGTGTATACGCCCCCTAACAGTAACTACATGGTAGGACAGAGTATAAAGGAAGAAATAATGGGAGCTTGTCAGAAAGGTATGGCAATAATCCTGTGGATTTTAATCTACATATAGACTGGAAAAATCAGATGGGCAAAGGCAGTTAAGATGAGGAGTTCACAGAATATTTTTGGGATAGTTTCTTGGAATAGAACGTTTTGGAGCCAGAGAGCATGTTATACTAGACATGGTATTGTGCAACGAGATAGGATTAATTGATGACCTCATAATGAAGACACCCCTAGGTAGCAGAAATCATAATATGATTGAATTTTACATTCAGTTTCAAGGAGAGAAGAATGGTTCAATTCTAGTATTTTAAACTTAGACAAGGCCAATTATGAGGGCATGAAAGCAGAGCTAGCTAAAGTGAACCGGTAAATTAGGTTAAGGGATAGGTCAATAGGGATGCAGTGGCAGACATTTAAGTGGATATTTCAGAACACACACAATAAATACATTCCAACGAGAAAGAAAAATTCCAAAGGGAGTACCCACCATCCATGGTTAACTAATAAAGTTAAAGATATTATCAAACTTAAAGAAAAAGCATATCACTGCACAAAGATGGGTGGCAGGTCAGAAGATTTTACAGAATATAAAGAACAGCAAAGAATGACTGAAAAATTGATGAGGGAAAAATTAGAGTACAAGAAAAAGCTAGCTCGAAATATAAAGACAGACAGTAAGAAAGAATTTCTATAGATATTTTAAAAAGGAGAGTTAACGAGGTGAGCGTTCGACCTATAGAAAGTGAGTCTGGGGAATTAATAATGGAAAATAAAGAGATGGCAGATGAGTTGAACAGGTATTTTGCATCGGTCTTCACTATACAGGATACACGTATCATCCCAGAAATAGTTGTAAATCAGGAAATGGAAGGGGGGGGGGGGGGGGGGGGGAAGAACTCAAGAAAATTACAATCACCAGGAAAATGGTACTGAGCATATTGTTGGAGCTGCGAGCTGACAAGTCCCCAGGTCCTGATGGACTTCATCCTCGGCTATAAAAACAAGTGGCTAGTGAGATAGTTGATGCGTTGGTTTTAATTTTTCAAAATTCCCTAGATTCAAAGAAGGTTCCATTAGATTGGAAAATAGCGAATGTAACCTCTTTATTCAAAAAGGGAGGGAGGCAGAAAGCAGGAAACAATAGGCCAGTTAGCTTAACATCTGTCTTGGGGAAAATATTAGAAGCTATTATTAAAGAAGTGAAAGCAGGGCACTTCGAAAAATTCAAGGTAATCAGGCACAATCAACATGGTTTTGTGAAAGGGAAATCATGTTTAACCAATTTATTGGAGTCCTTTAAAGAAGTAAAATATGCAATGGATAAAGGGGAACTGGAGGATGTACTGTACTTAGATTTCCAGAAGGCATTTGATAAGGTACCACATCAAAGGCAATTACAAAAAATAAAAGCTCATGGTGTAGGGGTAACATGTTGGCATGGAAAGAAGATTAGTTAGCTAACAGGAAACAGAGTAGGCACAAACGGGTCATTTTCTGACAGTCAAGATGTAATGAGTGGTGTGCCGCATGGATCTGTGCTGGGGCCTCAACTTTTTACAATTTATATCAATGAGTTGGATGAAGGGACCGAAGGTATGGTTGCTAAATTTGCTGATGACACAAAGATACGTAGGAAAGTAACTTGTGAAGAGAACATAAGGAGGCTACAAAGGGATACAGATAGGTTAAGTGAGTGGGCAAAGATTTGACAAATGGAGTATAATGTGGGAAAATGTGAAATTGCCCATTTTGGCAGGAAGAATAAAAAAAAATGGAAGTATATTATCTAAATGGTGAGAGATTGCAGAGCTCTGAGATGCAGAGGGATCTGGGTGTCCTAGTGCATGAATCGCAAAAGATTAGTTTGCAGGTTCAGCAAGTAATTATGAAAGCTAATAGAATGTTATTGTTGATTGCGAGGGGAATTGAATACAAAAGTAGGGAGGTTATGCTTCAGTTATACAGGGCATTGGTGAGATTACATCTGGAGTACTGTGTACAGTATTGGTCTCCTTATTTAAGAAAGGATGTAAATGAGTTGGAAGCAGTTCAGAGAAGGTTTACTAGACTAATACCTGGAATGGGCGGGTTGTCTTATGAGGAAAAGGTTGGACAGGCTTGTATCTGCTGCAGTTTAAAAGAGTAAGAGGCGACTTGACTGAAACATATAAGATCCTGAGGGGATCTAACAGGGTGGGCATGGAAAGGATGTTTCCCCTTGTGGGAGAATCGAGAACTCGGGGTCACTAGTTAAAAATAAGAGGTTGCCCATTTAAAAGAAAGATTAAATTTTTTTTTCCTCCAGAGTTGAGTGTCTTTGGAATTCTCTTCCTCAAAAGACAGCAGAAGCAGAGTCTTTAAATATTTTTAAGGCAGCAGTAGATTGATTCTTGATAAGCAAGGGGGAGAAAGGTTATCGGGGGTAGGCAGGAATATGGAGTCAAAGGCAGGAATATGGAGTCAAAGTTACAATCAGATCAGCCATGATCTTACTGAATGGTGGAACAGGCTTGAGGGGCCGAGTGGCCTACTCCTGCTCCTAATTTGTATGTAACCTTGATCGCACCTTTTCCACCACTGACCTTTCCCTTTAGCTGATTGCTGGGATTTGGCTCCTAGAGGCAGTGCTCAATATATGAACCCAGATAACAAGCGTGTTGAGGCTACTGAACTACATGGGCCATCACAGTTCAGTTAGATAATGAATTCAATTGATAGCCAGACAAACACGGCTCTAGCAGTGGTCACTTTTCCCCTCTGCACCTCAAGTACAGACAACGATTTTAACAACCCTCCACTGCCTGGTTAAGATAGAGGCTGGGGCTTGCAACTGGGACCTTCTGGGCCCACGTAACTCAGTGATGTGCAAATACTTTGTCATGAATCATGAAAGTCAAGATGATTTCTGCCCAGGACCCTGCAGCAGCTCTTTAGCTGAAAGCCATTCCAAAATGTAGCCTGATAACATCAGATAATGCTGGAATCCCAGGCAGTACAAGAATCATCACCATCAACACTCTGGGTCACCAAGAAGCTATCCAAATAATGCTGCACCAACATCTTAAAATTATTTAAAATTCTTTTAAATTTGGCAACTGTACTGTAACTTCCACCAATGCGGAATTATACAAAAATGATTTAAACGCTTGAAATTTCTGTGACTCAGGAATTTAACATTTATTCTCAACTTACCAAATGTGTCCTTCGCTACTTCCAGGTCTGCCTGCTCTTGTAGCTTCGCTAGTCGAAGTTTTTCTGCTAGTTGTTCCTCTGCAGAAAGTTCCACTGGTTCTGCTGCTTTCTCTAACTGAAAACAACATGTGTCTTAGATGGGCGGAATATGAAATAACAACAGTACTTCCCAGTAACGCCATCAATGTGTGGATCTGGTCATTTTTATTTTCCCTAAACTTCAGTGGCTACACACCCTTCTTCTCCTCCCACACACCAAGAATTTTTTTTTTTTTAATTCATTCATTGTCAGGATATGGGCATCACTGGCAAGGCCAGCATTTACTGTCCATTCCTTGTTGCCCTGAGATGAAAGTGATGAGCCGTTTTCTTGAAGCACTGGTTCAAAGCCAAAAGAGGGGCTTACTAGGCCATCTCAGAAGGGAATTAAGAGTCAACCACCTTGGTGTGAAACTAGAGTCACATATAAGCCTAGACCAAGTAAGGACTGCAGATTTCCTTCCCTAAAGAACATTAGTGAAGCAGTTGGGTTTTTTCCCCGATTATCCGACAGTGACAAGCTTTATTTACACCGCTTTAAAAAAATATTGACTTTTAAATTCTCAAATTACCGAGGTGGGACTTGAACTCATGCTCTCGGGATTACTATCCCAGTAGAATAAACACTGCACTACGATATCCGATAGGCGAAAGGTCAGATGGGGAATTCACAATCATGAACCCAGCCCATACTACGCCGCAGTGGCACAAATACCCACCCCACCTCACGGTTGTCCAAACAGAGATCCGATCAATGGGAATACAAAACAATCCAAAAAAAAATTGAATGCAGAAAAAAGTTAACCGGACCTTATAGATACACCTAACGATCTGCATGTATGTTGAAAACCACACCCACTTACTGCCAGTTTGTTCCATTACAAATTCCCATGTTTGTTAGAGAGGAGAAAGTAGTGGAACAAATTTGCATAGACAGCTTCTATTAAAAATATGATATATATATGATTTTATAATGGAAATCTAAAAATATGGACATAACTTATGACTTTAAAATAGGGGTCTGAATTACAACTGTGCACCCTGGTTCAAATACCCTTGGCTTCCTTGAGTAATGCCACAAAAGATCGGCTAGTGTATACAATCATGTAAAATAGAAGTAAAGAGAATAGAAGCAGACACAAAAGTGAAAAAAAATGAAACAATCCGTTCTGCACAAATGCCTCATTTTATTTCTAGATCGGAATTATGAACTACAGGTTCTGTTTTAGTAAAGATCTAAAATACATTTCTGAACCTTCAAGTGAAGGAGTTAAAAGCTCTCAGTGGTGTTGTACACCTCCCTAGCAGTTTGCTGTTCACTCCTGAACCTGATGCGCTGAAGCTACAGCATTGCATTTTAGGATTTATATTCTTTAATAGGTTTCATTTTCCTAGTAAACTTCCCTCTACTGGCAGTAGAGATGCTGCAGCTGTTTGCTGCATTGTAAACATTCAGAGTCCTCAGACATATGGAATATTTCACCCTGAGGGTGATAGAGCAACTTACGTTCTTTAGCGTCTCTTTTTTCTTTTTCTGTTGCTTTTCTCTTTCCTCTTTCTCTTTAATTCGGTCACTTAATTTCTTCTTTTCTGAAGTCTTGACTTCTACGATAAGAATTTCAAAGGAGTCAGCACCCCAACTAATAATGTGACAATGCACCATTTTAACACATCATAAGCAAACACTTTTCACTTTGTTATTTCACCCTCACTGTAATATACAACAGGATGTAACCCTGTCTTTTATTTTAAATGTGTTGGATTTACGCCCAATCTCCAAAAGGGTACAGCAGCAAGTGCATCAACACTGAACCAGTGTCAGAACAAACGTCAAACATAGATGGCAAATCCCTCCATTTCCACAAACCAGTGCAAATTTTGGAAGGTTATTATACAACAAACTGAATGCAGGTTGTCTGCTCCCCTGTATTCCAGCAAAGAACAGAATGTACTTTTAAAACGTGTTAGGAGGAGCAACAATTAGCAGAGCTGGAGATTTTCTTACTGTGCGTTATATAATTCTAGACCCATTCCAACCCAATTCTCTCCCGAATGGACTATCTGAAATCGAGATAGAATTCCTGTGCCTTACTCCCACTTGTACCTCACACAAGTGACAATTCTTCAAATGCAATTCTGACCACCAAATATCAGCAGGCTATTAAACCACAGTGAAAAGCAGAACTCATAAGCAACTCCAACTTTACACTCTGAATAGGGGAAACCTGGGTGACGTGGAAAAGCAGAGTGATTTCAGGTTTACAGAACATTAAAATCAGCATCATCTGAAGGTGAGGCCATAAAAAAAGCTGTAAGACTAGTTTTTGTGACAAGAGATAGAAAATATAAAAGTTGAAACGTAATGGTGAATCTATATAACACCTGCCCAGGACACAAGTGAAAACTCACCTGCTCTGCTTCAGATAGTGCTGTCGGATCTTTTAAGTTCACTTGAGGGGAATAGCGGGGCCTTGGTTTAATGTCTTCCAAAAGACTGCACCTCTGTCAGTTGGAAGTGTCAGAATAGATTTTGCACTAAATGCTCTGGAGGGGGACTTGTGCCCAGGATCTTTTGACTCAAAGTGCTACCAACTGAGCCACAGAAAAGATCAACATCCTTCTAGTTTGCCTTCTACCATCCTGGTAGTTGCATGATATGATAATGGAGCTGTTGACTAATCACAGCAATCAATCTCTGTCAATGAGTCTACAACAGACCCAGATATGAGGTGAGAAAAACCCCCAGTGGTAGAGAGCTTTGGGAGTGATAGTTCCAAAGTCACCTGTTCCTCCCGAACACTACACTCATCACACATCATGTCTCAAATGACTATTATACTATAACCCAAAATATTACTTAATTTGAATGAAAC
This sequence comes from Heterodontus francisci, assembly GCF_036365525.1. NCBI lineage: Eukaryota > Metazoa > Chordata > Chondrichthyes > Heterodontiformes > Heterodontidae > Heterodontus > Heterodontus francisci. Next base: position 41,681,269 of record NC_090408.1, read on the forward strand.
AATACTAACTCCTTCCACTGTCTCCCTGGGGAGCTTGTTCCACTGATTGGCCACTCGCTCAGTGAAAGGGAGTACCATGAAAGGAACACCTCTCTTCAAGCCTAGGCCGTGTTCTCTGGCTCTGTTCTGGACCAGGTTGAAATAGTTTGTCACGGTCCACACTAGCTAGTCCCTTTAGAATCCGAAAAGCAGCTATTATATCACCTCTCAATTCAAGTATAAAGAAATTCACAAGTTTACCTTGCTTCACTGGTGGTTTCTTTTCCTCCTCCTCATCATCCCAATTGTCCTATGAAAACAAAAAATAACTTGAATTACTAATCTTCATTCCTAACGAGGTTGCTTTCCTATCAAAAGAGCAAATTAAGGCAGCCATTAAAAAGCTCTTAAACCACTGATTTATTTTAGTTTTTGTGCCCCAGTAGTTACAGTTTTGCAGAGAGTAAACCACTGCAGGAAACAGGTCCTGTGCATTGCAAACTGCAAAAGGGAGTCATTTAGTCATTTAAACTCTAGTGTACCTTGTTTATGGAGTACAACACAGTGCGCTATTAAGCCACAGAGAAGATGATCCCAGCTCAATCCCAGTCTGTACCGAGCTGATCTCAGGGCAGCCGCTGAGGTACAATTAGCATCCGCATTCCTGGGACAGGGAGGGGACAGATTGTTGCGGACATCTGCTAATGGCTTCAGCGACCTCTGTTGGTAAAAGGCATGTGTAAATAGCAATGATGATAGAATCAGACTACTGTAGTGCCCGGTGAACACTTGGTGCCTCAGCTAACAAAAGGATTCTCAGTGGTAAGGTAGTAAAGGGTTCCCCATTGTGAAACCACACCATGGGAAAAGTGCCACCATCAGGAGAGGTGAAAATTGGTGGGAGGTGAACATTAAAGCCAAAAAGAACAAAAGCAACTGATTAACAGAAGACTGAGGGGTAACCTGACAGAGGTCTTTGAAAGGGTTTGATATGGTAGACGTAGAGAAAATGTTCCAATTTCAGGCCAAAAATATAGAAGAGCAGGTGAAAGGAATAGAGGATAGGTCGATTGAGTTAGAAGGGTGGGAGGTGGTTATTGTGAAGCTTAAACACCAGCACGGCCTGAATGGGCTGAATTACTTTTTTCTGTTCTGTAGTGTGTAACACATTGGAACGTTCAAAATGCTTGGCTCCCAAGCAACATGGGAAAGACAGACCGGGGCGGGGGCGGGAGGCAGAAACTGCGAGTTAAGAATCATGCTTCTGCTCTTACCTACCTTTATTAAGTCATTTCGTCCCTTGTTAAATCTCATCACAGTTGCCTCGAGGTCCCGGCTAGTGTTACCAGAAGGGAAGCCTGATTCACACTGCCATCTACATTTGCCCAAACACATCCTCGAAAGAAGCTGCTAAACTTCCATCCTAACAATTCTGTAGAAATTAGGAATTTGATGATTCAAATTTCTACCCTTCCAATCAGGAGCACGTTTGACAACATAGGGTTGGAATGCCAGCCAGTATCAACATCTCCAAATTACAAAGTGAGTGGATAATCGGACCAGGGTATTCAGACGCAATTCAGCTTACATTTCAAAGCCCTACTTCCTGTCTTTTAATTTTTTACATTATGCATTATATTGTTTACAGTTAAATAGCAAAATATACAGCAATTTGAAAGCAGAGTAATTTGGAGTATAGGAGTTTCTCTAGAGCACAGGAGTTGGGAGATGCAAAACAGGCTGATGAGAGGGTGTAATTGTAGCGTGGTGTTTATATAGGCAACCACCATTAGAAATTCTGATGCCAATATTTAAAACTGGGGAAGAATCAACCAAAATATGAAAACGGGAAGTAAGCCTTTGCAAACAGGAAGAAGATTTAATATATAGATTGAACGTTGTGTTTTCAGTTTGTTACAGCAGGACATCCAATCTTTTGCCTTTATGCGCCACGTAAGTTCACAACATGGAACCTCAAGGCATAATGTACAATTTAAATCCTATTAAATTTCACATATGATTATAAACATGTGTTATTCTATGCCAACAAAGAGTTGACAAACTGAAGACTCATTTAAAAAATTTTTAGTAAGAAACATCAGCAGAAGTATAAGGAGTGAGGAGCATGGGATTACACTAGGTGGCTCATGTGGTTGGAAAACACTGACTCAACAGATCAAATGTTCATTTCTGTGCTGCAGCAGTCTACAACCTCAGATTGCCGATATAAACAGATCTCGGCTGTTCCATTTTGGGATTTGGTCACAAATGAGACAACCCTGCCATATCCACATTTCAGACACACAAAATTCAACAAGGACATATTGGTGAATGAGAAATCCAAATGCAAATAGCACTGGATTTTGAGGGAAGACACATTGCCTGAGGAAATAAAGCTGAAATTACCAGTACTACAGAACATTGTAAATGGATTTCAGAAATACTGAGCATCTCAAATGCAGTCATGCTTTTTAAATCAAACACAGGCATTGACCCAAGTTGTAGATTTCAGCAGCGCACAATGCCTTGGACTGCTATCAAGATACCTTGAGTTTTCAGAGCACCCACTGGCCATGGAACACCGAAATCAAACATTAAGTTGCCAGAGATTTACTAGCTGGAAGAAAAATCAATATTTGGAGCCAGTTTGCAGCCTGTGCAAAACAAATATTTAAAAGGGTGGACCTGACTCTGGACTGAACAATGATTATAAAGTTAATGTAAAGTCAGAAATAATTCAAGATGCAAGTTAAAAATAACAGGGAAAAAAAACAGGTCTCGCCCCACAGCTCCTCCTACTTTGAACACCCTCAGCAGCCTAGTCTGTTTTGGGACAACCCATTCTACCCAAGAGTTTATAGACATCCACTGTGACACAACTATAGTCAACTCTATACTGCATTCAGTAACTGAGATCAAGGCAGGTGCAAAGTAGCCACTTAAAACTTCTTGCCATATCCTTAGATTTAAATTTAGCTCTCCTGAAATCAGGAACTAGCATTAAATGTTCTGCAACTTTGAGTAGGCAGATCAAATTCAATCTAATATTGCGGCCACTGTTGTTCAGGTCTTATCTCATGATAGTCTGACGCTGCATGAGGGTTACAACTAAAAACTAATTCAAGTGCCCGATTACCCCCAGTTACTTCACTAATGTGTTGTTAGGAAACATTTCATCTACAAATCTTTCAGATGACCTGTCTTCTGAGACAGGTCATTCCTCTAGATTCTACCTGAGGAAATGGAATCCTGTACAGGATATTTGTTCATCTGGAGCAGGGAGGCGACCTGTCACTAAGGCCTAGAGCCCTTCACAATTTGGCTCCAGATACATTGCAAATTTATGGTCAACATCCTAGCCAGATGAACAGAAAGCTCACTAATGGCCTGTGTTAACTAATTACACATTTTGAAGCCCTGCAAACATATGGATGCCTCTAATAACCTCTGATTCTTCCTAATCAGAGGATAAATTGTCTGGGGTTGTCTAAGTGGGACATGTCTCTGCAGCAACTTCCGACAGGTGGACAGAAACTTTACCTATGTGGATTTCTCAGCTGTTAGTTTGGAGACTCAAGGACACAGGTAGGTTTCTGCCCATGGCAGACATCCAGCTGGTCAAAGAAAATGTTAAACTTCAACCAATGATCATTGATAAGTTCATTCAAAAAGATCTAAAAGTAGAGCCACACTATCGACTACAAAATTCTATAATCTTTTCCAGCACTGATATGCAACTATCTAAATTTAAGTCTAACCAGGACAATACTTCAGAGTTTATTTAATACCCCTCCACAAAGATATCTCATCAAAAGATTTATGGGACAGGTGGTTATTTGTCCTGCCAACTGAAAAACAGCTATGCAGTCTAATGCCCCCATCCTGCTCTTGGTCCCTATCCTTTTAGGTTACAGCACCTCAAGTGCATATCCAAGTTTTTTTAAAGAATGCAATTAGGGTCTCTGTCTCTACCATCCTTTCAGGCAGCGAGTTCCAGACCCCACCACCCTCAGGGCGAAAAGTTTACTCAACTCCCCTCTAATCCTTCCACCATTACTTTAAATCTATGCCGCCAGTTATTAACTTCTCTGCAAGTGGAAATAGACTGGATAGGAAGAACCTATCTAGGCCCCTCAATTTTATACACTTCCATTAAATCTTCCCTCCGCCTCCTTTGTTCCAAAGAAAACAAACACAGCCTATCCAATCTTTCATCATAACTAAAATTCTCCATTCCTGGCAACATCCAAGAATCTCTTCTGTACCCTCTTTAGTGTGACCACATTCTTCCTGCAATGTGGTGATCCGAACTGTACGCAATACTCTAGCTGTGATCTAACTAGTGTTTATACAGTTCAAGCACAACCTCCCTCCTCTTATACTCCAGGTGTCAGCCAATAAAGCAAAACATCCCGTATGCCTTCTTGACCACCTTATCTGCCTGTCCTGCTACCTTTGTCTGTAGACATACATTCCAAGGTCCCTCGATTGCTCTACACTTTTCTGAATCCTACCATTTATTGTGAATTCCCTTGCCTTGTTTGTCCTCCCCAAACACATTCCCTCAGACTTTTACAGATTGAATTCTATTTGCCATTTCCTATCAGTATTATGTGGTATATATTAACGATTTGGACGCAAATGGAGCACGATCAAGAATTTTGTGGATGACACAAAGATTGGCCGCATGGTTGATGGCGAGGATAGCTGTAAGCTGCAGGAAGTAGGCAATGAACTAGTCAAGTGGGCAGAAAGGTGGGCAAATGGAATTCAATCTGCAGAAGTGTTAGGACGTGCATCTGGGAAGGTCAAACAAGGCAAAGGAATACATGATTAATGGGAGAATACGAGAGGTGTAGAGGAAGTGAGGGACCTTGGAGTGAATGTCCACAGATCTCTGAAGCTAGCAGGACAGGTCGATAAGGTGGTTAAAAAGGCATATGGAATCCTTTCCTTTACTAGCCGAGGTATACAATATAACAGCATAATCATTGGTTAGGCCACAACTTGAGTACTGTGTGCAGTTCTGGTCACCTCATTACAGAAAGGATATAATTGCACTAGAGGGTACAGAGAAGATTTACGAGGATGTTGCTGGGACTGCAAAAATGCAGCTATCAGAAAAGATTGGATAGGCTGGGGTTGTTCTCCTTGGAATAGAGAAGGCTGAGGGGAGATTGGTGAAAGTGCAGGGGTGAAGTAAAAAAGGAAATTAGGAATGCAAAGAAAGGGCATGAAAAATTATTGGCAGGTAAAATCAAGGAAAACCCAAAGATGTTTCATCAGTACATTAACAGCGAGAGGATAACTAAGGAAAGGGTAGGGCCTATCAAAGATGTACAAGGGAACTTATGCATATGGGCAGGGTCCTAAATAAGTTTTTTCTCTCTGTCTTCACAAAGCAGAGGCATGATGCAGACATTGTAGTAAAAAAGGAGTGTGAAATATTAGATACAATAAGCATAATGAGAGAGGCAGTATTAGAGGATCTGACATCCTTGAAAGTGGATAAATCACCAGGACCAGATGGATTGAATCCCAGGTTGTTAAAGGAAGCCGGGGAGGAAATAGCAGATGCTCTGAAGATCATCTTCAAATCCTCACTAGATACAAGCAAGGTACCAGAAGATTGGAGGTCTGTGAATGTTGTACCATTATTTAAAAAGGGTGCGAAGGATAGGCCAGATAATTATAGGCCAGTCAGTCTGACCTCGGTGGTGGGTAAATTATTAAAATTAATTCTGAGAGATAGGATAAACTGCCACTTAGGCATGGATTAATCAGGGATAGTTTGCGTGGATTTAAGGGAAGGTCATGTCTTACTAACTTGATTGAGTTTTTTGAGGAAGTAACAAAGAAGATTGATGAGGGTAGTGCAGTGAATGTGGTCTACATGGATTTTAGCAACGCATCTGACAAGGTCCCACATGGCAGACTGGTCAGAATAAAAGCCCATGGGACACAGGGGATTGTGGCAAGCTGGATCCAAAATTGGCTCAGTGACAGGAAACAAAGATAGTGGTCAACAGATGTTTTTGCAAATGGAAAGTGGTTTCCAGTGACGATCCTCAGGGCTCAGTGTTAGGTCCATTGCGGTTTGTGGTAAATATTAATGATTTGGACTTAAATGTGGGGGGCATGATTGGGAAATTTGCAGATGACACAAAAATTGGCCATGTAGTTGATAGTGAAGAGGATAGCTGTAATCTCCAGAACGATATCAATGGTTTGGTTGAGTGGGGTTGGGGGGAAAGTGGCAAATGGAATTCAATCTGGAGAAGTGTGAGGTAATGCATTTGGGGAGGGCAAATAAAGCGAGGGAATACGCAATAAACGGGAGGATATTGAATGGGTAGAAGTGAGACACCTTGGAGTGCGGGTCCCTGAAGGTCACCGGACAGGTAGATAGAATACTTAACAAGGCATATGGAATGCTTTCCTTTACTGGCCGAGGTATAGAATACAAAAGCAGGAACATAATGCTGGAACTGTATAAAATGTTGGTTAGGCCACAGCTGGGGTATTGCATACAGTCTGGTCACCACATTCCAGGAAGGACATAATTGCTCTGGAGAGAGTACAGAGGAGATCTACAAGAATGTTGCCAGGGTTTGAAAGCTGCAGCTATGAGGAAAGATTGGATCGGCTAGGGTTGTTTTCCTTAGAAAAGAGGCGGCTAAGGGGGTGATTTAATTGAGGTGTACAAAATTATGAAGGGCCTAGAGAAAGTAGAGTAGACAGGAAGGACCTGTTTCCCCTAGAGGAAGTCAATTACCAGGGGACACAGATTTAAGGTGATTGGTCGAAGGATTAAGAACATAAGAAATAGGAGCAGGAGTAGCCAATTCAGCGCCTCAAGCCTGCCCTGCCATTCAATATCATTGCTCATCTGTCCCAGGCCTCAACTCCTTTGGGCCTGCGCCGCATACCCCTCGACTGTCCGAGATTACAAAAATCTACCTCCTCCTTAAATACATTTAGTGATATAGCCTCCACAATTCTCAGAGGTCGAGAATTCCAGAGATTCACCACCCTCTGAGTGAAGAAATTCCTTTGCATCTCAGTTTTCAATGTGTGCCCCCTTATTCTGTAACAATGTCCCCTAGTTCGAGATTCCCCCACCAGTGGAGACATTCTCAACATCTACCCTGTCAAGCCCCCTTAAAATCTTATATGTTTCAATAAGAGTAGAGGAGACCTGAGGAAAAACTTTTTCACGCAGAGGGTGGTGGCAGTCTGGAATTCATTGCCCGAATCGGTGGTGGAGGCAGAAACCCTCAACTTATTTAAAAGGTACCTGGACATGCACGTGAAGTGCTGTAACCTGCAAGGCTACTGACCAGGTGCTGGAAGGTGGGATTAGATTGGGCAGCTAGTTTTTTCAGCTGGCACAGACAGGATGGGCTGAATAGCCTCCTTCTGTGCCGTAACTTTTCTGTGGTTCTATTTGATTGAAATGTACAAAATTGTGAGGGGCCTGGATAGAGTGGATGTGAAGGGCTTATTTACCTTAGCAGAGAGGTCAGTGACTTGGGGGCATAGATTTAAAGTGATTGGTAGAAAGATCAGAGGAGAGATGAGGAAACTCACTGCCTGTAAGGATAGTAAAGGCAGAAACCCTCAACTCCTTTAAAAGGTGTCTAAATATGCATCTCAAGTGCCGTAACCTGTAGGGCTACAGACCAAATGCTGGCAGGTGGGATTAGGCTGGGTGGTTCATTTATCGGCCGGTGCCAAGTGGCCTCTTTCTGTGCCATGAACTTTCTATGATTCTAGTGTGCTCATATCACACTGAACAACGTTAACCACCACTTCATATACCAGAGAGAGACTGGCAGAAGACCAATGTTACACACCTATCACCTCATCTGAAATCGAACCAACAATTTGTTCTAACAATGCACTGGATATCAATACTTTTGCAGAGAGGGAATAAGACATCCTTTAGCTTTTTTTAAATCAAACCCTTATCTTTCAGTTCAACCACCTTATCAGTGTTGTCACTGTGCTGAACACACTATCACTGCTATCCTAAAGCAATGACTTTACACGGGCAACATTTACAAATACTGACATTCCTGTCCTAACTTGCAAAAAGACTGCATCAGCTATCCAAAGAAAAGCAGTGGTATGAGTACAGAAAATTACATGGATTTTACAGCACAGAAACAGGCCATTCAGTCCAACGTGTCTATGCCAGTTTAAAGCTCCCCACAAGCCTCCTCCCACCCTACTAGCAAATCCTATTCCTTCCTCCCTCATGTTCTCATCCAGATGCCATTTAAATACATCTATGCTAACTGTTTCAACCACTCCATGTGGTAATGAATTCCTCATTCTCACTACTCTCTGGGTAAAGACTGTTCAAAATTAATCAGTAATTGGAGGACTTCCGGGACTCTGATTCTTTCATGTTGTGGAAAAATTTCCTGTGATGCTCTTCTTCAACTCGAATTGCTCACACAACTATCACTAGTGACAGAACTGAGTCACAACCAAAAGTTGGAAAGAACAAGTTTAATCATATTACTGGGTATTCTACACAGCTCAAATGGACCTGGCACCAGGTTTTGGTTCTTACAAAAGATCAACCACCTGAAACATTAACCCTACAATCCTCTCTCCACAGATGCTGCCTGACCTGCGGAGTGCCTCCAGCATTTTGTTTTTGAGATTTGCAGGGTCTGCAGTACTTGGCTTTTGTTTTGTTATAAAAGTTTCATACACCGATCATTGCGTTTACTAAAATCCAAGAAGCATTTCATGCTCCCTCTAGTCATGGGGTTCACTTTCAAAAGATTTAAAACTAGATGATACACACTGTAAAAGAATATTCAAAAGTGATATCAAGACTTGATTTCAAGCTAATGACACACAAAATAAGTAATTTACAATAGTCAGCAAAACCACACGATGAGAGTGCAATTCAACCTCCTGATTTTGCTGACATTTTAAAAACTTTTCAACTTTGTTCTTGCATTCCAGATCACCAGAACAGCTTTACTGAATGAATGTGCCAATATATTGTCCATTCCATCCAGAGTTGTCACTAGGATTACAGAGAAATGAGTTAGAATTTAGGGTGCTGTTGGCTTGTAGGAAATCTTTATCGGCACAGTGCAACATTTCCCTACCATTCCAACAGGTTAACCCAGCACAGGTGTGGTCATCAGAAAATGCTTAGAGCAGGAGGAAACATCCAGCTCATGGAACAGTTCCATCCACCTGCGGTGTGCTGTGCTAGGTCTCCCAGGCACTGCTCCTTATGTCTGAGACTTGCACGGTTAAATTTTGTCACTGCAGCACTCACCCCTGTGTTGTCAGTGTTCCCCTCTGGCTGGAACAGAGAACTGCACAAGAACTAGGAAGCAGATCAGGATGGGGAGTTGGTGAGATCGGTACTTGAGTCTCAGGAAGACCAAGAAATGATTGTTAGTAAATTAGGTCTCAGCCTGAAGGAGATGGAAGCTAGTGACTGGGCATTAAGGCGATTGGACAAGGTAATGAGGTAGGTTGGGCATGGGGACACCATTTACTGCAGAGCCAACAGCAGTCCAGCCCCTTTAGCCTGTTCTGCTATTCAGTGAGATCATGGCTGATCTGTGACCTATCTCCACATACTCACCTTTACCTCATATCCCTCAACACCTATGGTCCTGGGGTTTTGTCACTCGTCAGTGCCACTGTCTTCTTTATTACTGTTACTTTGCTTATGTTAATTTTGAGTTCCTATCCCTGATTCAATATTAATTTCTTTGGGAGTTGCATATAGGCTGTCTTCTTCCTCTACTACAAATACTGATGCAAAGTAATTATTCAATATGTCCGGCATTGCCTTATTTTAATTTACAATATCACCAATTCCAGTTTAAAGAGCCCACAATAACCCTGAGCACCCTCTTTTCCCTAATATAATTGTAATTATTTTGTGTTGATTGATATCCCTTGCTAGTTTCATTTCATATACATTTTGTTCCTCTACAATCTGTTTTGTCAATTTTTGTATTTCTCCCTGTTGCCAGGATCTGTGCTACGTTTGCATTTTGGTATGCTTCTTTTCATTTTATTTTGTCCCTTTACTTCTTTTAGTCATCCATGGCTGCTCTATGACAAAGAGCTCTTGCCTCGTAGGTGTATAAACTGGTTCTATTTTTTTATTTATTTATTTAGAGATACAGCACTGAAACAGGCCTTTCGGCCCACCGAGTCTGTGCCGACCAAGAACCACCCATTTATACTAACCCTACAGTAATCCCATATTCCCTACCACCTACCTACACTAGGGGCAATTTACAATGGCCAATTTACCCATCACCTGAAAGTCTTTGGCGGTGGGAGGAAACTGGAGCACCCGGCGAAAACACACGCGGTCACAGGGAGAACTTGCAAACTCCGCACAGGCAGTACCCAGAATTGAACCCGGGTCCCTGGAGCTGTGAGGCTGCGGTGCTAACCACTGCGCCGCCCATTTTGTATCACATTAAATTCTTTTTTGAACACCTCGCACTGATCTTGTCATTTCACCAATTAACAGATTTGTGGACAATCTCTGTCTTATCTTAACTAAATCTAGAATTTTAATAGTGGTTTCATGTTTCTCCCTAACAAACATTACACTGAACTCAATCATACGGTCGCAATTAGATAAATGTTCCCGCACCATTGGAATGTTAACTAAATCTGGTTACTAAATCTAATATGGCTGCCCCCTTGTTGGTTCTGGTACATATTGTGCGCTCGGGATAGTTTCCTGCAACCAAAGCTTCTCTATCTTTGAAATGAGTTAGTCTGCATTTCCCAATCTATATGAAAGTTAAAATTCCACATGAAAACCACTCTGCCTTTACTACACGTGTCTAATTTCTGCATTTATACAATCTACCACTTCACAGCTACCAGGGCACCTATACGCAACTCCCAACAGTCTTTACTTTTCTTAAAGTCGCCACTGTCTGCTTACTTTCGCATTACATCCTATCATTGGAGTGATTTCATCCTTAATCATTAAGACTACTCCTCCCCCCCACTTTTCCTATCTTTCCTGTAGACCTGGCACATTTTGTTCCCAGTCCTGACGGTCTTCAGTAATGGCTACCATGCGACATCCACCAATTTGAATTTGCGCATGCTATTCATTCATTTTGTCTCTTATACTCTGTGCACTTGTATCAAGAACACTTATTTGAGCCACACTCACCCTCATCTGTCTTTCTGCTCTAACGTTTTACTTGCACATTTCTTACTTCTCTCTCCTGGTCTAATTACTTTACATCTTTTAGCTTTCCCTTCACATGTAGTGCCTAAAGCACATTTCTGACTATTGCCGTACTCTCCTTTTTTTGTTAGAACTATTTATATTAACTTTTTCACCTAGTTCCCCCACACTTACGGGTTTAAAGTCGTCACCACCCTATTCTTTCCGCTGGGGCTCTGGTCCCGATTATAGAGTTCCTTCCAATCCCAGTAATGGCGTCAGTGTCCCAAGAAATGGAATCTCTCTATGCCACACCACTCCTTCAGCCACATGTTCACCTCCCTAATCTCTTTATCCCAATGCCAATTTGCATATGGCTCAGGTCATAACCTGCAGACCAGAACCCTTGAGGTCCTGTTCTTCAATTTAGCTCCTAGTGCTCTCCAAACAGAACCACTTGCCTACACTTTCCTATGTTGTTGGTCCCATAATGACCACATTTTCCTCCTCCCTCTTCAATATCCTTTCAATGATGGTTCAAGATATCCCTCAGCACCAGGTAGGCAACATCTCGTGCAACTTTTAATCTTGCTTACAAAGGATACTATCCGTCCACCTAATTATTGAATCTCCTACATTACATTTCCCCCTCCTCCTCCCCACTTTGGACAGCGTCCTGCTCCAAGGTGCCACGGTCAGCATTCTGGCTGATTGTTTGACAGCCTTTATGCTTACCCTCACAGGTAGCAAGTACATTGTACCTGCTGGATAGGGTCAACTTTTTCAGATCCTCATTCTCTATCGCACCTGGGTTCCCCTTGCTCTGTACACTATCAGTCACACCAACCCCATTCTGATCCTGCATCCCTCTCTCTCTGGGCGTGACCAAGGACTACAGCAAACTCCAGATATTCCTCCCCCTCATATGTTGGCGAGTCTCCAGCTTGTATTCCAACTCAATGACTGAGCTAGAACGATTCAAGATGGAGAACATCTACAGCGGACCTGTACGCTTGGAACAGTCTTATTGTCCAAAAACTCCTACATTCTGCAGTCCAGACACACAATCCACTGCCACATTTTAGTTTATATTACGTATATCTATATTTTAGTCTGATCTAAGTTTAAAAACTAACCTGCACTGAAACACTGGACAAAATTTGAAATAATTACTGCCTTAAACTTACATGAACCACAAGTATTGCAGCCAAAAAAAGCAGCCTCTCTTTCCTCCGCTGCATCAAACTCCCACTCTCACCAAATACCCAACTTTACACTGCTTACAATACACTCTGTTTATGACAACTCTGATCTACCACTGGGCAGTATGGTGAGTTGGAGCCTTAATGCACTGGTGGGCAAAAAGGGAACAAGGAGAGGAAGGCTGAGGATTCTCCCTGTACACCCTGATTTTACACAGTTCCAATAAATAGAGGAAATGAGACACAGTAGGAAAGAGTACAGGCTGGCTGACCAGCAGCAGTGCCATGGAGCTGCAAGGAGCACTCCTGTTCCTCCATGCTCCACTGAAGGAGAGTTGAAAAAAAAAACCTTTCCCTACCATTTCTACAGAAGTTAAACCAGTTGCAGCTTGCATGGCGCAGACACCAAGTTTTTTCACACATTTTACAAAATTGTGAGCATATTTAAATTGATCCAACGCAGTTGCCAGGTGTATGCTTTTGTAACAATGAGATTTGATCTGCCGCCACGCAATTTAGGTGCAGGACTCACACATTTGTATACTATGCGCCCGTAACACCCAATAAACAGACAAAACGTATAGTGGTTTCTTCTCCAATGTATCCTAATAACCGGTTGTATGTGGCCCACGCCAAATGCCAGAATGCGTGATCGGGCCCATTCTGTAAATCGAAATAGACACTCCTGACTTCAGAACTATGCAACAACAGGGTGAAATGTAGTAATGATAGCAGCAATCAGAAGTACAGTGGCTTTTTTTTTTCTTTATAACATTTTTGAATTAATACACTAAGTAAACTTGGTACAACACTGACACTGAGAGCCGTCTCAAACCTAAATATTCAAATCTCTCAAATAAAACACTTAGTTTCAAGGAAATACAAGAAATTCCTCTAATTACATTGCTCTTTTTAATTACTTTGGTTCTTCTCAGTTATAATTCTTCTAGACAGCGTAATCTAGTGACCCCTTACAGACAGGCTAGGTTACCAAACAATAAGTGATGTAATTAAGATCTGTATGTTCCTAGGCAGAGCTTCTCTGTTGTTCCAACATTAACTTTAGTATTAGAGAGTGGAGAACAGTTTAATTATTGTCAGTGCTAATGGAAGGACAAAACACCCAAACAAACCAGACCACAAAAATCCAACAGAGCACTATGATTAAAGTTTGTATCACAAATGTTTGGACGCTGGATAAAGTGTAGCAAACTAACTCTGAAAACCAGGTTTCCCCTAGAGGGCTAATAAATAATTTGTATTTATATAACACCTTTAGCCATCCTCTGCCATAAATCAGACAAAAACTAACACCAAGCTAAAGAAGAAAACATTAAGACAGGTGACCAAAGGTTTGGTCAAAGAGGTAGGTTTGAAGGGGAATCTTAAAAGAGACAGAATGGCACAGAAAGGGCGGCACAGTGGCGCAGTGGTTAGCACCGCAGCCTCACAGCTCCAGCGACCCGGGTTCAAATCTGGGTACTGCCTGTGTGGAGTTTGCAAGTTCTCCCTGTGTCTGTGTGGGTTTCCTCCGGGTGCTCCGGTTTCCTCCCACATGCCAAAGACTTGCAGGGTGATAGGTTAATTGGCCATTATAAATTGCCCCTAGTATAGGTAGGTGGTAGGGAAATATAGGGACAGATGGGGATGTGGTAGGAATATGGAATTAGTGTAGGATTAGTATAAGTGGGTGGTTGATGGTCGGCACAGACTCGGTGGGCCGAAGGGCCTGTTTCAGTGCTGTACCTCTAAACTAAACTGAAGTGAGATTTAGGGAGATCCAGAGATCTGGGCTGAGGCAGCTGAAAGCACAACCGCCAATGGTGGAGTGAACAGTGTGGGGATAGACCAAGGACTGGAATTGGA